>NC_141617.1:40588974-40932724 GCF_047967505.1 Dipteris shenzhenensis
GTTTCCCATGTCATGCATTTTGTTGTCTCATGAGCATAAGAACAAGCACTTGTGTTCTTTACCTTTCTTTGCAATGGGGTTCTTGATTTTGGGGGGGTATGCCAAAAATTGATCAACAACATTATTTGATGTATATAGTTTTAGTTGATGGAGAAAATGGACATGAAAACCATCTAAAGTGGATCTTGCCGTTCAATTTGATTTATGACATGACCCCATTTGGATATGCAAGTCCAAAGATACGGGGTACTACTTTTAGGGCCTGAATGGCTAAAATAGGCAGCGTATTAACGCACTTTCTATTTCATGCATTTAGGCCTTAAAACTAGGACCCCATTGTGTTGCCAATGGGGTCCTACTTTTGAGGCCTAAATGCATGAAATAGGTAGCGCGTTAACGCGCTACCTATTTTAGGCATTCATGGCCTAAAAGTAGGACCCCATATCTTTGGACTTAGAAATCCAAATAGGATCATGTCATATATCAAATCGAACGACAAGAACCAATTTAGATGGTTTTCATGTCCATTTTCTCCATATATCAAAATTGTATGCATCAATATATACATCAATATATACATATGTGCATCAACATATACATATATATATATATATATATATATATATATATACATACATACATACATACATACATACATACATACATATACACACACACACACATACATACATACATACATACATTTATACATACATACATACATACATACATACAAACATCAAAAGTAAGACCCCATTGGTTGCCTATGTCATGCATTTTGTTGTCTCATGAGCATAAGAACAAGCACTTGTGTTCCTTACCTTTCTTTGCAATGGGGGTCTTGATTTTGGTGGGGTATGCCAAAAATTGATCAACAACATTATTTGATGCATATAGTTTTAGTAGTTTTAGTACACATACATACATACATACATACATATGTGTGTGTGTACATACATACATGGATGCATGCATGCATGCATACATACATACATACATACATACATACATATTGATGCATATAGTTTTACTAGATGGGGAAAATAGGCCCTACTCTGATTTTTGTGGAGAGACACAACTAGACAAATAGAGCAAGTCCAAGGGGTCGCTGGGGACACCTCCCGGCAAATGGAGATGCCCGGTATGAAATTTTAGCACCAATTTTAGGATGTAAGCTGCATAGTCATGTCCAAAAAAAGTTGTCAATTCTTGCATTAAATGTAGGGTGGTGAATATATGCTATTCCGTCATGGGGCCGGAGAAGACGGAGGCAAAAAATTGAACCTCCAAAAAGACTTCTTTTACCAGTCTATGGGGACCGCGGCTCTTACTAGTGTTGAGAGTGGACAAGACAGCTACCGTTGGTGTGATATGGGAATCTCCCAATCTGCAATTTTAGCACCAATTTTGGGATGTAAACTACATAGTCAGGTCCAAAAAAGTTGTGTCAATTATTGCATTAAATGTAGGGTGATGAATATATCCTATTTCATCAGGGGGCCTGCAGAAGACGGAGGGAAAAAATTGAACCTCCAAAAAGACTTCTTTTACCGGTCTATGGGGCCTAGCTCTTACTAGCATTGAGAGTGGAAAAGATAGCTACCACTGGTGTGATGTGGGAATCTCCAAGTCTCAAGTTTTGGGGTACATGAAATTAGATCATGCTAACGGTAACTCTAAGAGGTTCCAAAGGCAGGCAACATTCTTCATCATAGCTAACTCAAATGCAAGGCAGTGAAAATGCCAGGAGAGTTGCTAGGTAGCAGTGATTTTGGGAAGGGATATGATGATACTTTGTTGTGTTATGTAGGATATTAATTTCCATTAAATTTGGGACATGTTAGATATAACTTCATAAAAATCCTAAGTCATGAAATTAATACATTACAAGTTCAAGCATAAATAATAGTTGTGAAGTTAATGCATTAAATATTCAAGCCTAAAGAAGAATTAATCAAGACCTAATGCACCGTACCAGAGACTTTGGCCTTACCCTCATTCCATAGACTTGCCAACGTAAGGCCAAAATTTTCATTCTTAAGAATATGTGGAAAGACCTTACATTTGGCCCACTTTTGGCAAAAAAATTTCATTCTAAAGAATAGGTGGAGTGAAATTGTGTTTGATAAATACAAATCAATGCTCAAGTTTGGACATTATTAAAGAAAGGTATCCTTTTGAAGATATTGGAACACATGAGAGAAATAATATTGAATATACATGAATTTTTAGACATACTATTAAAGACAAATGAACATATAATGGATGAAATCCTATTGATGATACATGAATTTTCAATAGAACTGTTATTCAAAAGATTTGATGGATTGAATGTAGCTTTAATACATTATCCCTTTTACAAGAGTGTTTGAGTTTAAGGCTTGAAACATAAGAATGAATTTGTGTTGAAGCCTAGTGGTTTGTTAAGGATATGTGAAACTTGAAGTAAAAGTACTTACAATGGAAGGGATCATATCAAGATCCTATTAAGGACATGTGAACATATAGTAGAATAATTCTACATAAAATCAGTGGATCAAACTTAATGGCTCAAAAGCAAAAAGGGATGATGGTGCAACCTAGGGGCTACTCTACGGCACTATGGCAGCAATCTTTGTAGTTACTATCAAAGGTAGTGTAACTTTTTTGTCAAGGAAAGAGACGCGAACCACTCCACATGACCTAGATCTGTATGACCTAGGTTGCACCGACTTGTTTCTTTCATGGATAAAAAGTGACCCTTAGGTGATGCTATAGCACTCCCTTTTTGGGTCCATTATTATAGCACAATTGGGGCCTTTTGACCTAATACTAGCTACCCATCAAATATTTGTTGTAGATGTTAGGGGTAATTACCAAACTACTAGTGGTAGTTTTATCACCACCATTAGTAATTTTATTTGAGTGTTCCTTAATGGTAGTTCTCCTACTACTACATACAATATTACCAATAGTAGTCCTAATCCCAATGATAGTACACATAATATTATTATACCGTCCAACTTTAATCATCATTATATCTATGAATGCATATATATAGGTCTATCTATATCTATACCTATTTATTCGTCATCCAGTACGTTTGCATTTATTTTTGGTGCTTTGCTTACTTTGAAACTAAAGATAATGTGATTTCATTATTGTTTGCATTCTTGTCAAACATGAGGAGCTGGAATGCATAAGAGTTGGGAGGCACATTATAATTTCTGTGTAAATTTGAGCCATTGAATAGCCTATTGATTCTGATTGTTTTCTTTCTTATTAAATCCTTAATTTGGTTATTTCACACCGAACATCGCCATATCAATTCTTTTTTTTTTTGTTCTAGTAATGTCCTATCGCAACATAGTCTAGGGTTGATCAAACAAGATAAATGGGTGCTCACATTAATATATTTTTGAGAGTCAGAGGATAGTGGCTGTAGACTACAAAATCATCACTTTGAATAAATTTGGCAAGATTCTTCTGATAGAAGGAATAATTTCTATTGCACTAAAGATGAAAGAAAATTATCAAAAGGCTGATACAAGGCTCAAAATCACACTGGTGCTACTAGGCTTAATAGTCGTAGACTAGTAGTAGTACTAGTGTATTTACTAAGTAGTGTGCATGCCTCTCCTCATTAAAATTCATAGTCTTCAAAAATATATAATACATAAGTCAAAATATTCTAATTAGTTTTATCATCCTAATGTTTAAACTGACTTAAATTCATAGTCTTCAAAAAGGTATAATACATAAGTCAAAATATTCCAATTAGTTTTATTGTCCTCATGTCGAAACTGACTTTCTCTTCCTTCGTCTCCTATGAGCTTCAAACCTTTAATCCATTAATCTCTCAAATAGTAAGAATGGTCTTGTATTAAGAGACGATGATATCTAAAGTGATCTACAAATACTAAGAATGGTCTTATATTAAGAGGTGATGATATCTCAAGTGTTATACAAACCGTAAGAATGGTTTTGCATTAAAAGGTGATGATATCTCAAGTGTTCTACAAATAGTAAGAATGGTTCAAGTGTTCTACAAAAGTATTAGGTACCTCTTAGTGGCTGAAGGGAAGGAGTGATGATATCTCAAGTGTTCTACAAATAGTAAGAATGGTCTTGTATTAAGAGGTGATGATATCTCAAGTGTTCTACAAATACTAATAATGGTTTTGTATTAGGAGGTGATGATATCTCAAGTGTTCTATAAAACTATTAGATACCTCTTAGTGGTTGAAGGGAAGGGGTTGGAAGTATGGGCAAAATCTCTAGGAACTACAGGATGGTTGCAAGAACAATTTTGAATGTCATAAATGACACTTGGGTTTTTCAACATATGGGTGAACTATTTTTAAACATTTTCTTTCATGGTTGATAACACTTTTAATAAGAAGAACCATTTTGAATGTCATAAGTGTTGATGCAATCCCATGCTATGAAGTCTACAGAAAGTTTTTTTTCCCCACATATGGGTGAAGTGATGTTTATGTTACTAAGTTCAACATATCAAGCAACGCATTTGTTTTGATTATTGAAGGAGTTTGATAATAAGACCCATTTCAAATGCAAAAGAATTGTTGTATTAGTAATGGAATCCGCTTTGGAGTGGAAATTCGGTTTCTTTCAAACCACATACTATTGTTGCATAATGTGAGTATGGATCCAATTGGAAGTTAAGGTAGACTATAATTCGCAATATTGGTATAGTTACACATAGTGACATAAGTTTTATTTTCGACAATTTTCCCAAATAGTGGTTTCCACAAAGCTATGTTGAATACCTCGATAAGGAAATTGTGGAAAAGCTCGCTCGCTCTTTTGGGCCCGCTCGCTTTTCCTCGCTCGCTCTATCGACTGCCTCTTCTGTTAGGTGGTCGATCTACTAGCTCCCAAGTTTCATTCTTCATGATGTTGTCATATTCTACTTGCATAGCATTTTTCCAATCTTAGTCTGCAAGTGCTTCCTCCAAAGTTGCAGGCTCCTTAACTTCTGCAATAATCTCAGCCATCAAGGCCATATTGACTATGTGAGCAGAAGCCCTCCTTTGCTCCTCGATTCTCTGAGATCGCCTTGGTCCATCTGCATGCTGCTCAACAGACATGGGCATCTAGCTATCATTGTGCTTACCCATCACAGCAATGGCTTTTTTGGTGGTGTAACAACAAGTTGGTAACTTATACCTTTATCATCTAATATTTCCTCCTCCTTTATAGCTCCTGGGATAGGTCCATAGTGAATTACCTCTTCACTTGATGATAAAGTGAAAGAGCTCTTATTTACCTCGACTACATGTGGCTGCTCTCTGAACACCACATCGCGGCTCGCTATGATCTTCTTTGCCTCTCGGTCATACAACTTATAGGCTTTCTTCTCATCACAATAGCCTAAGAAGATACATTTGATGTTTTTTGGTTGTAGCTTGTTTCTCTCTTTGTCTGGTACATGCGCATAGCATTCACACCCAAACGTTTTGAAATGGGAGACAGATGGCTTCTTATCGGTATAAGCATCATCATGTGATGTTTTACCTTTGAGTGCCTTTGTATAGCTGGCACAATTAAGGATGTAAACTATAGTATTGATAGCCTCAGCTCAAAAGTGGTTTGGCAATCCAGCACCTTTCAACATACACCTCCCCATATCCATCGGCGTTCAACAACCGAATTTTGCTGAGGCATATGTAGTGTCGTCATTTGTTGCTTGATCCCTTTGCTCTTGCAAAAATCTCCAAACTCTATAGAAACAAGCTCACCACCACCATCCAATCTGATTTTCTTCACTTTTCTCCCTGTTTCATTTTCAACAAGCTGTAGCCATTCTTTCAATTTACCAAAGCTTGAGCCTTTTTGCAAAGAAAGTACACCCACATCTTCCTACTATAGTCGTCGCCAATCAATAAAAAATAGGAAGATCCCCCTAAGGCCTGTGTAGGCATCTTACCACACAAGTCAACATGCACCAACTCTAGAGGAGCGTTTGCTCTATTCTTGCTTTCTTGTGGGAATGCCTTTCTCTGTTGCTTGCCCATCATGCAAGCTTCACATGGTCCTTTGATTTTGCTACTACAGGTAAGTGAGCAACCATACCTTGCTTTTGCATCTCCTTCAGCATTACAAATCCAATGAGGCCAAATCTTTTGTGCCAAAGTCTGCTTATGCCCACTCCAGTAGTGGCTATAAGAGCACTTAGCTCATACAGGTTTTTCCTCCTTACTCCTCTGTCAACAAGATTGCCTGCACTATGCAAAATTTTTGCTCCTGTCTTGTTGAACCTCACCTCATGGTCAAGGTCAATTATGGAAGCAACTGATAGCAAATTTCTCTTGATTTGTGGTTGAGTTGCCATGGATGACCCAATATCCATACCCAAAGCCCTTAATGGCCCTGAATCCACTTTTAGTGGGAAGTAATGCAAGCCTTGCTTGCCTCTAATCACACATGGACACTCGTACCCCTTCCACTTGACCACCATCCCATTAGTTGTAAGTGGATACTCTGATGGAAATTATGCACTGATGGTACTATAGCATGCTACAAAGCTCATCTCATAGCACGAGAATTTAGTCAAATCTCTGGTGTTGATTAGTAAGAGACATTTTCTCCTATGTATGGCATCCTTTCACATCTTACTTGCAATTGCTACCACAATGGACCTTGAGATGCATTACCTCGACGTACAAATGACATTCCTTCATGGAAATCTCCCTGAAGAACTGTATATGGAGAAACCAACTTACTTCATTGACACCAAGCATCCCAATTCTATATGTCGACTCTAGCGCTCGCTCTATGGTTTGAAGCAATCTCCACAACTTTTGTTCTAGCATTTCAACAAATTCATGCTTCTAACCGAGTATTCTCGTTTCCTAACTGAACCAAACATTTATATACATCACACATACACTACATTTTTCATTTTTGCACTATATATTAATAGGATCAAATCAAACAATAATTGAACAAGCAAAAAAAGAAATCTCATCCCGCTTTTGCTATCACTGATCTATGTCCACTCACATATTTTTTAGGCATACAAGTTTCTCAAGATAGGTCACAAGGAAAATTGTGGGTTCACCAAACCAATTTTTATTGATGAAATTCTTCATCAATTTGGACTTAGTAATCTTAAACTTATGCATACACCTATCCTTATTACCTCGTGTAAACTATCACTCACTCACTATCCATCCACTGATACAGAAAAACAATTCATGTAGCAATTTTCCTATAGACAATTGATAGGAAAATTGTGCTAATTTGTCAAAGGCACTCACCTTGACATTTGTCATAGTATAAAATTCCTCTCATGCTTTATGCACAATCTTGGATATAAGCACTGCAAAAGCACTCATTCGAGTCCTATCTTAGCTTCACTCGTAACCTTGGTATCTAATACACACTTCACAACCCTCCTCTTCAACTCACCTCACTCATTGGATGGTCTGACTTAGATTGAAGGGGTGGGGGGAATCGATACGCAATGATCTACTGTCAGATTTACTTTTGTGATTGCAGGTGAAGCAGTCACTTGGCAATCAAAGAAACATACATTAGTGACACTATCTTCTACTAAAACTCAATTTATGGCAGTAGCATTGGCAACCAAGGAAGGATTATGGATAGAAATGCTACTAGAAGACACTACTTCCAAAGTTACCATTACACTTGTACTATCACAACCTTTCTTGCATCAAAGATAGCGGAGGAAACATATTCAGAGGTATAATGATGAGATAGAACGTTTTGATAGACCGTTGATTGAAGGGGTCATCCAGGAGTGATATGGTCAATTGATGGTCCATAGGTAGTATAAGGGATGAATTATTGAAGGGTGATAAGGCATCATGATGTGTTGGTTCAGTGGACTGTGATTGAATAGAAGAGGGCACATTGTGGGTTGTGATTGGTGGAATTGTATCTTGTGTAGATTTGACCTTTTGCTTTGTGTTGTTTAAGCATCTTGTGGGTCGCCAAGGTGGACACGCTACTTGTGACATGTGGCACACATGCGTAGTCTGATTGGTAGTTGGACTAGTACTTTGGCTACGGACATGCATGGGCAAGTCAAATAAAGAATGGATTTCATTGAATTCTAGCCGTGTGTGTGGTGCATCTTGTTGGAAGGCACTTCTTCGATACATGATGATCACCAGGGTTTGCAAAACAATTGAGTTAGGTAGAGGGTTTTGAGGTGGATTGAGCGGCACCTGTGGTTGTGGTTGTGGCAAATTTTCTTATGGTGTAGTGACAGGATTTAAGGGATCCCGCCAAGATAGATGATGGTGCAGTGATTTGTGCGAGGAACTTGCTTCATGTGTTGTGAGTCCGATGAGTTGGAGAGTAGAAATGGTAGATTGTTGGATTGAGTCGATGAGGGATTGTTGTCTGTAGGTATGGAGAGGAGCGAGTCTTCATCAAAGATGATCATTTGACTAAAAAGTATATGACTGCATTGGGGATCATACAGTCGATAGCCTTTTCTGTTAAAGATAGTGTAAATTGCACTATCCACATAGGGCATAGGGGCAAACCCTAACCCTAACTGTAAGGGGTTCACATGTATATCTTCATGTTCATTGTCGATACACTTAGTGTACAAGTAGCTATATCGTGTGCACTCCTCTCTCTCTCCCTCTGTCACTTTCACTACTATCATATGGTATCAGATTTGATGATGCTCCACTCCTTTCATGAGTGTCAAGCCCTCCTTGCATGAGGCATATTCCATTGAGAGAGATTTTTGTTCGACAGAGAGAGTGTAAGCCCTTGTTTCATCAAGGCATAAGCCCTCATTTTGAGGCATCTTCTTCATTTTCGTAGCTCATCTTATAGAGCTTTCCTCCTTCTTTGATTTGAGATAGAAAGCTCATGATTCTGATTTCTGGAACTTTAGCTATGTTCATTTTAGTGGTAATCTTTTCTTCTTCATTTCTTGAGAGATAAGAATGACATGAGAGTTCAGTTTTATGTATGGTTCAGTCCTCTCAAGTTTTGAGAGACTTCAAGTTTCCCTCTGGCTCTGGCTCCATTGCTTCTTCATTGAGTAGTTTGTGAGAAAGAGATCTCTGAGTGAAAGAGACTGTAGCGACCAAATGGTCAACCACGAGGACAAGCAAGCAAGATGGCTACAACCTGCTGACTTCTCCAACTAAATTCTCCAAAGTAGCCTCTACCTACAAGCGCTCTCAAGGTGAGGCAGCACAGGCAGTAGCACCAAGTACAATGCCATCTCCTCTATGGGCTGAAAAAATGCGACTGCTCATTTGCCACATGAGCTGCTAAGGCTCCCACAGCTCGTCGACCACGACTTCATGTAGCAAGCTTCTACAGCAGCAGTGAGGCTCTCTACTCCAACCCATGAAACATCTCCAGCCTCAACACAAGAGATGCTCAAGAAAACAAGCCCAGCTTCTCCAAAGCTCTACGGTGGCCAACCAAACTACAACTCTTCAAAAGCTCAACTCTTGCAATGAACTTCTACATAGTCGATAGCTCAGATGATAGAAGCTTCTACGCTCACGTCTAGGTGCTCAACGAACCAAAATGCCACTCTCCTAGCATGCAAACCAGTGACTCCATGCACTCGACTGTAGCTCTGGCTCCCTAGCCCTCATGAGCCCCACAAGACAACCACCTCTATCAACAACCACCAAGCCACCTCAATGCAAACGGCTCCTCAACTGGAGGCTCTCCAACAAATGTCTCCTGCTATCAACAACACTCATGGACATAGCAACATAGATGGCCTAAGTGCCTTCTAGAGCAACACACAGCCCTGTTCCATCAGAAACGGCTCAACTAGTTAGATGCCACAGCTCATGCGCATGCAAGTACACAATTGTCTATGATGAGAGAAGCCTGGCAAAACAAATGCTCTCTACAAGTGATAATAGAGCGAGGTCTGTAGCAACCAAGTGCCTACATAGCTCCAACATCCTGCCAACTCCTTCGTGAGCCGACACGGGTGACTCCCTCAAGCACTCATGGCTCCAACACCAATGCTAGCCTATGGAATCCAGGCTCTAGCGACCAAATGATTGAGTAGCCGGCCTCCAACACATCTGCACCCTAGTCCTCATGATGGGGTGACTCAAAAACAGACAGCTCCTACATATTTCCAACAGAGAAAATGACACCCACAGAAAGAGGAGAACAACGTTAATGGTATCTTCCAAAGATTCTGATAGAATCTTAAAAATTCTGATGAATCTAAGTTAACCTCATGGCTATGACATGTGGCAAAGAGGGAGGATCATCCTTATCTTCAAACTCACCACACTCCCTGACTACCACATCATCAAGGCGGCCCTAGTGCCACATCACCATGGACCCATGTGCCACATCATCAACCTACCCTATCATCATGACATGTGGCAAGTGCCATGTCACCTTAGCCTACCCAGTCAGTAGTGCCATGTCACCATGTGCCACCTCAGCACACAATGCCTCACTGCCACACTTTTGTAAACTGCATGTGAACACACAGTAATCACTGCCACATCACTACAACCACCCTCGTCAATTTTGCCCTCTTGGGATCAAAGTTTGGCCTATCCTTCCGAGGGTCATATCTTTTGATCCAGAGGGAATTTTGTAGAGCTATCAAAAGAAAAAAATTATCACTAGATTGTGTTCTACATGATGAGCACCTCAGGTCTTTTATCTGAAATTTCCACAGGCCAAAATCATCAAATCCTCATCATCAGAACCACCTCTTGATCCATTATAGTGCACCCAACACCTAAAATGAATCCAGATAGAATTCATTTGCTACATTTTGCACTTTGAGGTGTAGTGTAGCTGTAGACTAGCACTGCCATAGAGGAGATCCAACTCCACCAAGCCAACTCAGCCATTGCCACATTACCTGATTAGTTCCCATCAGCATCAGTCCATGGGGTTCTATCATCGGTATACACATTCACACATCTGACACCAGTTTAGTATACCTGGCATTCGATAGTTCATCACTCAACATGACACTTGGTAGAGTTCTCCTCTCTCGGATTCAAGATTGTGCATACTTCTTGCATGCACATATGCCACCCATGTATAGTCACATTTGATGACTATTTTTTGCATTGGTTCCTACACACATACACATCAAACTTGTACATCACTATACTACAAGCTTGATCCTTGGCACATTGCAGTTCTCACATGACTTGGTTCAGATTTACAAGTTTAGTGTAAGCCCCCAGCGATAGCTCGAGCGTAAGCCCTAGAGTGGTAGCTCTTTTACAATGTCCTCATGGTTAGGCACTCTCATAGGGACATGGGTAAGCCTCTTGCACAGATCACTAGACCGCCCCCTCCAGCATGGAGTTATCCACATCACGTAGTTGATGATACACCAGTCATGACTACGGACAAGATTCATGAGTGGAAAGAGAACCTTCTTTGACCATTCATTGCCACAGGGTATGTATGAGTCTATGATGCAGACTCGAGCCTCATCGTCCTTGACAAATCAGATGTAGAGGCAGATGCTTCGGATGTTAGCATGAATAAGCCCACAATTTTTGATCGTGCATATTCCTTGGTAAGCCCTCAACACGAGGCACATTTGGTAGTAAGCCCTCAGCACGAGGCAAATTTGACAATAAGTCCTCAGTACAAGGTAGTCTCATCTACATCAGCACATACTAATCCTAGTGATGTATAACCATCACTCTCACGCATGGATCCAACTATCTTTTGCCATAGATGTAGATACTGAGCAGGAGTTATAGTAGGTAAGTCCTCAGTATGAGGCACTCACATCTTCTGCCGCATGCAAACATTTATGCCATAGTGCATTCAGCTCTTCAGGTGATTCCATTCCAACATCTACTTTCACCTATAGAGCATATCACATCTCTAGACATAGTTTCCACGAGCAGTGCAGATCAGTGGATCAATATTTAGGACATTTTAGCATTGGCACATTCATGCCACATTGCACGCTTGGATCTAGTGATCACCACCTCTTTTGATTAGTAGATCATTCCTCAGCATGAGGTCCTCAGCATGAGGATACCTACCCATCAGTACGATCCTACCCCAGAGCAATGGACATCATCCGGTTCAGCCATAGTGCAACCTGGGGAGACTCAATGTTTCATCATGCACTGATGACTGTCGTATACAATCCAACTTGATACAGATTAGTGGTTGGTTCTAGGATTTTAGATCAGCCCCTACACCAACATTCGGCACCTTCTATGCCTCGAGGACATCTTATGCATTCTCAGTGATATTCTAGGCTTCTAGGCATTTACATTGTCAACTCCTTCTCGAAGACCCTACGATAGATGCTACATCCCATGCCGATGGATGTTTAGCTATGCACACATCAGATGACCTTCAGCTCATGATTGTTGAGCATACAGGTTTGACAAGTTGCCATACCTTATCATTTGTACGGGCCACTTCATCAGCACAATAGCATATCATACCTACACCCTTGGCCCCAGATTTTCAACCCCTGGATCACTCTATCCACACCGACTATGTGGTCTTCTTTGACGATGCATCATTTGTCAAAAATTATAGTTCTGCTGCAGCATACCTTGCACATTGTTGTCAGTCCTTTTGGGTAGGTGACACCCTCATATGTCACAACCTACCGGATCACATCTCCATCGCTACATCGTCTAGCCTCACATCCAGATGCCTCTTCTATAGAGCAATTGCACAGTCCACAGTGACACATGACATGTTCAGCATGCAGCCATACACATAGTTCTCCATGTGGTCATCTTTTGATCGACTAGTCTTTGATCCAGATGGACTTTACTTTCTGCATATTTCCTTCCTCTTCCCTTCGGCCTATCTTTTAGATTTTTTTCCCAAAGGCAAAGGATGACCCACAATTTAAGAGGGGGAACTGCACATTATGTATAGGATTGTAAGTTGTACTCATTGTACATACTTTCACTACGTAGTCATTGTGCTCACATACGAACATACTACTCTAATTTCTTTTCAGCTTTGGGTTTTATCATATGTACCAAATGAATCCACAAACACATCTTGTACATGCACCCTCTACTTACCCAATGCAATTTATAAATTGCACTATCCACATAGGGCATAGGGACAAACCCTAAACCTAACCCTAAGGTGTTCACATGTATTATCTTCATGTTCATTATCAATACACTTAGTGTACATGTAGCTATATCATCTGCACTCCTCTCCCTCTCCCTCTCTCACTTAGTGTACATGTAGCTATATCAATACACTTAGTGTACATGTAGCTATATCATGTGCACTCCTCTCCCTCTCCCTCTCTCACTTTTGCTATCATTTTCCTCCATGCAGCTCTCCATAGCCCATGAATATGGTTTTGATTGCACAATCTTGTAGCTTGTTTCAATGCACAGCAAGGACAAAGGCATAGGTAGTATAACCAAAGACATAAAGTGGGGCATATTTTGGTGGTTTGTTATACCAGAGTGTATAGGGAATGGCCTTTATACTACAATGATAGATTCAATTCTGTAGGTAGCATGTTGTACTAACTGCCTCTTCCCAAAACGAGTTTGGAAGTTTGGCTACTTTGATCATGCCTCACGAATTATCAATCGGAGTGAATGATCTGGAGTAGCTTTTAATTCGCCTTGTCAAAACTTAGTGCTACCCAGTTTGCCATATATCCAAGCTTTGCAGAAGGATAGCTAGCTGCTAGAGGGTAAGTCATACTAGTTTAATGTGAACATTCTTTGGAAATCAGTTTCATTGTCTATAGGTTTAGATGACCTAAGGGGTAATGCCAAAGAAGTGTCTTGTATGGGTGAGTGGGTTCTACGTTGGTCGAGTAGGATTGAGGTGTGCGGCAAAGGTAATACAATCGCCCATATTTTGAGCAAGTAACCACGTATGTGCAACCTGAAGGAGGTAGCTTATGATGTATAAGGTAGTGGTGGGAATGGTAAAATTCTATGTATGTATCAAGGTCGATGACCTTATTGACCAATATAAGATTTTTAGCAACATTTGGAATGTAATAGATTTTGTCGATTATGACAATGTTACCATCAGGTAGTTTGATATGCAGACTGCTAATTCCAATTGCTTGTTGTACGCTATCATCTCCAAATCATATGTCATTAGAGTTTAGAAGTTGTTTATATGAATGTAGCCATTCGAGTTGAGAGGTTAGGTGACAGGTTGCACCAATGTCTAATATTCATGTAGAATGGATGGACTTGGAGTTATGAGAGGCAGAGTATGCAAAGTAGATGTACTCAGTTGATGAGGTGGTAGATGTCATAGAGGCAACATCGTCATCATCTACGAAAACTGGTAAACCATCAGAATCATAAGCGCAGTTGGCTAAACTAGTGCGATATGTCAATTTCCCTTTGTGGTCCCTATTGATCCAATAGTCTCACGTATTATAGTTCTTTTTGCAAATTCCACACTATAATTTGGCATGACAAAATTTCCTATGGTTAGATGGATGATGATTATCAGGACGGTTGGGTCTCTGGTGGGAAGGTTGGCCTGTTTATTGTGAATTGGAAGAGTTTTTTTTTTAATGTTTATTGCAAGGGCATTGGTTAGAATACATTGGTAGATTAGGGGTAGCAATGGTGTTGGCCGAAGCCAAAGAGCCGTGCATTGCATTCTCTTGGATTATAGACGGGATCACGAGGGGAATAGTAAGATTAGCAACAACAGTAATCTGGGTGCTGATAAATAAAGGGCTACTAGGATGGAGGGAGTGCCACTAAGAGGCAAATGTCTTGGACATTTCGGTCAAGGATGAGACCAAATAAGGTGATATCATCCATTGCTATCCACCAGGTCTATATGAACTTGGGAACATCACCCGATTCGTTCATATTTACCTTCATTAGCTTCTTCAAATTAACTATTTGAGATGGGACATCTATGTACTCATAGGCTTGAATTAATTGATTCTATATCTAATTTGTAGTGGTCAGAGTTCTCACCATCTACTTTTGTTCATCTTTCATGTACAGGAAGAGCTCCAACTTGGCTTGAGATCCTTCTCTTTCCAGGCTACAACATCACCTCCATTGACAAGAACATTTGGGTTGAGCATGACCAAAGTTCCATTCACGATGGTAAGCAGGTCAAATTTCTGCAGCAATAGTTCCATCGTCATCTTCCAAGGTTGGAATTCTTATCATTTAGTTTATCTACTTTGTAGGTACGAGAAGTATGTGCCAATACTATTCCAAATTCTACCTAGTTTCAAAAAAATTTGAGCAATATTTTTGTTATTGTTGACTCCAACTACATTGCTAGTCCATATTGCCTATGCCCATAGGTTTCTTTGCAAACACTCCTTGAATGGAATAGTCCATATTACATGCATGTACAAATGCTTGGTTTTTGAAACTCTATTCAGTCTTGGAACAAAACCCATGTTTTTGTGTTTGCAAAAACATCCCTCCCTAATGACTCTCTTATATCCCACCAATCCAACAAAATATAAAGAGTAAGAACATCCCTTTCTTTAAAATGAATTAAATTCCAAAACGAATCAATCTTTGCTTATATAAATCAATAGTAGAAGGCAAAATAGACAATGTATTGACATGGTCCCAATAAGGTGAACTTTTCTCTAGATCTGATGCAACAAATTTGGCTATATTTAATAAAATTTAACATTTTGATGCATGAAACTTCACTTAATGGTGAAAAATGTCATGATAATCATCTCAATCATGCCTTGACATTCATTTTGATATGAAACATGACCCCATTTGGATTTGTAAATCAAAAGATGCAGGACATCGCACTCCCTCTTTTGGACCAAAAGATGAGAATTTCGATGTCCTATATCTTTTGATTTACAAATCCAAATGGGGTCATGTTACATATCACAATGAATGGCAAGGCATGATTGAGATGATTATCATGACCTTTTTCACCATTCAATGAAGTTTCATGAATCAAAATGTGAAATTTTATGGAAATTTTACCATTTGCTTGCACCAGATTTAGAGCAAGGATACTCGTTGGTAGCCAAAGAATTTCTACACAAGTTCTCATGAGAATAAATAACACCATCAATAATGTAGACTTGCAAGCTTATGTTATAATCATCTTCAAAATTGTGGTGATAAATAAAGCTTTATTAACGATGAGTAAATTACATATAGTCAGGTTATGTTTTTCTCAAGTCATGCACTTCAACTACATAGTACATGTTGTTGATAGCCAAACCATTTCTATTTAAGCTCATCTCATGAGAATATAGAACACTAGTACTAATGTGCACTTGCAATATTACATTATAATCATGTTCAATGTTGAGCATGCCTATAAATCTTTATTAATAATGAGTACGTGCCTACAATGAGATTATGTGTTAGTAGCCCAACCATTTCTTCTTTGCTTGCTTTTTCTCGCTCACTAATTTGGTCCTACTCACTCGACATCGCTCGCTTGTTTGACTACCTTGAATCTACATAGTTTGTGTACTTTACGCATTGTCGATAAGCTAATTTACCTTGTTCGAAGCGACTTCCTACAAGCCTCTCAAAAGTTTCTTATGACTTCTGGATTTTGTGATTAGGACTGCATTTGATATTGTGGATTTATTTAAAATGTAGCTCCATGCAAGGGGTGTGCATTGCTTCCCATATATCTTATCAATCAATCATAAGACCTGGTGCTTTTCCCTGGTTGCAAAGTGTACAAATTCTTTAACCTATCTTATTTCTTCTGACATTTTCTAGTACACTTTATCCATAACAAAGGCATCCACATGACCTTTCCTTAGCACAAGCATAAATGGCTCTACACTTTCTCTGACTCTTTCCAAATTTCTCCAAAATGAACTTGACTATACAAGATATATGCATTTATTACCAGGTAGTGCATATTGTGTCTTTTTTTCAAGCTAGTTGGCCAATCATCTAGTAGACCCCCTTATCTATAAATTGATCTTTAAAATAAAACATGTCCTTTTCCTAGTCGATCTATTAATACCACCTTTATATGATACCCTTTTGTATGTGAAAAATATATAAAAGGGATTTTTAAACATTACTCCTTCTATTGAATCCACACACTATACTTACGTGTTGATGCTAATTGAGTTGATGCTACTAGCTGTTAATTCAAACTTGTTGGTATTTCCTATTTATTATTTATGAGTGACCCCCCCGAGGGATGTTGCAAATCTAGTCTAACCAAATTGCCATAGTTGCTTCATTGAGTGTGTTGTAAACACAGCATGCAGATATTGGTGGCTCTTTATAAAACTAAAATTGCTCGTTCGCATACTTTATAAATATAAGGTGCATTTTTTCCTTTTAGAGAAGTATTGATACTCTCTAAAACATTTTTCCCTTAGGAGTAATGCACATCACATGTATTATGGGCTGGCTTGCTTACTCATCCGCCCATTGAAAGAAAGAGTACATCTGTATGTAGGAATAAATTTGAGAATCTTTTCTTTTAATGCATTCCATCACTGTCTTTTTGACTTTATCAAGATGGATTGTTCTCATTTTATTATAATCTAGCAATACAAATCCTTGTCTAGCACATGACTTTAAGGAGACTTTAAGGCATTACAAAATGTCTCGTCTCCTAGATATTTGTCTTGCTTCTTTTCTCCTTTTATCCTGACTCTCATTGAAGGCATCATGTACCACCTCTCACCATTTGCCAATAGATCTGCATCCTCAACACGTGCTCGTGCATGTCTTACATTGGGAGGCTCTTCCACTTTCTCATTTTCATTAACCTCAATGCTAACCACTACAACCATTGACTCCATTATTTGATGCTTTTTCTATGGAAATTACATTTAGAATTATTTTTTTTAATCTGGAAAGAGTCATAGTATTTGTTGATATTAGCATCAAAATGGTGGTTGCAAAACACCTTGATATTTTCATTAATAACTACTATTTCAATGAGAATAGCAACATTAATGTCGACATTATTTTCAATGTTTAAACTTTTTTCAAACATTTACTTTTAACCTTTATTTTGATGCTAATATGGATATTAGTATTAGATTATCGATGATAATATTGATGCTAATATCAATGCTGTTACAAACTTATTTTGACAAAAATATCGACACTTTTCTTTTTTGGCAAAAAAAAAATAGGGCAGATAAGTGCTTGGCCAAGTCCTAATTTACCCTTTCATATAAAGGTCTATATGTGGCCATTTATATGGTTTACATTGTTTGAGTATAAAATTTCCTATTACATAGTGTGAGTACAAAATCTTTCTACTCTAGCCTACTCATGTCTAAATAGTGTTTATCATGTCCTACATTATTTCATCATCATTCAGTGCATCCTCCTCTTCAATGCTTCTATTTTGTTGCTCTTCTAGCTATCGATCTCCCTTATAGGAAACATTCTTTCCAAACCACACAAATGGTGCATGATAGGCATAATAATTTACACGGGCCTTAAACTCACCTAGTTCAATGACTATGCAAAGTATCATGACATAGATAATATTTCAATGGTGAGAAGACCCCCGGGCATGTTTTCGTATGCTCATGCATGATGCATGGTAAAAAACAAGGAAATTGTCTTTTCAAGCCATGCAAATGGTACCTAATGGACTTGATACTTTACATGATTTTAAACTATTCTAGTTTAAGGATCAAAAAAAATATCATGCCCATATGAGGTACCATTTGCATGGCTAGACTCATTATTTTATCAAAAATTTAGTGTTGCAAGGTGCAGTAAAAAAGGGGATACGGACTCTAAAACACATCATCGTGCTACTCCAAATACAATGACACCTAGCATGAATCTTTTTACCATGTTGAATTAGGGACTTGCCAATTTTGGCTCTATTTTGCAAATGATGCCCAACGTGCCCATGGAAAACCAACTCATGGACCCACAAAGTCCCAATACATGCCACATAGGGTTTTTCTAAGAAAAGTGGATATGTGGCGATATTTTTAGACAAGTTTTGGTACAAATAAAGGGCCCTCAGTGATCTAAAGACACACCAAGTCTTGTCCCATTATGGGTCATAGAGCCATCGATTTAACCTTACCCTATCAAAAATCTAGTGATGCAACGTGTGTTTTAAAAAAAGGATACAAACCCTAAAACAAGGCATCGTGCTACTCCAAATGCATGAAATTTTGTTACCATCATGTATTAGAGGCATACCAATTTTGGTCCCATTTCACCCATAAATGCCTAACATCTAGCATCGTGGTCCCACTGCATACCACATAGGGTTTGTCTTAAAAAAGTGGACATGCAAAACTATTATGTAAACAATATCTAATACACATCTAGGACCCTTAGTGACCTAGATGCATACCAATTCTTGTCCCATTATGGATCACATAGCCATGAATTCAGTGTTACCCTCTAAAAAATTTGATGATGCAAGGTGCAGTAAAAAAAGGGATGCGGACCTAAAACAATGCATCTTGCTACTCCAAATGCAATAACACCTACCTCGATATTTTGTACCATCATGAATTAGAGGCCTACCAATTTTGGTTCCATTTTTCCAATGGATGATGGACATGCCCATGGAAAACCGACATCGTGCACTCATAGTGTCCCACTACATGCCGCATAGGGTTTTTTGTAAAATATAGGACATGCATTTTGTAGGCAAGATTTGGTAGAAATCTAGGACCCTCAGCGACCTACAGACATACCAAGTCTTGTCCCATTACAAGTGATGGAGCCATGTATTTATCCCTACCCTATCAAAAATTTAGTGATGCAAAAGGATATGGACCCCTAGAGACATACCAAGTCATGTCCCATTACAGGTCGTGGAGCATGGATTTAGCCCTACCCTATCAAAACTTTAGTGATGCAAGCTTCGGTAAAAAAGGACCTAAAACAAGGCTCCTAGGGTTTAAAATTTGACAATCCACTACATGTTATCATTTTCTAAACTCTATCAAGAATAGGAATAGAGAGAAGCATTAAAAATTTTGAGATCAATTTAAAATTTGAGAAAATTAATGCACTTTACTGATTTTCAACGTTTGTTTTGGATGCAAATAGTGACACTAATATCGATGCTATGGGGGCTAGAATCCAAAAGCCAAATTGCATCACTTTTATTCATCTCTCTCAACTTCAATGAACTGCCAGACCATGCAACCACCACCACTCTCCCTCTCTTGTTGGATAGAGAGTCATCGATTGGAGTGAGGAGACGTATACATACCTTCGAAAAATAAATTTGTTTTCTAGGTATGTTAATATTGGCTACTCTTCTCAAGTTTTTCTTTGAACTTTCCCTTTTACTTTCACTTTCCCTTCTACTTCCCCTTTTGCTTTCCCTTTCTCTTCTTTCTGTTTCCCTTTTCCTTCTCCCTTTTCAGCCGTCTCTTCCCTTTCCCTTTTCACTTCTCCCTTCTCTCTTTCCCTTTTCCTTGTCCCTTTTCTTCGCTTCCCCTTTTCCTTTTTTACTTCTTCCTTTCTCTTCCCCTTCCCCTTCCCCATTCCCTTCCCCTTCTCCCTTTCCCTTTCCTTTTTCCTTCCCCTTCCATTTTCCCTTCCTCTTCCCCTTGTTTAAAATAGAATGCATTTTTCATTTTTCCTTCTGCTTCCATTTTCCCTTCCCCTTCACCTTCTCCCTTTCCCTTCCCCTTCTCTTCCCCTTTCCTTTTACCTTTCCATTAATTTCCCTTCCCCTTCCCCTTGTTTTAAAATAGAATGCATGTTTCTTTTCTCCTTCCTATCCACTTTCCCTTCCCCTTTCCCTTGTTTAAAACAGAATGAATGTTTTCTTTTCCCTTCTCCTTACATTTTCCCTTCCCCTTCCATTTTCCTTTCCCCTTCCCCTTCCATTTTCACTTTTCCTTCCGCTCTCCCTTCCTTGATGATATTTGTTGATGGAAGGACCTGATCTCAATTGCTCTTCTTATAACTCATGAGGGGTGAAGAACCAAGAAGTAGAAGAAGACAAGTCATGATTGTGTTCCTCCATGAGGCACAGAGGAGGTTGAGTTGCAAGACAAAGGAATACATGGATTTCCATGTCCCTATCCATGGATTCCCATTTTCCCTAGCTATGGATTTTTATTCCCCTTCCCCTTCCCTTTCCCTTTAAAGTGTTTAAATAGAATGCATGTTTCCTTTGCCCTTGCCCTTCCCCTTCTCTTTTCTTAAGTGAAAGTCACATATCTTTTTATGGGAACGTGCATTCTAAATTTTAAATGTAATATTCTCTTTAATTCCGTGAAGGATGGCAAGCAAACGATCAAGCAAAGGAGGTAAAAAGAGACCCTTCAATATTACTACCTTGGGTAGTAGAATGGAGAAGGATCACAAATTACTCACAAAGGGGGTAAAAAAGACCCTTCAATACTACTACCTTAGGTAGTAGAACAAAGAAGGCTCACAAATTATTCACCTACTAAAATCCAAATGATAGAGAAAGACTTTTGCATGAGTTTGAGCTTGAGAGGTAGTGAGTCTTAGGTCCACCTGCATCCATAGAGATCTCCTATGCTACTAGCTATGCGAGAGAGAGAGAGAGAGAGAGAGAGAGAGAGAGAGAGAGAGAGAGAGAGAGAGAGAGAGAGAGAGAGAGAGAGAGCAAGAAAGAGAGAGAGAGAGAGAGAGAGGGAGAGAGAGAGAGAGAGCATGGACATAGATGCTCTAGCTCTAGTACCGTGAGTGCCATAGGAAGTAGTCAAGTTGACTCCCAAACTTCCACCACCATCCCCTATTTAATTTATAGAGAGCTTGAGATAGTTATGGATACGCCTCCAGATTTTCCAAAATTGATTTGAGATTTATTGTGTTCTTCTTTCACTTATCAATACTAATTTCTTGTGTCCTATTATTTTAATAGGTCTCCAAGTTTCTAGATACCACACATGTCCAAATTGTGAAGATAGTTTGTGCATTCGGAACTCAAAAAATCTTTTGAAGATGGTATATGAGAAGCATAGGTGGTTTTTTCATTTAGCAACATTTTTATAACTCTAAGGGATACTTCCTACTAGATTGGTCCTTTGCCACACTTTTTTATCCCTCTATTTTTGCTCTTTCTTCTTCATATTTTTTAATCCATTTCTCCACAATTGTAAAGACAAAAAGTGTTCATTTTGAGTTGTAAAGAGACACTCATTTTCTTTTGCTTTCCCCTTCCTTGTCTTGTCTCTCCTATAACTCGTGGATTATCATGCTATCATCCCAAAGTCAAGGCATTCTGGCATGAGTTGTACAAGAGACTATATAATGTGAAACATTGACTCTTGCATAACCAAACTTTAGCCATGCTTCCCTTTGGTCTATAATTTTGTCTTACATATCCTTTCAATGCCTTCATTAACCATTCCAAGAAAAACATCCACCATTCGCTATGCAAAGTGCTAGCATATGCCACTTTATGTACCAAGTGCACGAGTAGATGCAATTGGATGTCCATGATGATTGTTGGAAATGCCTTTTCAATCAAACATACAGCTTTGATGATGAGACTTCTCATCTCTAAAATGGATGATTTTTGGATCTCTTTTGATGAAATCCATATGCATTTATCCATCGATATGCAATGAAACTAACTTATGCAATGCAAAGGAAATATAGACATGTAGTTGCACAACTTCTAACACTTCTCACAAATACAATGAACTTATTGATGGCATGTAATGCATCTTTAGTACTACATCCCTACAAATAAATTGGAAGTATATACTATAGTAACAATCATGTATCATTGAAATTGAAACAAGAGTTTCAAAATGGTTTGAATCAAGTGGAAATAATTTTGCCTATATCATTTTGTGCCAATCATGTGACTTTAGAGCACTTTTTTTCCCATTCAAAGGCACTCTTTGTTGTGCATGTAGTTCGTTGGGGTTTTTATACCCACAATAACATTCTTCACCCAAATCTCTTTTGCCTTTGTCAACACGCATGTTACCTTTGGTAAAGTCCCCTTGCCAGCAAGGTTTTTTTTTTGCAAGAAGGCTCTTTTGGTTTTCATCACTTTCAAGTCATGAGAATCTCATCATAGGTGAAATATATTATGTTAGAACTATAAAAGATATTTTGCAAGTGAATTTTAGAAAATATTCCAAGTATTTGTATTTGATATGAAATGGTTCAAAGTCATCTGCAAGGGTTTTTTGCCATTGACTCACAAAAATCTGGGATGCTACAGTGACAGTTGCACTATGAGAAAGTAAGCATTTTTCTTATATGGATATCATTTTTCCTTTAACTTCATTAAATCTTACATGAACATCTCATGGATTTTTGCCTTAGGCGGTCTTTTAAACTCAATCAATTGGACAACTAGTGGTGGTTTGTGATGCAAGTTTCACCTAGAAACTGACATGATGTGGAAGTAGAGAATAAAATGGAAGATTAAGAAATAGATGGGTTGGAAGCTAGCACTTCTAATACCCCTCCTACAAGAGTTTTAGAAGGTGAAGATAGTTAGAGTTTCTTAGAGGGTTTTTTAGACATTGATTTTGAAGACTTTATTCACATGCTAAAGAAGTGCAGGACTTGGCCATGGATGATGGAGAGGATGAGCATCAATCTCACAATGAAGATTCCAGTGAGGCTTTGATTGATTGAAGGATAGAAGACAACATTGATACAACATATTTTTGGTTGTGAAATCATTTGAATTTATTTCATCATCGCAAGGTGTAAGGAGAAATCATGGACGCACTGTCCAATTTATTCAAATTTAATTTTTGATGCTATGTATTTTTTAAAGGCTTTAGTGATGCTAATATTGACTTTCTTTCAGAACTTGTACTAATATTGATGCTAATATCAATGCAAATCCCAATGTTAGGTCATTTTGGCACAAATATTGATGGATGTCATTTTCACTAAAAACTAAAGTAATAAGCATCGATGAATAGTGTCAAAATAGGGGCTAATGGTAGTAGTGAACATTGACATACCATCACTCCTCATTAAAGTAAGAAGTCACTACTCTCTTTACTTTTTCTAGATGTGACTTGCATAGGACAAACACATCGGATGGAGGGCACATACAAGCTATAATATATGTGCCAATCCTTAAGAAATGTTGCTTAACATGAGTAGAGCCATCAATAAACTCATGTCCAAAAATTTTACATTGTACAAAGGATTCCCTTTTCGTGTTTCCATCACATATGACCAAATCTTAATGTGCACCATACTTATAAAGTTGTAAACAAAAACACAAACAAAAATCATAAATTCCAAGGCTAAGGCAAAATATTATACAAAACGAATATATATTCAAATGCACATGTAAGAATGTAAATTGATAGAATTTTATACTCTTGAAATAATATAAAATATATAAACTCAAGAAATAATGCAAGTAGATGCACCTTCCTTCACATCCAATTGAAAGAATAAATGTCTTCTTTCAAGAGAAAGTGCAAGAAAGTAAATTATTAAACATTCATTCACATACTATTAAAAGAATTTCAAATATAGTCACTCAAACTCTAATGAAAGAGTATAAAAATATCCACTCAAAAGTAAGTGTAAGAATGCAAATGGTTATGAATTCATTCACATCCATTTGAAAGAATATACATATTCCCTCAAGAGTAAGTATAAGAATGTGATCTTTACCAAGTGTAAAAATGCAAATTGTAAAACATTCATTCACATACTTTTAAAAGAATAAAAAATATTCATTGAAAATTAAGTGTAAGAATGCCAATGCTTTAAAGTTCATACATAAAATATTCAAATAATACAAATACATTCTTTCAATAGTAAATGTGAGAACTCAAGTTTCAAGATTGCAAATAGTTATGCATTCATTCACATTAAATAGAAATCATATATATATATCTTCAAGATTAAGTGTAAGAATGTAGCTTGTATAAAATGTAAGAATGCAAATTGTAAAACATTCATTCACATACTACTAAAAGAATTACAAATATTCATTCAAAAGTAAGTGTAAGAATTCCAATGCTTAAAAGTTTATCTACATAACATTGAAAGAATACATAATATTCTTTCGATAGTAAGTGTAAGAACTCAAATTTAACAAAGGCACAAAACATTCATTCATATAATATTGAAAGATTATTCTCACAAGAATAAATGCATATATTCTAAAAATTAATAATATTACATGAAGAATACTTAAAAGTTCATCCAAGATAATGTTTATGATACTGTCTCAGAATAGATCCGATTTTGAAGTCTTAAGGACTTTTTTGAAGACGTATATACTTGACTCTGTCATACTAATATCAACCCGCATTTTACCCCCCCAAAAAAAAAGTTCATCTACATAACGTTGAAAGAATACATGTATATTATTTCAATAGTAAGTGTAAGAACTCAAATATTACAAAGATGCAAAACATTCATTCACATAAATATTAAAAGAATAAAATATATTAAGTGTGCAAATGCCATAAACATTATTTAAAAATCAATGATATTTTACAAAGGTTCAAAACATTCATTCAATAATATTGAAAGAATAAAATACATTCTCTCAATAATAAGTGTAAGAATGCCAAAATGATATTTTAAAATTAACCATGTTAGATGTAGAAAACAAATTCGCATACATAGAAACTTACTCTGAAAAAATAAGAAAATTTTAATACAAGTCTTAGAAAACAAATTTGAACACAAACATACACATTACTTAGAAAAATAAGAAATTTTCAAATCTTACATACTAAAACAAGGGACATATATAGAGATCTAGGAACTCAATAAATGAGATCCAAAGAACAAGTACCAGATAAGAACAAAAATCACAATTCACACAAGAGATCTTAGAATCTCAAAAAAGATATCTTAGAACTCACACAAGCAAAAGGACAAACCATATATAGAGATCTTAGGAATACAATAAATGAGATTCAAAGAACTCTATCAAATAAGAACAAAAATCACAACTCATACAAGAGATCTTAAAATCTCAAAAGAGAGATCCTAAGAACTTACACAATCCAAAAAAAAAAAATCCCTTTTAGTTCGAACATACCTTCAAGATTGCTTGAGCAACCTATGTGGCCTACCTTCTTTTCTTTTCCTTATTCAATATCTTCTGCTCGACTAGAGAACTAAGTGCAAGATGAGAAATGAAGGCCCTTCTGGAGCCTATATAGGAATGAGTATTCGTACTAATATTTAATTTTTACAAATGATATACTCTTACTAATAAATATTCATACAAATAAAAAGTATTCGTATGAATTTTGAAAATTACATAACATGGCATCGTTGGTTGGGACCCAGTTTGGCCACCCAATTCACTCCGTAACCGCTTCCTAACCTAGCCTACTATTCAAGCCTACCTAATCCTATCCTTTCCAAGTGGGCACAACCACATAGAATCCCTCTCTCACTATGAGATGCCATACTTTAACAGGAGTGCCTTGTCATACATTTAAGTATTTAAAGTCATAATATACTTAAGAAAGCCCACCAAAGATTTAAAAAACCTCTATATCAACTAATCCCTATATTACTGTTAACCCAAAATGCTATCATATTCAATGATGATGATATCACATTTGCCCACTTTGGAATTAAATTATTAGATGAGGAGCTTGAGTGGGCTTGTGAATCATGCACCAATAATTCTCCTTGCCGCTCTTCTTCCTACTCAAGATGTGCTACCAAGGAGTAAAACTCAACTTCATGGAACCCCTATTAGAACCCCTTGTAGAGGACAAGGAAGCCCTCTACCCTTCTACCAACTAGTAATAGGCCAACTTACCTAAACAAGGTCTTCTATAGACCACACCTTTATTGCTAACTAGCTTAATCTATGGGCTCCGATTGGCACTGTCTTCTCTGGTGGTCTAAAAAATTGTTACGATGGTTGAAAAAATATTAATACAAGGGCAATGATGAGACATATTGATTTGAAGAGCTGAATAATATTGCTCTAGCATGTACCTTTTATTAGTTTAGCTAAAAGGTACAATATATTTTTTAGGCTTTCATTTGCCTTTAAGCAACCAATAGGTTACTCAAATGTTTGTAGACAGTATAGATGTCTTTTCTAAAGTAAGAGAAGTGCATTGATGGAATCAGTCCATTATCATTTCTAGGACTTTAGAGATGTGCTAGTAAGGACTTTAGTATAATTGATTGATGGAATCAATTATTATTTCTAAGACTTTGGAGATGCAATTAGTAAGGACAAGCACTACACTCTCTTTATTTGGGATATTAGAAGAAACAACAGCCAAACAAATATGAGTTTAAGTGGATAGATCCAGTGAAAACATGTCTAGGGAACTCGATTGCCCTAGAAAATAATTTTTCAAGGAAAATGATGGGTCTTAGTATATCTTAAGAAAATTAATCAGGGAAAAAATAAGATTATCAAACACATAAGCTTCTATCATTTGAAGATAACCAAAAATCTTGACATGTGCTTAGTGTTTCAAATTTTTATGTTTATTGTGTATCGCAATTCAATAAGCACAGAGACTAAGATTGGAGAAAGTATTAAATAAATTTTTGTCATGATACTCAAAAGGTAAGCATACACACATATGATGCCCTAGTATGATCTTGTCTAACATAAGGCAAGATGGAGGCTTAAGAGAGGCTTAGGAGTACCTTAGGTTAAAGTTCAAAGTCTATTAGTTAGGAACATGCAATCTAAGATTATTTGTTTCAAATGCACTATGTGTTCATTATCATATGGTGGACTAATCATACTTCAAGTAGACACCTTGTACTCAAGAATAACTTGACATGGCTTGAAATTGTTTTTAAAGAATTTTCAATGCTTATTAACACTAGTTTGGTAGCATAACAATACATAAAAGTTTTTTCTTGATGTTTTGGAGAAAAAAGCACAACTTGATGTAGATGCATTTCCCTCTCTTAAGCTTAACGTAGACTCATAGGACTATCTTTTAAAAATAGAAACAGCTTCAAACCATTACATGTGATTACAAAATGTTGGCAAATGTATGGTAACATAGTCTCTCACTAAGGCAATATGCAAATTTGAAAATTTATCTAGCATGCTTAAAAATAAAAATGCTTTCACTAAGCTAGCATTTTTTACAAAGTGTTTATACATGTTAAAGAATGTGCAAAAGATCAATTTTTTCCTGATTGTTGTTAGCATTCACTAAAATTACATTTAAGATCATAGAACATAATAAGTACGATTATCTAAGCATATATGTTATAACTATCCTTAGACTCTAGAACTTAAAAACTCATTAAAAACTGCTTCTAATGAAGCAGTATGGCCATTTTATCTTAGCTTAAAATTTTGGTGTTAGGTTGACCTTAAAACTTTAGGTAAATTTCAAATTAATAGGTGCAAGTTCCACTCCATAATCATTTCATGTTTCTTTCAGCACATAAGGTATTATGGAAAGTAAAACCGCCAAAATACCTTATCAATGCCTTTGAATAATTCTATGGAGTGGCTAAGTTAATAGAACATAAAAGTGTCCTAGGATATTTTTATGTCCTTCCACCAAACTAGAGTGTTAAACACTTCTCAATATGACCATTAGGTTGGCCAACTATTGCCTTTGAAACTTAGTTTAAAACTTTTTTTGGAAAACCCTTCATTGGGTTAGCACATATGGTGGATGATATCCTCTAGAAAAGATAGTCAAGCATTTCACACTCACTAGTGTAGATTTTGGATAGATTGATATTCCAAATATATTGAGGTTCAATCACATTGGCAAAATATGTGGAGAGTATGTGCAAAGCATGTGTAGAAGCCATTTAAATGTCTAGATCTTTGGCTACATTCAAGGTAGGAACATTGCTAACCATCTCTCTCTCTCTCTCTCTCTCTCTCTCTCTCTCTCTCTCCATCTATATATAATACGTCAAGATGAGCTCATCTTCTAGGATTTGTGAACTAATAAAGAACTAAAAAAGAAAATTCGCAAGTTTAGTTGTAGAGTCTAGACATAGATTAAGAGAATTGAAGTTGTAATTAGCTAGCTTGGATTGCCAATTTCAAGTCGATTCTCCTATCATGTTGGTTTTACGAGCTGTTGCGCGAGCTTAGCTTCGGTGGGTGGATTGTTGAGCTATCGAGCTCTACTCGTGATATGCTAGGGTGACCGTTGTGTATTTATGTCACCGACTTGTTAGCTGCAGATGCGGTTGGTACACCACCCATGAATAATAGCTGGATGACAACTTTCTTTATGTACTCTAGTTAGTGGCTCAGTTAGTATGCCACCTTAGTTAGCTGAGTTTGGTTTGAGACCCACATATAGGGTTCACCTATTCCTTTTGTACTAAGAGAGAGTTCCTTTTGGCTTTCACAACTAAGAAGAGGAAAACTGTTTTCAGCCTCCACCTTTGCGTGTATTCCCCCATTGTGTATGTGAGAAAGCTACAAGTGAGACTCCTTACTTCTCTCCCACTCTGTTCACATGGTATCAGAGCTTGGTTTGTGGTAAGGAGCTCAAGAAAGCAAACCAAGTTCACGGTGTCGTGGTAAGAGGATCAGTGTTGCTTTCCTTTTTTGAGTTTGGGAGCAAATCTTTGCAGGTAGCACAGCCAAAAAGTGCAACAATGCACTGTCTCAGATTGGGATGCCCTTCGCGATGTGGCGAGAGGGTAGCATATGCTATGGACAAGGCAATACCCTGGGTGACATTATTTTTTTGATTCGAGGCCATTTCAGGGCCCGTTTTAGTGGCGGAAGTTTTTCGCAGGCACTTAGAAAAGTGCCATGTTTTTGCTATGTGACCACTGTTCTATACGTCGGTGAAAAGTTGCCGCAGAAATTAATTCATATGCCTGTGCACAGAGATATTAGGAGTGATAGAATCATTCTAACTGCCTGTTGATGCAAAATCATCACTAGGAAGTGACTGTGTGGTCAAATACCACTTTCATCAGTTTTGCAGATTTGCCCTTGTGAGGCAGAAGTTGTGTTTTTTGCAGTGAGAGAATATTTTGGAGTGTTCTGTAATGGCGTTTGATGCTCTTTCATAGATTGTCACTGAAAAGCTTGACAAGAATAACCTCCAAGCATGGAAGTTTAGAATGACGAATTTTCTTAAGGGAAAAGGCTATTGGGAATTCATTATTGGAGCTGAACAAGAACCAATTATTCCTAATGTTCCCAATCAACAGGAGTTGCAGGCATTTAAAGGCTGGCATTAGAGAGCTAGAAAAGTTATGTACTGGCTGTCTATCAGTATTTTAGATTCTATGATTGTGCATATTCAGGATGCAAGCACACCGAAGGTGTGGGATACTTTGACAAAAATGTATAGCACAAATACACAAGCCAGGAAAATGCATCTCAAGCAGGAGTTGCATAATGTGCAGAGAGAAAATATGAGCATCAATGACTACCACATGAAGGTGAAGAAGATTGCAGATGCACTTGCTTCCATTAGGTCGCCAGTGGAAGATGATGATTTAGTTTCTGTGACCTTGAATGGTCTAGGAAAGGATTATGCACAATTCTGGAAATCCATTGCTGTCTGTGAAAAATTTCCTGATTTTGAGGAGTTGATTGCTCTTCTAATTTCTGAAGAGCAGAGAAATGGTGGTGCATCTTCTTCAGAATGAACTTCAAAAGAAACTGTCTTCTACTCAAATGCTGAAAGAGGTAGAAGCAGAGGTAGAGCAGGCCGATCTGGAGACCGTGGCAGAGGTAGAGGAAGAGGTAGAGCAGGCCAATTTGGAGGCCGTGGCAGAAATCAAAATATGCAGCAAATTCAAGAAAACCAGTCCTATGGAGGAGGACGTGGTAACTTTAGAGGCAGGGGGAGTCAAAGAGGTCGTGGTGGATGGCAGAGAGGCCAAAATGCAAACAACAATGTTGAATGCTACTACTGTGGTAAAATGGGTCATATGGTTAAAGACTGCTATAAAAAGCAGAATGACATCATGACTGGAAAATTGCAGCAAGGCAATTATGCATCCTCTAGTAGACAGGGTGATGACAGAAATGAGCATCTATTTATGGTGCAGCACATGACCAATTCTATGAGAAGTGCAAAAGAAAGCAATGATGTGTGGTATGTTGACTCATGTGCATCAAACCACATGATAGGTCATGCAAAATGGATGCAGGATGCAAGAAAAATGGAAAGACCAGGATTTGTGGAGACTGGTGATGATATTGCACATCCTATTGTGCAGATCGGTAAAATTCCTTTGTCTATGCAGGATGGCAGAAAGAAATACCTGTCTAATGTATTTCATGTCCGAATATCACCAAGAACCTTGTTTCTATTGGTCAAATGGTTGAGCAGGGCTTGCAGGTCAGATTTAATCCTCATGGATGCTTTGTTGAGGATATGAAAAATAAAGGTCGCCTGATAGCAAAAGGGAAGACGAAGGGCAAGAGGTTTACGTTGGATGTAGACATGCCTGAATTGAGTGCAGCAATGTTTGCACATGGGACCAGTGTAGTTGTAGATATTGATATCTGGCATAAATGCATTGGTCATGTTAATGTACAGTGACTCAAATTAATGCAGGCCCAAAATATTGTTGCAGGATTGCCTAAGTTCAAGGTTGCAGAAATGCATAAGGTATGTGAAGCCTGTCAATTTGGAAAACAGGCAAGGAAACCATTTCCTAGACATGTTCAAGAGAGTAAGAGGCCATTGGAATTAATCCACTCTGATGTGTGGACTACTAAAGTTGCATCTATTGGAGGCTGTCATTATTTTGTCACTTTTATTGATGACTACAGCAGAAAAGTTTGGGTGTATTTTATGAAAAAGAAAAGTGAAGTGTTTGGGCATTTCAAAGCTTTTAAAGCTATGGTTGAAAAAGAAACAGGCTTGCAAATAAAATGCCTAAGGTCAGATGGAGGGGGAGAGTACCTCTCAAATGAGTTTGCAAGGTTTCTGCAAGAGCATGGCATAAAGCAGCAATGTTCATGCAGTCATACCCCACAGCAAAATGGACTTGCAGAAAGGAAAAACAAGCATATTGGAGAGGTATCTCGTGCCATGCTCAACGAAAAAGAATTGCCAGATTATTATTGGGCTGAAGCCATTGCTATAGTAGTCTACATAATGAACACGGCTCCCACTGCAACAATACATGGCGTGACGCCAGAGGAGAGGTATAGTGGTAGGAAACTAGATATTTCTCATTTGAAAGTTTTTGGTTGCATTCCCTATGTTCATGTGCCAGATGAGTAATATTAGTGGACCTGTAGTGTCCTCTAGCAATGGTTCACATACTTCGCCATCTTATCTCACAAAGATGGTACAATCACAACAAAAGCAATTGAAAGATACATTCAACTATTGCATGAAAAATAGCCTCCCCCCACCATAGTTCCGTAGTTGTAAAGATTTAGCAACACAATGATAAACACTCAAGAACTAAGTTTCTAGCAAACTCCTTACATCGAACTATTGTTGCCACTCACAAGCTACTCATGTCAAATCATCTTTATCTTAACACTAACTTTCAAGTAGATAGAACAATATCGCTAAAGCAAAAAGCGTCACTATAGACTTTGCCTCATCATGACACCAATATATTCTATGATGACACCATACACAAATACTACCACTGCCAAGCTGCAATGTGTGACAGTTATCTAGCTGAATATGCATCGTAATACAAAGCAACAAATAGCACACCAAAAAACCTCAAGAATCCACAAATCATGTGATTTCTCCATTTTAGTGAGCATATATATCCACCATGTTTTATCATGAGAATTGCTTGCGATACATCCCTTTTGAAGTTTTCAAGGAGACTCTCTTTGCAATAGGGAAAACTTGGCATGACAAATACATCATCAAAGAGAATAAGTAAAATTCCACAAAGATAATACTTCCAATGAATTTAAAAAAATGAATCAACACAATCACTCAGTAGCAAATCTAGCCACCATCAATGTAGCTATAATCTAGGCCTGTAGTATCCAAAGCTAAAGAAATCTTGTAGGAAGAAGATTAGTGCTCAATCATTGCATCTATCCTATTTCAATTTTTAATCTCTCTTCTTGGGCCCCCTCAAAGATAGATGTGGATAGATTCATCAGACTGTGTAGATCTTTTTTGTGGGGAGGGGACTCCAGAATCTCCTTTTTGCATCAAGCCTAAAGAGCAATGTGGATTGGTTACTGATATTGAACAAGAAGCTAGGAAACTTCCTGTTTCTTAGGTAGTCAAAGCCATCCTTAAGCATCAAAGTGACTGGGCTCATCTTCTACTTAGAAATCTGAGTCTACTAAGACCCTTTAGAGCTCCTAAGTGGAAGAATTACCTGTTCTATACCCTATGCAACCTTGAATCTTGAAAGGCTAAGGGGAGTCCTCTGTGGCAATCCATCTAGAAAGCCTTTGAGGTGATTAAAGCCCAAATAATTTTATCTGGTAAAGGGGCTTTCCTAGCAATACACTCAATCTAGGTATCTATGATTTTCAAGACATCTCACCTCACTGATGAGGAATTTTTGACTGCCATTACTTTGTTCAAAAAAGGGCTCCAAGGCTGGGGGCAATTGTGGAACAAGGAACTCTTCATATGGAAGACTTGGTAGGAGATTAGAAGATAGTTTGCCCTCAGCAACAATTAGCAACAAGATCCAATGTTAAGCAGGTTGGATCTATGGAACCATGAGTTAGGTGGAAGGGGGGTAATCACTTAGTCTATACTAGAGAATTTTGTTGGGGGAACAGTCCACTGTTCATCCCCATACCCACCCCAACCTCCAACATTGAGGGTCTTTTCAGGATATTAAATGCAAAATGGAAATTGTATGATAGCATAGAAAAGTGCAAGAAAAGGTTCTCCAAGGTGTGGATAAAGAAAATACTAGAAAATGTCTACTCTTCTATGGCTTTTACTACACAAATCTATTTGGTCTGATGTGAGAAGTTTGAACATTGGGAAAGGTAATGATAAATATAAAAAATGTCCAGGTTCAGATGATGATGCTTTCCACCTTTCTTTTGCATATCCCCATGCTAGAAAGGTCTAGAAAATTATTCAGATGGAAACAAGGGAACCCTTATGTTGGAAGGCCATTCTTCTAGGGGATGCCTACCGGAACAAGCAAGACAAATGGGCATAGATTAGGGCACATGCCTTATGGTTCATTTGGCTCTCTAGGAACAATTTTCAATTTAATAATGTTTTTGTTGCTATTGATGCTATCTTTCTTGCTTGGTGGGACAAGAAGAAAAGCGACTTGAAGGAATGGTTGAAAGTCTCAACCAAGCCCACACTCAACTCAACCAGGACCTTGATGAACACATTAGTAGATGCCACCTAGGCTCTCATGCCAAGGCTATCAAGCACACTATTGAGATGGATACTCATGTTGCTGGACACCTCCCTACTGCTAGGCACAAAAATCCATCATCAAACACAACAAACCATGTAACAAAGTGTATGACATGCACATAAGACGGAATTTCTTGGTCAATTGGAATTCTAAAACTGCGTCAAACATTACTAACAAAATTTGAATATCCAAGGTTAATGATGCAAACAACACAACCACAATGTTTCTATAAACCGTTCAAGCCCCAGTTCAATGGGGGTTTTTCTACAACTAGTTCTTATGTGCTCACAAAGATATGATCTGCCACTTTATCTTCTCCCCTTGGGGGCTAGGCTTTCTATGTATGCAAGGCTTTGTAAAGACTATATCTTTTGATATGACATAATGTAAATACTTTTTTATGCTTTTAAAAAAATGCAGGCCTATGCTTCGAAATATTTTGGCTTAAAACGGGCTTAGATTCTATGGAACAGGAGTCATGCGTTATCAGATTTTATGGTAGCTCATTTATTTAATGAGGTGGTTGTCACACAAAAGGTGGTTTACTCTTTTTTCATACTCTTGCTACTTGTGCCATAAAACGGGTCATTATGCTAGATCTTGTCTGACAATGATCATGTGTGGTGAGAAGATGGAAGGGCGAAGTGATGATTTAATGGACAAAGGTTGGAGTTTTGATGACATGCATGGAAAGGATGGTTCTATTGGGGCGAGTTGACATCAGGACAAATGTGGCTTGACCCGATACTATGGCTCAGAAATAGCAGGATGAAGTTGCTCAGGGGACAATCGTCATGCACAAAGTTCGTTGATGGAAGGGAGAGGTGGTGGCCTCTTCATGTTAGAAATGGGAGGGTTAGAAGCTTGAGGGGAAAGCTGGTCTAATCAAGGATGTCGTATCTGATAATTCTTGGAAGGTTATTGGTAGGCAAAAAAGGGAAGGTACATGCTAATGTTGTAGATTATGTCCTGATGCTGTTGGATAATGTGGTGGCTAGCATTAAAGGCCAACATGATATGGAAAAGGTTGATGCAAGGAGGGAAGAAGTTGTGGTTGTGTCTTCATAGAGTGATAATGAGGAAGAGGGTCTCTCGGATGCGAACCACAAAAAGAGACTCTTGGAAGAGAAGTCTCATGACTTGAAACTACCATCGAAAGCTGGTTAGAGTAAGTCGGGACCCAAAGATGCTTGTACAAGGATTAAGAACATAGCAAGGAATGTTAGGATGGGCAAGGAAAATAGGTTCAAGTTTCTCAAGGATGCATACAAGGCTTTTCCACAATAATGTAAGGGGGAGGTAGAGATCAGGTGTATCATTGGTGTCTTGGAATGTTCGAGGGTTGTGTGATAAAGGGAAATAAAAAGGATGCTTATTTGCAATAAGGAGGTGGAATGTGGAGATTGTTTTGCTTCATGTGGAGAGTTTGAGGGGCTATGGATGGCTATTAAGAAAATGGGATATGAGGCATTTGTGAATTCACTAGTGAGAGGCGAAAGAGGGATGGATGTGCTGGTTCATGGCTCAGTTAAAGAGACTGAGTTGATGAGAGATGTTGAGGGCATGTTTGTGGCCATTTGTTATGAGGTGGCTAGTTTTTCATTCAACGCAATCTATTTGTATGCTTCAAATGATCTTGTTGCTTGGTGTTGTTATTGAGAGAAGTTGGGAGATGTCATGGTTGGTTCGAGGTGGAATGTTGGTGTGGATTGGAATATGAGTGAGGTGTGTCTATGTAAAGGGTTAATTGACTACGATCCTATAGGTTTGAAGGGGTATACTTGGAATAATAGGAGAAAAGGGGAAGAGTTTAGGGCAAGTTTGATTGATAGGTTTGACTTTTTTGAGGAAGGGTGGTGGTTATGTGCTCCAATGGGGGGAAGAGTTATTTTGAACTCATGTTTGTCAGATCACTATTCTATGGAGTGGTCTTTCTGTATCCCAAGGGAAGTAGGTAGGTCCTTTGATATCCTGCTTAAGTTTAATAAACAATTGGTGAGGACTCGGCTATTTTGTGAGGAAATTGAAAGGGTGTGGGCCACGCAAACATGTGGAGAAATAGACCCTAGTGAGAGATGGGATAAAGCTATCAGAGCGGTGGTGAGAGAAAGTGCAATATTATAAAGTGTTGGTTGATTACAAATTTCAAGACTCAAAGGTAATATTGTGACTAATTTCTAACATATTGTTGAGGTCTTTAAGAGCATTGTGGGGTCCGTAGGTGCTCAAGATGAAGAATAGAAGGTGATGTTGAATGAGTCTTTGGAGGGTTGGGACAGAGAGTGGATGTTGGACAGAGGGTGGAATAAGGTAAATATTTTTCCATGAAGGAGTTAAAGGAGGCCATAGATTTGATTGAGAAAGACAAATCTTCTAGGTTGGATGGGCTAAGTGCGGAAGTTTTTAAGGCATTTTGGCATATAACTAAAGGGGAATTTCTGGATATGACCAATGCTGCTATGGATAGAGGTGTACTATCAGATGCCAATATGGGGTTGATAAAGATGGTTCAAAGCAACAAAATAGGTTGAAGGTGAGGAATTGGAGGTCCATAACAATGTTGAATACTTTTATAAGCTGATAGCTAAGGCCTTGGCCTTAAGAATAAGGATATTGTGCATGAAGGTGGTTGATAGGAGGAGAATGGTTGTGTTAAAGGTAGATATATTTTTAAAATATATCCAATGTGGCATTGGCACTGGATTTTGCTAGTACTTCTGGTGAGAGATGTGTGCTCTTTGGGTTTTATTTTGATCAAGCATATGATAGGATTAGATGGGATTATATCCTAGTGGTTTTGGAAAAGTTGGGGTTTGGGGATGCCTTTTGCAGGAAAGTGGGATATATCAAAACATTGATATTTTCGTTCATACTTCCATCAAAAACTTTAGAAAGCATCAATATTTGCATTAATAAATCTCTAAAAAAGAACATAGTATCAAAAAAGTATCAATAATCTACAAAGTTTGATAATTTGGACAAGTGTGGGGTTTAACCCTGCACCTTGCAATGAAATTAGATACAAATGTTTCCACAACCAAAGACATTTTCTATCAATGTTAAAAAAATCAAATAAAAAGTGATATATTCCATTCAAAACGAATCATACAACATGTGGGAGAGAAAGTACTCTATCCCTAGCCTCAACAATGTGGCAAAAAAGCCATGGTGGTGGTCTAAAATGCCACGACATCCCAAAAGGGGTCAAATGAAAAAATAATGAGCTGTCCCATGTCCTCATGAAGGATAAAAGTCTCCCACGAGCTGCCAAAGAGGTGCCTGTACACCACTCCCACTGACTCCTAAGAGTGAAGATAATCTCTGCCCAAATGGAAGCAAGAGTGTCAGTCTCCGTGCATAAATGGCCCCCAAGGACAAAAGAACACCGAGAACACCATATCTGCCATAGGGTAATACTAGAAATCACCTCCCAGGCTGACCCTGCAGGTGAAGTAGGCCTGGAATCCTGAGCTGGTACTAGTACCAAAAGTAAGTCTTGCGGCTCCATGATGCTAACATCTGTGGGACCTCGTCTCTAGCAACGCTGCATGAAGAAACCGTGGTCTCCTAGCTCTGACTCATAGAGGGCAAAGGCTCCAAATCCTCTCCCCCAAGGGCAGAGCCCCATGTCATCAGAAAGGACTCAGATGTAACATATGAGAACATCCTGAAGATACCTGTTTAAACCACTCTAGAATTGGGGCAGCTCCATAAACAATGCTTACTAGATTCCTCTGCAAGCTGACAACGCATACACAAGGAGGGTCTACCCATCTGCTGAAGCCAAGTACCCATAGGTATATCCCTATGAATAGTGAGCCAAAAAAAGTAGGAGACTTTCCTGGCTCTATTGATGCCCCAAAAGTGAGTCCAGTAGCTTAGCAAGAGCTCTGCAGTAAGTCCCTGTGCGTGCCAATGCTGTGAGGCAAATGGTAGGTGATGAGAGTCTCTCTGCTGAATCCTGTAACTTGCCCTCATCGAGTACTGGAAAAAAGAAAGAGGACAAGCACCTGCCACCAGAGCAGCTATCAATGTTTTTCTTCATCGTCTAATCAACCGAAGCCTCGTTAAAATCTTTTGAGTCGCCCTCATGAGATGCTCATCCTCTTGATCATCCATGGCCAAGTCTCACACATCCTCCATTCAAGAATGCAGCTGCTAGCCTATGTGTTAATGGGTGGGTGGTGGGAAGGTTTGAACTATTAAGATTAGTCAGGCAAGGGTGCCTATTGGCCCATTATTGTTTGCTATTTGTACAGTTCCTTTAATCAATATGATTAAGAAAGGGGCGGTGGAGGCGAGAATTAAGGGATTGGTGCTTCCTTCTAGTAAGCAAATTTGTCCTTAAATATATGTTAATGATATGATGGCTTTTTCGGAGGAATGTAAAGAGAGTGTGTAGAATCTTTGTGAGATGTTGCAAGGATTTTGTGTGATTTCGTGTTCTATTGTCAGTTGGAAAAAGACATTTGGATACAAGACTGATACTAGGTGGAGGCCTGACTGGTTGAATGAGATGTTAGTGTCTTGGGTGGAGAGAGGAACATTGGTTTGATATTTGGGGGCACCTCTAGGGGTTGGGCTGACCTTGAGACAATGGTTCAATTGGTCTAAGGAGAAGCTGTGGGTGAAGATTAGAGCTTGGCATGGAGTGATGTTGGGGTGGAATGCTAGGGTATTAATTGTGAAGCATGTGCTTGCAATGGCCATTGTGTCTTTGGCCTTGATTGGGGGATTCAAGGACTATCATTGGAGTGAAATTGAGAAGAAGTTGAGGGCGTTTGTGTGGGTGGAAGAGAGAGATAGGAGGAGGTGGCATTATGTGCCATGGGATGCTATGAAGATTGCAAAAGTACAAGGGGGTCTACGGGTGCTTGATGTCAATAAACGTAATGTGGCCTTGCTAAGTGGTTTCCAAGAGTATTGGCATGTCAGGCCCCATGGGTAATGTGTTATCTAGTTTGTGGAGAGAAGTAGGGAAAAGGGTCTAGGGGTTTGGAAGAATCTACCATGGTATGATATGCTATGCTCATGGTTCGCTTTGAAGATTGTTGGCTCAGACTTTGTAGCTGGCCTGGTCGATGCCTGGAAGTCTTGTGGCAAGTTGATGCTGTGGAAGGGGAGGATGCTGTGGAAGGGGAGAATGGGTTGGAGGAGTGATGCTAGTCTCTTGGAGGGAACTTGGTGGAGTTGGGAAGTACAATATCGTGAAGGTCGTGACCTAGATTGATCTACAAGCGGCTAGGTCTGCGTATAAGAAAGGGGTTAGGTAGTGGGGGGGCCTGTGGAACCCAAGAAGAGTCTGTGGAGAAAAGTAAGGGGAAGGGCATGGGGGTTTGGAAGAATCTACCATGGTATGATATGTTGTGCTCGTGGTTCCCTTTGAAGATTGTTGGCTTAGAATTTGTGGCTAGCTTGGTGGATGCCTAGAATTCTTGTGGCAAGTTGATGAGATGGCAAGGGAGAATGGGGGTCTCAGCGGTGATGCTAGTCTCTTAGAGGGAATTTGGTGGAGTTGGGTAGTACAGTTGTTACGGAATTGTATTTCTGATATTTCTTGTTATGCAAATTATTTTATTTTAATCAAGTGTGACTATGGCAAAGTATTCCATACGAGCGCACCGGTTGCGGTGGGGGTCCTAGTGGATGCTTAATGGGGTTTAGTTGGGGTCGCCTAACTACTTGTGTTTTTCTAGGCTAGATGGTTAGTATTGTGGGTGATTCCATGTTAATACTAATGTCGCTAGTGGTACTGGTGTTGTTGCAATTGGTTGCAAGGTGTGTGTTTTGATGTTTGTATCAAGCGTACAATTGTGTTGGGATTAGTTGGTGTGATGATTCATCAATTGATCGTAACAACTAAAACAATTGGTAGCTTGAGTACAGATGAGGAGTTGGATAACGAGGAACGGATATGGCAAAGGAGAATTGGATTGATAGAAGTATTGAATGGTTGCCAAAGGCCATGGGCCATATTTTTAAGTAATGAATATTAAGCCATGGGCTAATTTATTTTATTAATTGTGGACGAGGGCATATTAAGCCTTGTGATATTTTAAGCTCATGGAGCTATGTTGAGCAATCCCTCTAATTTTGAACAAGGGATGCTTTTGGATGTACTATTTTTGGCTCTTTGCTTTTTGGAATATGCAATTATAAATACTCTAGATGGGAAGCAAGAGCCACCATCTAGAGGAGGGGCAGATTGGACTCCATGCAATGTCGCTCTCTCTTTCTCTTCTCTCCCTCACTGGTTTCCTTGTTCTTGGTTTCTATGGTTTTGGTAAATCATGAATTTGTGACAATGTCTAATTCCAGTTTTCGTAACAAGAGTATCAGGAGAAGGCGGTGACCTGGATTGATCTACAAGCGGCTAGGTTTGTGTGAAGAAAGGGGTTATAGATAATGGGGGCACCTATGGAACTAGAGAAGAATTTGCTAGAGAGTGGCAGTGTCTCTTGGAGTGTAGTTTGGGTTGTTTAAGAGGGGGATGGTCCTAATTGGAATTGTGATGAGTAGTATTCCTAATGGTTGGCCTACGAATTGTGTCCAATCTGGATTGTGGAAAATCAATCAGTGGATGGAAGGAACACAAGATGGAGAAAAGTCTTGATGAGGGTGGTGTATAAAAATATGATAGGAGAGTTGTCCCTAATGAAGGACCTGAATTGGAAATGGGGCATGTGATAGTCAAAGAAGTGGTAACGGTTTGTGAGCCTATGGCAAGGTTCGCAATTTGGGAAGGCAGGCTTCTTCTTATGAAAGGTGATGCGTAAGTGGCTTCTATTGAGAGGTAGGATGAGAAAGTGGTCCAAAGTGAATCCATTGTGCATCTGTTGCCCTGTGACTAGAAGGATATGGTGAGTAGTGGCGGGGTCTATTTGTGAGATCGCGCTGATGCAAAAATTCTATGTGATGATGAAGTAGAGGCTAGTGATCCTTGGAGACATCCAAGGATTGCATTCTATATTAGGTGCTTGTTGGTGACATATTTGGCCTGCAGTGATGTTTTTCGATCTAGGGTGTTTGGAATGAGATAGTATTTAACCATCGGGTGGGGGTAGGATTTAGGGAAAGTGTGATTTTGGCCAATGTGAAATGACTATTAGTAGCTAATATGGGGAAATGGGTGGTAAAAAAATACTCTTTTGGTGGGGTGTATATGAGAGGTTGAGCTTGGGGTTGGTGTAACATTTGCCTATACGGCATAGGTCTCGTTGCCCACTTTAGGGGACCAATTTTGTATACTTTTCTTTTTTGTAAATAATATAAGTCGAGTGGTTCAATGTTTTAACAAAAAGGTATAGAAACTGGACTCTTGAAACATAAAGACCATGAAGAGTTGACATTCATGCAACATTTGCCACCGCTAAGGGGCTTATGTCATGGAGGGGAAACAGGGGGGAAATAATGGCCTTATGTCATGGAGAGGAGAAGAGGGGAAATAGCTATTTCCCTAATGCCATGCTATGCACCAAGGGAAGTAAGTGGGAAATAGAAGGGGCCATGGGAAATAACACCCCATGCTGTAGACCCCATGGTGCTATTTCCCTCTCCCTCGAGAACCATTGATGCGACATTTCTCTACTAGGTATTGATGAGACATTTCTTTATAGTCCTCTGACTCGTGCACCAAGGGAAAAACATCCAAAATATGCTTTTCCTTTTTTCCCTTGGAAGAGCATATTTTGGATATATTTCCCTTGGTGCATTGCATAAAGGTCGTAGAGAAATGTCACATCAATGGTTCTCAAGGGCGAGGAAAATAACACCATGAAGTCTAGAGCATGGGGTGTTATTTCCCATGTGTATCCACTCTATTTCCCTTGGTGTATTTGCACAACATAAGGGAAATAGTTATTTCCCTTCTTTTTCTCCTCCATGACATCAGGCCTTAAGTCGAATAAACCTTACTACAACCTCCACATAACAGAACAAAGAACACTATGAAACAAACACACTAAGCAAAAGAAGATCCAAAGTTCAAACAAGTGTAATCCTTATCTTTATGAACATAATCAAACATCATAAGTCAACATCATTAACATAACATTGACAATAAGGCACGTTGGTAGTATGACCTAGCATCCAGCTCTCAAGAGTCATGACCAAGTACCCATCCTTGTGCTTATCTTACAAATTTCAGTCTCACAATGCAAGCATTGGTCCTCGTGGAAAAGTGTACATGTTCATGAAGATTGGGTAAGAAATGAGGGGGTCGATGTCTATGAATGTCGACAAGATAAAGATGATGATTGTGTCATTGTTAGCCACACCACATTTGGTATAAGAGGTTTATTTGATTAGCGGGACAAAGGGACAAAGGCAAGCTTAATGGACTTTTGTTATAGAAGTTGTCCCTAGGGTGTGAACGTAGAACCGACAGATACCCACCCCACAAGGGTTAGCTGCGTGGTCTAAACGCCATGGGGTGTAAGGGGGCTTCCCCGCGATAGTTGCACCAAAAATCACATCCCCAATTCATATAAAGTTCTAGGTCTGGAATTTACTACAACTAGAAGCGCTCAAATGCTCACGCAGAACTGCAGAAATCCCGGAGTCGAGCCCAGCTTTCGAATGCTGGGACTGGGAAAAATCCGGTATCCAAACCTGTGAGAGGCGATTAAGCTGGAGGAGAAGATGGCATGAGGGCAAGGAGTGGAACTCAAAACTCTTGGGAGGGAAAGTTATAATGTTAAGGCTTAAACCCTAAACCCTCTCATATGGAATGCCTGGAATAGAATTCATGGATGGTTCTTAAAATCTCCTCGAATAGCTTCAATTCCTGTTTGCATTTTCAGTTGCTTGAAGCTCCTGGTTATGGCGGATTGAAGTTTTTTCATCAGAATCCTTACATTTCTCGCCATAGATTTCTCCTTCCCCCCAAATCCAGGTCAGTTCATCGCCTCTTCGATTGCTCACACTTCGAGCACTTGCATTTGCTGGCGAATTTCTCTCGTCTTTGTTGCTTGTCATCGTCGCTTTTGCGCAACCTGCTCCGAGCTAATGAATTTGCTGGAGAATTCATTCCAGGAATCGGTAGCGCACACCATCGATTCACTGCATCACGGCGCTTCGTTGTGATGACATTGCAGATCATCGCTTTCGCGTCTAGTTTGTAACTCTCTAAATTGTTTTGGACTGGATTTTGGTTTTTCAGGCGTACGAGCTGCAAGTGTTCAGAACTCCGTTCCTCGACTTGAATGAAAAATTTGGGCCATTTGATATTCGCCGGAACGCGAGCACTTGTATCATTTTGCATGCTCGAAATGGAAGCTGCATGATGCTGTTCTGAGCTGCGAAACTGCAATGTGACCGCTGCCCGAGCTCTTATGTCCCAGCAACAGTCCATGGCGTTCTCAAGCCGTCTCCATTTCCCTTATCGTTGCGCAAAGTCCGGCTTCAGAGTCCTCCCTCCCGTATCGACCTGGGCGTCGAATTCGTCCAGCTGGAGACCTTTACGGCGAGGGCAATGTATCTACTCGTCGCAGTGTGCACGGCTGGTTGCAAGTCCTCTCCTTCGACGTGGTCGCTTTTTATTTGCTCTTTCTTATCCTCGGTTTTACTCGGTTCCCAGCGAGAACAATCGTTGCGGATGCTCAAACAGACGTGTTCACGTCGCCTCAGCTTCGACAAGTAGGCAAGATGGGGAAGACGGCTCGGTGGGAGTCTGGGATAATGAAATTATAGACACAGAGGACAACCATGGCATCAGTAGACCTCAAGATACTCGAATAGAACCTGTGGAGTTACACAAGGAGGTAGCGGAGTCCTACTTATCTTACGCATTGTCGGTGTTAATAGGCCGGGCATTACCAGATGTGCGAGATGGGTTGAAACCTGTGCATCGTCGAATACTGTGAGTAGCTTCACTGTCTTAATTTTTTTATCACGCAGTAAAAGCAGTCATGTAGTGATGCTATTCTAGCCTTCTAACTCAAATTACTAGATGCTGAAGTTGCATTCTGTTGTTTCTGTGTTATCTAGTGAGGACTATGCAAAACTCCATATCTATTAGATGTCTCCCAATCCGTGAGGTTTTTAAAAAGATACTGAGAGTAGAGTAAAGGAGTCTAATTGGCTTGCTGTAATGCTTCATTGTTGAAAGCCACGAACAATTGCAACGATCAACTGTCTGCCATGCAGAATTATAAAATATGAGTTCTTGAAAAGTAATTGGGCAAAACTACCGTAATCTTGTCAGGGGATGACACTGAGAGTAAGGAGATGTTCCTGGTAACAGCTTGAGTGGCTTGCTATAATGCTTCATTGTTGAAAGCCGTGTATGTCTGTCGCGCAGATCATAAACTATGAGTTCTTGAAAAGTAGTGTGGCAAAACCACCCTAACCCTGTCAGGAGATTTCAGTAGCTCCAAGAAAAAGCATAAAATCCACCATTTATAAGTGAAAGGGGAAGAAGAGAGGGCTGAAATGGGAGGAGACAAAAAGGAATCAAGCTAAACTCATTGGGGGGGGAGGAGCGGCAAGGAGAGAAGACGTCTAGGAAAAAGGGTGCCATTAGGAGACTTGAAGTAATTGAAGAGTGGAGCAGCTTGTCATACATTTAAGAAAGACCACCAAAGATTTAAAAACCCTCTACATCAGTTAATCCCTGCATTACCATTAACCCAAAATGCTATCAGTTAATCCCTACATTACCATTAACCCAAAATGCTATCCTATTCAATGTTGACGATAGCACATTTACCCACTTGGGAACAAAACCAGCACAACGAGCTTCAATGGGCTGGTGGATCCTGCCCCAACATCTCCTTGCAGCTCTTCTTCCTGCTGAAGATGTGCTGCCAGGGAGTAGAACTCAACGGCCCGGACCCCCCGATGGAGCCCCTTATAGAGGGCATGGAAGCCCTCCGCCCATCTACCAACCAGTAACTGGCCAACTGGCCTTATCCCAGACCTGAGCAGGGTCTTCTGCTGACCACACCTGTATGGCTGACTGGCTCAGTCTGTGGGCCCTGACTGGTCCTGTCTCCTGCAGACTGCCAACTGTCCTTTGAGATATAAAAGCCCCTATGCCCTGCCATTTGCAGGGCTTTTGCTGCCCTTGTATGTACCCCATCTGTGGGCCCTTCTGCCCACCATCTAGACCTCAGCTGCAGCCTGATGCAGGCTATGCTGCTGCTGCTCACATGGCAACCATAGCCACAGTCTCTTTCCTATTCTTCTATGTATAAGATCAGCTGATGTGGCTTGCTTGTTCTCAGCCCATTTGGCATCTCTTTCAATCCCTTTCCTACGGCAGGTCATCCTCCCCTTTGTCCTCATATGGAGGCTCACAGCTGGGTCCCCTAGACCCATTCGAATGCGTCCTTGATCTCATGCCCTCAAACCCACAACTGTTTCTCTAGGTCTATCTCCATCCAGGTAAGTCACCTGGAACACAGGTACCATCTGAGTAGCACCAATTGTTCATGGCACTGCTCTTCTTGATCATGAGCGTGCAGCATCCGTGAGCAACTATCACAGGTAGCAAACACTTCTAGGAAATATTTTTGGAAAATTTCATAAGAACTTGGAGAACTCAAACTGAAATTTGAAAATCGGAATTGCAGCACTTATCTCAAAGATTCTTCGTGACAGAATTGAGGGAGAGAAGAAGGAGATGCAGCACGCGCGACACATAGGGCCCAGAAATAAGGGCTGGATCCCCCGAAGGTCTTTATTGCTACAGAAAATACTTTGTACAACTGGCTCTGAGAAGAGCATGAAGATGAGTACAACTCTTGAATGAATCTGGGAGGCCGGGGGCTTTCTTTTATAGACTAGGCCTGCAAAAAGCTAGGGCCTGCTTTCTAATAGTTGCTTTTACATAAAAGCCAAGCTTTTTAGGCTTTCTTTTAAATCTGGTGCTTTTGGCGTCTTTTTTAATCTTGTGGGTCCTCCTTTAAAGAGGTGCCCCCTCGTCCATGCTTTAGGCCTCGTGGGACTTGCTTTGTTTGATTTTCTCCCCCACTCTTGGGTCCCTTTTTGCACTCTCTTAGGTCCTACACATTGCAGAAGCAAGTTCCAACACTTTAACCCATTAGAGGTTAGCGAAATGTATGTATTCCTAGCTCTTGGACTAATCCTAGTCCCTTGTGGGTGTCCCCACAGTTCTCTTTTACTAATGCAAAGCAAAAGTAAAACAAAGTTCTCCTCTAGTGCTAGCCTTCGTCATGGTTGAGTCTGCCCTTCACCTTCGGACTACCGATAGAAACTCAGCACGAAGACTTTGTATAAATGGATGCTCAAGTATGTGTGGGTGTGGATTTGTATGTGTGAGCATATTTTTATACTATGGTCTACACCCACTGTTGGGCGTGATGACGCCAGTAGTAGCTAGTTCTTGCTATGTGTGATAGAGTTTATGGTTTTCAATCTTATGAGTGACTATCATGAGATTGAAACTGCACTATAGGCGCATAAAAGCTTATTCTAGGTAACCAAAGTCAACTTTCTTGACCAACGTCAATGCAATAAAGATTCCTCTTTATGTCTTGGGAGAAGTACCAATTTGGTGACATCCCCTGAGCTTCTAATCAGTTGTCCTCAGCTGAAAAGATTCTTGATACAGTTGTAAAACTTGAAGATACCTCCTTTCTTGGCATCAATTGCCTAATAGTTTTGGTATTTGGCAAGGTACCCGCAAATAAACGTGCCTCTGGGTGCTTCTCTCTTCCACCTTAGGTGGCTCTTGGAATATGGTAACTTCTGATCGTTGACTTAGATCGATCTTGTGGCATTCTTTGCTACTTTTGGCCGATGGGACTTCCAGGCACTAGGCAGCCACTTTTTGTGTTTAAAACACTTGCTTTCCGTATGGATTCTTGTTTTTCTTTGTCATTTCCTGCTCTTTAAGAGCACTGGGCAGCCATAGGCCATTCTTTTTCTTGGCGTTTCCTGCTCTTTAAGAGCACTGGGCAGCCATAGGCCCTTCTTTTTCTGATTTTGGGATTGATTACTCCATCCAAGCATTTTCCATGCCACTGCTATGCAATAATCCTCTTGCCATGATCAACCCACTTGAGTCCCTTCGATTTGGTGCCATTCTCGATCATATCAATATTCTTGGTCCAAATTCCTTGGAATGACAAAGCTCTTGACATCTCTGTTTCTAAGAAGCAACATAATGTCTGTAGATACACTCAGAGAAGTCTCCCATCCGATACTTACATGTCCTTTCTTGGCAAATCCATGCCCCTTTCACTTGGTTGTCTGCTTCTTATTTGACTTTCACAAGACGGATTAGAAATAGTTCTGAAATGATTGCTTCTTCCAAGAGGTCTGTATTCCCCTCGACTTCTTTGGCTGCAACTCGATCTTTAAATCCGAATAAAAAGGAAGCCATAAATCGGAATGGCTAATACTTGGGCATATCAGTAACTCCTCATTCATGAGAGGTCATATAAATCACTTGCATAAAAAAGAAACCAAGGCTTGAGCATATCATGCTCCATAAACTTCTCATCCATGATGAGTTCCCATGGCTTTCGCTTTTGACATCTCGTGCCCCTTCAAGGCTAAATGCCCCCACAATTAAGCACAGACGTTTATGACAATGTGTGGATCGTCCCCTTCCCTTCTTGACAATACGTCCAATTCGACCATTGGTCTCGGCTGGTCAAGAGATGCGTAGCAGAAATCATTAGCGGCCTGAATGTGAAGTCATTACTGTTAGAAAACAGAAGGAAAGAATCACTCTAACCTCCAGCCAAGACCTCTCCCACTCTAGCAACACTCAACTCAGATAACTGATCACAGATACAATACTCACTCAGAGAAAACTTAGGCAGAGAGAGAATATATTCATCCACCGGATGGTGGGCAGAAAACTGGCTCCAGGAGAGCAATACAAAACTCAGCCAAGTGCTGAGACAAACTGCAGAAATTCTCTCTGTCAGAAAATGCCAAGTCTGAGTGCACAGCACAGCCCAAATCAGAGGCTTTCTGTCCTGCACTGGATGACTGAAATGAAAGGAAGTGAGGGCCTTTTATAGGCACTGCCCAGGCCTGTTGGTCTGACCGACCAGCAGGGTCGGTTCCCTGACTGGGGACCGACCAGGTCAGTCAGTAAAACCGACCAGGGTCGGCCCTGGTCGGTGGCCCTGGTTGGACCGACTGGTCCTGCAACAGGGCCCTATAAAAGGGCACCCTGTGCAGCCAGTCCTTTGCCTCTAGGTAGGCATGGAGCCCCCCCAAAATGCTGCTGTTTGCTGAGTCTCTCTTTCCCATCCCATCTTACCCTCACTGCCCCTTGTCCCCACAAAAGAGGGGCTCACAGGTGGGAACAGTGAGTCTCTAACACCCCCCCTCAATGTCACAATTGTGGGCCAATCCCCATGCGTTTGATGAGGTGCTCCATCTGTTCTCGAGGGAGTGCCTTCGTGAAAAGGTCGGACAAATTGTTGGCGGTCGGGCAGTAGATAAGCTCGATCACGTCGTCGATGATGAGCTCTCGAACAAAATGATAATGAACTTCGATGTGTTTGGTCCGCGCATGGTACACTGGATTCTTTGCAATAGCTATGCAACTTTGATTGTCGCACATCAGCACTGTCGCATTCTCCTGACACACATCCATGTCCTTCAGAATCCACCGCAACCACAATGTCTCACAAGCGGCTGTACACGCGGCTCTGTACTCTGCCTCTGTAGATGAAAGAGATACTGTGGGTTGCTTCTTACTTAGCCAAGAGATGGCTCCAGATGCAAGTAAGAAACAATATCCTGTTGTCGACCCTCTGGTGTCCACATCACCTGCCCAATCACTGTCACAGAACCCGCCTAGTTCAATGCCTTTGGTGTAGCTGATCCCAAAGGTGCAAGTACCCTTCAGATACCTCAGCACACGTAAACCTGCATTCCAATGATTCTTCCTGGGAGAAGCAGAAAACTGACATAATAACCCAACTGCATAGCAAATATCCGGGCGCGTATTGGTAAGTTAAAGCAAACTTCCTACCAATCGTCGATACAAAAGAGTATCAACCAGCTGAGATGTGTCGTGAACACTTAGCTTCAGCCCGACCTCCATGGGAGTAAAAGCTGTTCTGCAATCCTCCATCTGAAATCTCTTCAGAATTTCTCTGCAGTATTTCTCCTGGGAAATGAAAATCCTGTCTTTAGCTTGCTTTACTTCAATCCCAAGGAAGTAATGTAATAACCCAAGGCCAGTCATCTCAAACTCAGACATGAGTAGCTCCTTGACCTGTGAAATCTTCTTGACATGATCACCTGTCAAGATAAGATCATCAACATAGAGGATGAGTACCAATCGCAATCCCTTCTCAATGAACAAGTAAAGGTTTGCCTCAGAAGGACTCCGACTGAGCCCAATCTTCTGAAAGAATATATCAATCCTTTGGTACCAAGCTCTGGGGGCCTGTTTCAGCCCGTATAACGCCTTCTTCAACCTACAGACCTTTAATGGGGACACTGGATCCTGAAAGCCCGGTGGCTGCTCCACATATACCTCCTCCTCCAGGGTTCCATTAAGGAATGCGGACTTCACATCCATTTGAAAAATAGGCCACTGGAAATGGGCAGCAAGGGCAATCACTGTCCGGATAGTAACCATGCGGGCTGTGGGAGCAAAAGTTTCATCAAAATCCATGCCTTCAGTTTGAGCAAAACCTTTCACAACCAACCTGGCTTTATACTTATCCAAGCTGCCGTTAGATTTGTATTTGAGTTTGTATACCCACTTAGTGCCGATGACTTTCCGTCGAAGGGGCCTGGCCACTAAGTCCCATGTATGATTATTCAGAATAGCATCCATCTCTGCCTACATGGCAGCCTGCCATTCGGGATTGTCTTTCGCCTCCGCAAAGGTTCTTGGCTCAACAATCCGAGCCACCAAAGCAACATTCATGGATGGGGTCTTTTGAAGACGTTGAGACCGACGCAATCCGGAACTGCTACTCTCAAGTAACGAGGTGACACGAGACTCTTCCAATGTCCGGAGGTACCATTGGGGCAACCTTTTCTGCTTCTCTGTGGGAGGAGGAATGGGAACCTCTGTGGGACATCCTGCTCTTCCTGTGTATCGGGTGGAATATCAGCTTTTGATTGGGTAACCTCTTGAATGGTCAATTTGGGACGGGGTGGGATCGGGGGTTGAACAATCTCCTTCTCCTCAATCTGAGGCTCCTCCGGGGGTTCAGGTTCTTTTTCCGCGAAGACAACATCACGACTGATGAGGATTTGCTTCTTTACTGGATCGAAGAGGCGGTAGGCCTTGGATTCTTCACTATACCCAACAAAGATACATGGTCTGCTTCGGGAATCAAGCTTGGTCCTATCTTCCTTGGGCACATGCACCCACGCGTTAGAACCAAAAATGCGGAGATGAGAAATAGAGGGCTTCTTACCATAAAATGCCTCATATGGAGTCTTGTCCTTGACGGCCTTCGTCTTGGTACGGTTGAGAATGTGTACGGCTGTATTGATAGCTTCACTCCAATAGGCTTTAGAAAGATTTCTCCCTCGGAGCATAGCAAGCCCTGTCTCAGTGGTGGTTCTATGCTTTCTCTCGGCTACCCCGTTTTGCTGAGAAGTATGTGCCGTGGTGAGTTGTCGCTTGATCCCATGCTTGCGACAAAATGTATTAAACTCACTTGAGGTGAATTCTCCCCCCCTGTCTGTGCGAAATGTCTTGACATCTTCCCCTGTCTCTTTTTCAACTCTAGCCTTCCAGTCTTTGAATTTCTCAAAAGCCTGAGACTTTTTAGCCAAACAATATACCCAAGTCATTCTATTGAAATCATCCACAAAGAGAAGTGAATACCTGGATCCTGCCCATGATGCAGTAGACATTGGACCACAAATGTCGGCGTGAACCAACTCAAGTGGTTTGCTGGCCCGAAACGAAGCTTCTTGTGGGAACTTATCCTTGTGCTGCTTGCCTTCAAGACAAGCCCTACAGACATCATCCTTGCCTGTAATTGGTGGAAGTCCATCCACCATCTTTGACTTTGACATTTCAGCCAAGATTCCATAGCTGACGTGACCGAAGCGCTCATGCCAAAGTTTGGACTTTCCGTGATCATCATGAACCAACATTGCACTGAGACGGTACAGTCCATTCTCTTCAACACCCTGTGCCACCACTTGCCCACTCCCTTTGGATGTCACGGTGACCTTGCCATCTTGAAAAAGAACTGCCATGTTGTTTTTGTCCATCTGACTTACAGATAGTAAATTCTTGCAAAGGTCGGGTACATAAAGTACTCCAGAGATATCCTTCTCCTCACCCGCCATGGTAATGAAAGGAATGCTACCGATGCCCTTCACAGGACATGTCCGGCTATCCCCAACAGAAACTTTGGAATCCGGGTGTGTACTGTCCATGGTTTTGAACCACGTCCTTCTGTTGGACATGTGCTTAGAAGCACCGCTGTCAACATACCAATCTTCTTTTCCTTCACTAACTGCATAAGCTGAACAATGTTCACTGAGTAAGAATAACTGACCAGTTGTCACATTGGCAGAATCACTCCTAGGCTCTTCTTTGTTTTTGGCTTCTCTTTTCCGCTTTTGATCCGCCTTCTTCTTCCGGCATTCTTTGGCAGAGTGGCCAAGCTTTTCACAGTAAAAGCACTTCATTTTCTTCTTACGTTCAGCGTCCTCTGATTTCTTGGAATCCTTTGACTTGCCTTTGCCAGGCTTGTCTTTGGCAACCAATGCCTTTTCGTCGGTTTGCGTAAAGAGTTTCTCTCGGGCCTCCTCCTGAAGTAGGAGTGGACAAAGCTCCTCAAAGTTGATTGGCTTTGTCCGTTGACCCGCAGTGACCGTTGTCACAAAACTTTTGAAACTCCGTGGCAACTTGTGGAGTGTGAGTAATGCTAATTGACTCGAGTCCACCTTCTGACCAACCGCTGCGAGCTGGTCCCGCACAACTTTCACCTTCGTCAGATGATCATGAACACTGTCACCCTCATTCATATCAAGGTTATAAAGCTGATGCTGCAATGTGATGATACGAGCTGTATTATCGGTTTCATACAACTCCTTCAGTATGGTCCACGCCTCTGAAGACGTTTCTGCCAACTGGATATGAGGAATAACAGAATCTGCTGTCGTGCCTATAAGCATTGCTAAGACCTGAGCATCCCTCTCCTCCCATGCATAGAGTTCATCTGCATCTGCTTCAGCTAGAACTTCACCTCTCTTGTCCACAATATCCTCCGGCTTTTCTTCAGTACCATTGACAATCTTCCACAACCTCCGTGCCAACAGATGGCTTCGGATCTTGACTTTCCAGATTGGAAAGTTTGTACCATCAAGCTTTCCAGCTTCACCAAAATTAGGGATAAATGAAGAAGGAAGATGACTGGAGAAGGAGGAAGGACGAGCAATGGATGTAGAGGCTTCTGATCGCTGATCCATCTCGGTGAATAGCTACAGAACTTGAAAAACTGAAACAGAAATAAATGAACTGACCTTCTGTACTGAACTGAGCTGAAAACAGAGTTGCCTTACAGCCAAGGAACTCCTTCCTTCAGAGAGTGATATTGATGAGGAAGAGTCGGGAGCCTATGGCTCTGATACCATGTTAGAAAACAGAAGGAAAGAATCACTCTAACCTCCAGCCAAGACCTCTCCCACTCTAGCAACACTCAACTCAGATAACTGATCACAGATACAATACTCACTCAGAGAGAACTTAGGCAGAGAGAGAATATATTCATCCACCGGATGGTGGGCAGAAAACTGGCTCCAGGAGAGCAATACAAAACTCAGCCAAGTGCTGAGACAAACTGCAGAAATTCTCTCTGTCAGAAAATGCCAAGTCTGAGTGCACAGCACAGCCCAAATCAGAGGCTTTCTGTCCTGCACTGGATGACTGAAATGAAAGGAAGTGAGGGCCTTTTATAGGCACTGCCCAGGCCTGTTGGTCTGACCGACCAGCAGGGTCGGTTCCCTGACTGGGGACCGACCAGGTCAGTCAGTAAAACCGACCAGGGTCGGCCTGGTCAGCCCTGGTCGGTGGACCTGGTTGGACCGACTGGTCCTGCAACAGGGCCCTATAAAAGGGCGCCCTGTGCAGCCAGTCCTTTGCCTCTAGGTAGGCATGGAGCCCCCCCAAAATGCTGCTGTTTGCTGAGTCTCTCTTTCCCATCCCATCTTACCCTCACTGCCCCTTGTCCCCACAAAACGGGGGCTCACAGGTGGGAACAGTGAGTCTCTAACAATTACAGAATCTCATGTGCTTCTTGCTATCAATCGGCCAATTCAACTCCACCAAAGCATGGCTAGCTGTCTCTCTTGTGCTGCTCCAGAAGGAAGATGATTGTATGGAGAGAATACTAATCGCTGATTTCAGGTTGCATCTCTTCATTTCCACTTGCCTTGCAATCTTGGATCGTCACTTTCCTAAGAAGGTTCAAGGAAGCAAGATCTGTAGCTCTGATATCACTATCACATGTAGCAAACACTTCCACAAAATATTTTTGCAATATTTCACAACAACTTGGAGAACACAAACTGAAATCTGAAAATCGGAATTGCAGCACTTATCTCAAAGATTCTTCACGATAGAGTAGAGGGAGAGGAGGAGACGTAGCACGTGCGACACTAGGACCCAGAAATAAGGGTTGGACCCCCCGAAGGTCTTTCTTGCTATAGAAAATACTTTGTACAACTGGCTCTAAGAAGAGCATGAAGCTAAGTACAACTTTTGAATGAATCTGGGAGGCTTGGGGTTTTTCTTTTATAGACTAGGCCTAGCAAAAGTTAGGGCCTACTTTCTAAAAGCTGCTTTTACATAAAAGCCAAGCTTTTTAGGCTTTCTTTTAAATCTAGTGCTTTTGGCGCCTTTTTAAATCTTGTGGGACCTCCTTTAAAGAGGCGGTGGGACTAGCTTTTAGGCCTCGTGGAAAGAGGCGCCCCCTTGTCCATCTCGTGAGACCTGCTTTTTCTGCTTTTCTCTCCCACTCTTGGGTTCCTTTTTGCACTCTCTTTGGTCCTACACATTGCACAAACAAGTTTTAACACTTTAACCCATTAGAGGTTAGCGAAATGCATGTATTCCTAGTTCTTGGACTAATCCTAGTCCCGTGTGGGTGTCCCTCATAGTTCTCTTTTACTAATTTAAAGCAAAAGTAAAACAAGCTTATTCTAGTTAACCAAAGTCAACTTTCTTGACCATTGTCGATGCAATAAAGATTCCTCTTTATGTCTTCGGAGAAGTACCAATTTGGTGACAGCAACCCTGGTGCCTCGATTTGGTTCATTCTGTCTGAAGTAGTGCGTTGCCCTATCAACGAGATGATCTAAGCATTTTTGGCTTGGGTGCTTGTTTGGGAGAGACTAAAATGAAATTGCATAGTCTTCACAAGTAGTTGTAGCTTGAATGAAGAGAATGTGGACTACTTTTTGATTAACCTTTCCCTTTAGTGCTAGCCTTTGTCATGGCTGAGTTTGCCCTTCACCTCTGGAGTGCCGACGGAAAATTAGTACGAAGACCTTTGTAATCTGATGGTGCTGATGACAGAGCTCCTCATATCTTCCTTTGTAGCAGGTCTCTAGAAGCATCTACATGCCCTAGATGTGTTTTGCAGGGAGAGGGACTTGATAATCAACCTTGGCAAGACCAAGGTTATGATTTTCAACACCTTACGGGCAGCACTTCATCGACATAGTTTCACATACCGAGGCGAGCCGTAGAGATTGTGCAGTCCTACACGTACCTTGGAGCAGATTTCTCGGGCCAAGTCTTTAGGATGGCCTACTAGCCAGAGCACGACTCACACATGGTCAGGGGACTCTAGCTCGACTAGAGCGACATTGTTTTTAGGCACACTTCCAAGACCCTCATATGAAGGGATGGCTTTTTGATACTCTCGTGAGACCGATAGCCGTGTATGTAGCACCCCGACCTCTTGGCGACCAGACTGGAAGAGGTTTGAGAGATTACTTGTGATTATGGGCTCCCGGATGATTCGGAATAAGCTCTCAATCCCTCTCAAATTAAACCGGCAGAGTTAGCCATAGCCATGACACCTCTCCAGATCGATGCTATCTCAGACAATGACATATATTCACTGGGTTTGGACTCTATCTAGCTTGAGATTGTTGAGATTGGCACTAAGGGTCATTGTGACGACTTGCAAACAACGAGGTCAGTGCAGCTTGGTATGCATGTGTTTCCAAATGGTTTGATGGCTAGGGGATCTAGATGGATCGATTCCTGCTTTTTCAGTACAGCTTGGATGCCCCGTCTTCCCTGATCCCACAAGATGAGATCAACCGTATCATACTGTTGGATCTACTATAGCTTTACATGGCACGAACTTGGGGAGGGTACCACGAGTTTCCCACCAAGATCCAGTTCTACCGCGACCATTTCCTTAGGATATGAGAGAGGGGAGCGATCCTCAGATCCTCATGCCTAGAAGACAGACGCATCTTAGAGTTGTTGAGGATTGTCATCAGGCAGATGAGAGTTTCATCCCATCAGCTGGGGATAGAAGCAGGTTGAGCAGCTGGGATACTGAGAGAGTAGCGGATATGCAAGCTTGCACACTAGGAGAGTGGAGACAGAGGAGCACTCTCTATGCATATGTTCGGCATAGTATGAGATTCGCAGATGGCACCACTGTCTATACCAAGAGGGACTCGGGTTTGGACCCCACTCGCTTGATCCATTTCCAGGATTAGGTTTGTGTCGTTCTCTATCTGATGGAGATGCAACTACATAGAGACTCTTCTGAGACAGATCAAAAGCAACTTGCGGTCCTAGTCGAGCAAGAGACAGATGCAGCCTACAGACATGTCACGGATTTTGTCACCATTTGGGACTTCCGAAAATAAAGATTAAACTTCATTAGAATTGACTTTGATCAAAGAATGGTGAAGTTGGTTAACCAGGAATAAGTTTTATTATTTTTACTTTTGTCTTGCATTGGTAAAAAGAGAACCATGGGGACGCCCACAAGGGACTTGAAATAGTCCAAGAACTAGGAATGCATGCATTTCACTAATCTCTAATGGGTTAAAGTGTTGGAATTTGTTTGTGCAATGTGTAGGACCCAAGAGAGTGCAAAAAGGATTCGAGATTGGGGATAAAAGCACAAAAAGCAGGTCCCACAAGGCTCTCAAGCAAGGACAAGGGGACGCCTCTTTAAAAGAGGGCCCACAAGACAAAAGGTGCCTAAAGCCTCCAATTTAGGAAGAAAAGCTTGAAAGCTTGGCTTTTATGTAAAAGTAGCTTTTAGAAAGAAGGCCCTAGCTTTTTGCTAGGCCAGATGTATTCAGAATTGTACTCAGTTCTATGCTCTTTCAAGAGCCAGTTGTGCAAAGATTATTCTATTGTAATAAAGCCTTCGCGGGGGTCCAGCCCTTATTTTTGGGCCCTAGTGCTGTGCTTTGCTCCTTACCCTTCTCTCCTAGCACTCTATCTAATTGGTTATTCAATTTCCATAATTTCAACACATATCTCGAGAAATGTACGGATTTTCCAGTGCCAGGTATCTTGTCCCGGGTACCACAATTTTACTTCAGAAGAGTCCTGCATTGTTTGCGAATTACTCCATGGTGCCGAAGCGATTTATCTAGTTTGGGTTAGTGGTATTAAAGCGTGGTTTTGTTACTTTCTTTGGTAGCAACGGTCTATAGATTCGGCAAAGACATCCGTGAGGCAATACCTCGAAAAAGGGAGATCAAGAGCTTTCTCTCACTTCCCATCAAAAGACCTCTCTAAGCATTCACATACTTCAAGGAAGTGTTCCCAGAGTCTTGCATCGTACCAGAAGCGTCACACTTCAAGAAAAAGAGGGAGGAGCTCGAAGCCTCACGGGAGACGAAGCCAAAAGCATGGAAGGAGATCTCCCTGTTCAAGCCCATCCTCTTCTAGTTCTTCTTCTTCCTCTTCCTTGTCTTCTTTTGTATCCCAGGGATGCAAGAAGGAGATCCTGATCTCGAAGCAGAGACTTCAAGGAAGGTGGTAAGTCGGTCAAGTTCACTACTTAAATGGAAAGTATGGAGCCACTCAAAATACTTTGCAGTTCATTCGTCGGGTTGATATATCCTTCAAAACGGGGCACTATTGCGAGAAGTCTAAGTTAAAGATTGTAAGTCTTCACTTGACAAACAGTGCCAATGCTTGGTGGGGAGCTCTTCTACTTGCAAAAGAGGCTCCAAAGACATGGAAAGACTTTAATAAGCAGTTTTATGAGTAGTTTTTGCCCAAGAATTTCTTTGATGATGTTTATACAGCCTGGGAAAGTGTGTGCATGGAAGCCTTTGACACCATCGAGACATATAATCAAAAGTTTTGGACAGCTTATCTTCAGATCACACCCTTCAAAGAAATTTCAGAAAAGACGAAGCTTCAAGTATTGAGCGGGATTGCTTCCCAACATACGAACTCAAGTAAGCATTGATTTAAAGAAGATGAAGCTCTGAGATTTGATGCATTCAGCTTTTGTGGTTGAACTGTTAAGGGAAGACCTCCTTTACATTATGGTAGAAAAAGGAAAGGGTGTGGATACTAGCAAAGGATTGTGGCACCAACCCAAGGTTCAAAGAGATTTCAGCCTCAGAAGCCGAGGGGCCCATTCAAGCCTTTCAAAGGGAAGTCAAAGTTTACTCCAGAATAGATTGAAGCCTTCCGAAAGGGGGGTAAGTGTTTCCATTGTGGAAAAGAAGGGCATATGACTGCCTAGTGCCCCGAAAGGCCTGTGGGTCCAAGGGAGCAGAAAGCGCCTAGAGAACCACGAAAGCTTGTGGCGAGAGGAGTCCCAAAAATGTTAGGCAGAACCACAGAACCAGGAAACCAAGAACTTTGCCTCGCGTGGGGTAAAGTAAGAGATCAGAATGCGATCCAGGAGCTACCAATAATTTTATTTCAGAAGATCTAGCTTTGAGGCTAGGAATTAAGACGGAAGAATTGGGATTATCTTGGATGCAGAGCATGTTTTTGAACGGGATCCAGTCAAAGTCACACCTTTGATTGGAAAGGTCAGAATTCATGTACATGACTATGTAGAGCACGAAGAGTTTTATGTTTCACCTCTCAAGCATTATGATGCTATTTTGGGTATGCCATGGTTGTAGGCCATCTTTTGGTGGTTCTAGTGATGCCCTATAGGCCATGGTATGTAGGCACTTATAGTGTTAGTGCCTTCTAGGCCACATAGGACTAAGAGTGTTAGTGCCTTCTAGGCCACATAGGACACTTAGTCCTATGTGACACCTAGGACACTTAGTCCTATGTGACACCTAGGACACTTAGTCCTAGGTCTAGGTACAAGTACTTTGTACTTGTGTTTCTTTTTCTTATCTAAGTTTTGACGTGACTGCTCTATCGACTCATCTTGTACCTGCACTCTCTCTCTCTCTCTCTCTTCGTACATTCGTACCTTCAGTGGTATTAGAGCAGGTATTGCTCTAGCCTTCCAGCTCTCCTCAGCCCCGAGTCCTCCATTGCTCATTGGAGATTTTTCTGCCCTGCTGGTCGACAAATTCCCAGCCTGTTCGAGGCTCTTCAGCTGCTGTCCAATATTTAGGCGTCCAGCTTCCACAATCTCTCGTACCTTCAGTGCTGTACCGTACTGCCTACAATATCTGCGTCGTACAGTTCGTACCTTCCGTGCTACCTACAGTATCTGCGTCGTACAGTCCGTACGTGAGCAGATCTGCGTCGTTGCCGTACATTTGCATTGAAGGTCGCTGTACACCCGTCGGCGCCATACTCTGCGTCGTCGTCGTACATTTGCATCGAAGGTCGCCGTACATCCGTCGGCGTCGTACTCTGCGTCGTACATCCGTCGTCACATGTACCTGGGTCGTACTCTGCGCCGTACTCGTACTCTGTGCTATTTCGTACAGGCACCGTATAGGGTCGTACCTACAATGGTACCACCGTACAGATCAATCGTACAGCCACCGTACTTCATACCATCAGTCTGAAATTTGGGGATTTTGCTGATTTGTAGGACATTGGAAAATTTGGGGCTTTCATTTCCTTTCACCTCCTTTGATTGCAATTTCTTGCAAGAATATTGGAGTTTTGGGATTTAGTCTGCAATTTCTTGTTTAAATTGCAGTACATTGGGTCAGATTGCAGGACATTCAGTTACATTTGCAGGACATTGGGTCAGATTTGCATACATTGGGTCACATTTGCAAAAATTTCAGCAAAATTTGGGGCTTTTCTACATTTGCCCCCTTTTTGGCCTATTTTCCCTCAATAAATTTGGGGCTTTTGCCAAATTTGCTGTTTTTGCAGTGAACATTGTCTGTCACCGTCACATTTGGGTCAGATCTGCATTTGCCCTTTGATTTGGGTCAGAAATTTGCAGATATTTGCTGTCATTTTTGGGACAGCCAGCTTATTGCAGTGATAGCCTTGAGGCTTTTGGGTTTTTAGGTCTTTTACAGGTTATCACAGTCGCTATGGCTGGGAACAATCAAGATTTATTTGGAGTTCTTCGTGAAGATGATAAGTTGGATGGCACCAACTATCCGATGTGGTCTTATCTCATGAAACATATTCTTGTTGCAAAGCATTTGTGGATGATTGTTTTTGGGGCTGATCTGAGGCCAGCCAATCCTTCAGTGGTTGTTTCTACTGCTGGTTCTTCTGCAGGGGGTACTCCTCCTGATGCCTCTTCCTCTAGGACTCCTGCTGCTGCTCTTCCAACTCAAGAACAGTCAAGATGGGATGCAAGAGATGCAAATGCACATTCATGCATTGCTTTATCATGCAAGAGAATCATTATTTCACACATCCGGTCTTGCAGGACAGCAAAGGATGCTTGGGATAAATTGGCTTCTCTATATCAGATTCGCAATGAAGCTCGTGTTGCATATTTGAGAAGGCAATTACAGGAAGTGAATATGAATGAAGGTGAGTCAATGGATGCATATTTGACAAAGGTCAAGGACCTCATGGAACAGCTTGCCAACATTGATGAGGTGGTGCCAAATTCACAGCTTGTCAGTATTACATTGAATGGACTGCCAGATACATATCAAGGGTTTGCTACAACCCTTCGATTAGTGGCCATGGGTAATCCAGACCACTATTCTTTCGATCAGCTAGTTACTTTGCTTTTGCAGGAAGAGCAAAGTAGAGCTAACAGACAAGCCATTATTCCTGATCATGCATTTGCTTCACAGCAAACAGGAAGAGGCAAGGCTTCCAAGCCTATGGGCAAGCCAAAATCTGCGCACAGCAGCTGCAATTCCTCTACGCATAGCAGCTGCAATTCCTCCCATGCATCTAAAAATACAGCAGATAAGGGAAAGAAGAAAAGATGCAACTATTGTCGCAAGCATGGACATGACATTTCAGAATGCAGGAAGTGCATTGCTTCGGAGAAAAAGAAAGCAGGATTGACAGTTAATGCCTCACATGCCATTGAATCCCATGAGCCAGCAGATGCTTCACATGCACATGCTCATGCTCTTCAGGATGATTGGGCATGGGCTGTTCATTGCTCATTTGATCCCTCCAAAGCTGATGCACTTTTTATTGCTATTAATGCTCAGTCCTGGTACTTTGATAGTGGTGCTTCCAAGCATGTCACATCTTGTAGACAGTTGTTTCATTCTCTAGCTGATGCACCTCGAGGGGGGACTGTTACATGTGCCAATAATGCTTCATACGCTGTAAAAGGAGTTGGAGATGTGCAGCTCACATCCATTTCCAGCCATCCTGTCACTCTGACAAATGTTCTTTTTGTGCGTGGCATTGAAGTCAACTTGATTTCAATTTCAGCAATTGCTACTTCAGGTTTCAGAGTAATTTTTGGGTGCTACAGATGCCTAGTATATGATCTTCGTGATGACAATGCCATAGTTCTCACTGGCACTTTGCAAAAAGGGCTTTATCACCTTGATCATCATTCAGCTGCACTTTCTATTGAAGCATTGGCTATTTCAGAGTCACAGCTTGCTGAAACTCATCTTTGGCATGAGAGAATGGGCCATCTCAATTATAGAGCTCTTGCAAAGCTACATTCACAGCAGATGGCAAATGATGTACCTCAGACTCAAACAGTTTCCAAACATGTGTGTGAGGGTTGTCTTTTGGGTAAGATGCATCGATTTCCTTTTCAAAAGAATTGTCCAAAACTCTCACAAAGGAAATTGCAGCTAGTACACAGTGATGTCTGTGGCCCAATGAGGACAAATGCCATTGGAGGATACAAATATTTAATGACTCTCATTGATGATCTCACAAGGTATTGCTGGGTATATCCTTTAAAGGCCAAATCTGAAGTTTTCTTATGCTTTCAGAGATGGCTGAATATGGTTGAGAATGAATCAGGATGCAAGCTTGTCACCCTCAACACAGATAGGAGGGGTGAGTATATGTCAAAGGAGTTTGCATTTCTATCCTCACGGGGCATTATTCACTCATGCACTACTCCTTACACTCCTCAGCAGAATCCTGTTTCTGAAAGGAAAAACAGGTCCACAATGGAGATGGCCAGATGCATGCTTAAGGCCAAGTCTTTGCCCAATAAATTTTGGCTTGATGCAATAATGTGTGCCAACTATGTGCTGAATAGATCACCTACACGGGCATTAAAGACTATCACACCTTATGAAGCATGGAAAGGCAGGAAGCCTTCACTTTCACACATGAAAGTTTTTGGGTCTCTTGCATATGTTCATGTACCATCTCAGTTGAGACATAAGCTTGATGACAAGGCAATCAAATGCATATTCATTGGTTACAGCCAAGAGACCAGAGGGTATCGGTTATATCAACCAAATACTGTGAAGATTATTGTCAGTAGAGATGTGATCTTTGCTGAACATTCAGCTTCTCCTCTTGTGGACTGCAAAGCAAAGCCAGATATTGACATGTTTGATGCCTTTGAATCTTGGTTACCTCTGCCATCATCAGAAGAGGATTTTGAGCAGCAACATGAGCCTCCTGCAAGCCCTCCACTAAGCAATAATCAGCCACAACCTCATGCTGATTTGCAGGTTACTCTTCCGGCACAGAATGATTCCATTACTCATGAGGCAGTCATTGAAGAAAGAGCTGTCAATAGACAGCAAAGGCAAGTTCCCAGATGGCTTCTGGATACATTGAGGGACAGCAAACAAGATCAGCCTTTTGGTGCCCGGACAAGATCAGGGAATAGACAGCATGGTCACTTTCTTGAGTTTGCTCTCCTTGCTACAGCTTGCAATGAAGAGCCTTTGTGCCATAAAGATGCTTTTGACAGCAAAGAGTGGATGGATGCAATGAAAGTTGAGTTACAATCGATTGCCAAAAATGACACATGGGAATTAGTAGATCTCCCACCTGGCAAGCATGCCATTGGAACGCGGTGGGTCTACAAATTAAAAAGGAAATTTGATGGCAGCATAGATCGATACAAAGCCCGTCTTGTTGCAAAAGGGTATGCCCAACAACAAGGCATTGACTTTGAGGAGACATTTGCTCCCACATCCAAGATTACTACCATTCGATGTGTCATTGCCATTTCAGCCCATCATCATTGGCAAGTGCACCAACTTGACATCAAGACCGCTTTTCTTCATGGGGATTTGTAGGAAGAAGTCTATGTCACACAACCTCCTGGCTTTGAGGTTGTTAATTCTGAAAATAAGGTATGCCGGCTTAGAAAAGCCCTTTATGGTTTGAAGCAGGCACCCAGGGCATGGTATGCCAAAATTCATGCACACTTACTATCCCTTGGTTTTCAGAATAGTCCCACAGAACCCACTCTTTATTTCCGTGGGAGTGGATCTGATTTTTTAGTGCTGATTTTATATGTGGATGATATGCTTATCACGGGCCCAGATACTCAGCAAATTGCAGCCTTCAAGGCTGATTTGCAGCAGATTTTTGACATGTCAGACATGGGACGGCTCCATTATTATTTGGGCATTCAGTTTGCTCATGTTGAGGGGGGTATCATGATGTCTCAGTCCAAGTATATTGGACAGCTCCTTGATCGTTTTCAGTTTGAGGATTGCAAGCCAATCTCTACTCCAGTGGACCCTGGCTTCAAATTCTCAGCTCATGATGGGAGCCCACCATGTGATATCACTCTTTATCAGCAAGCTGTTGGATGCCTTATTTATTTATGTCATACCAGACCTGACTTGTAGTATGCAGTATCTCAGCTCAGCAGATTCATGCACATGCCCAGTTCACAGCATTGGCAGGCAGTGAAGAGAGTCTTCAGATATCTCAGAGGCACTCAGGATTTAGCCCTCTTCTACGGTGATCAGGGTTCACTTACCATGCATGCTTACACGGATAGTGACTGGGCAGGATGTTCCGACACCAGAGTGTTACATACTGGCAATTGTTTTTTGCTTGGCAATTCATGTATTTCTTGGCTCAGCAAGAAGCAACCGACAGTTGCCACGTCTAGCTGTGAGGCTGAGTACAGGGCAGCTTTCACCGCTAGAGTAGAGTGTGTTTGGCTTCGACAGTTACTTACAGATCTTGGTATTTGCCAGACATCCTCCACTATTATCTACATTGACAGCCAGAGTGCTTTGGCCATTGCGCGTAACCCAATGTTTCATGCGCGTACCAAGCATATTGAAGTTCACTATCATTATGTTCGGGAGCGGTTGTCAACAGGAGACATAGAGTTGTCCTATCTTCCCACAGAGGACAACATCGCAGATATGTTTACAAAGGCACTTCCTCGTCCCATGTTCGAAGTCTTCCGACAGGCTTTACACTTGGCTCCCTTTGTTACATGATCTGACATTCCATGTACATTCATAGGTGGCTATATCCTTTTGGATGAACATGTGCCACCATGACCAGAAACTACCAGGTATTCTGAGACGTTTCCAGAGTACTTCAGCCCATCCCATGGAGGGGGGTTTGTAGGCCATCTTCTGGTGGTTCTAGTGATGCCCTATAGGCCATGGTATTGCCCTGCAGGCATAAGTGTAGGCACTTATAGTGTTAGTGCCTTCTAGGTCACATAGGACACTTAGTCCTATGTGACACCTAGGACACTTAGTCCTAGGTCTAGGTACAAGTACTTTGTACTTGTGTTTCTTTTTCTTATCTAAGTTTTGACGTGACTGCTCTATCGACTCGTCTTGTACCTGCACTCTCTCTCTCTCTCTCTCTCTTCATACATTCGTACCTTCAATGGTTCCATAGAAAGGAGGTAGTTCTTGATTCCACAGCAAGAACACTTAGTTTTGTGCATTGGAATAAGCAACACAAGATTTTGGCCAAGGGAAAAGGCGAGACCATTCGAGTATTTCCATTTCTAAATCAATAAAGTCTGCAATTTCTGCGTATATGGTCTTTGTTAAAGAGAAAGAGGGTGGACCTCAAGTGGGAATAAGTCCTTTAGAAAAAGAAAAATTTCAGTTTCTAGAATCTTTCAAAGATTGTTTTCTAGATTCTCTACCAGGAAAGCTTCCTCCAGAACGACCTGAAGATCATGTTATAGAGATCCTTCTAGGAAGCGAGCCCCCGAATCGGCTGCCTTATCGTGTGGGCCCAGCCCAGACTGAAGAAATTATGGCATAGGTACAGGATTTACTCTCCAAAGGACTTATGAGGCCCAGTTCTTCACCCTTTTGTTCACTAGTTCTCTTAGTTCCAAAGAAGGATGGCTCTTATCATGTGTGTGGATTATAGAGCTCTTAATAAAATGACAGTCAAGAACAGGTTTCCAAACCCTCGCATAGATGATATTTTGGACAGATTGAAAGGAGCCACGATTTACAGCCGTATTGACTTAAAAAGTCGATATCATTAGATAAGGATCCACCCACAAGATGTCCATAAGACAGCTTTTCAGACCACTTTTGGACTTTATGAGTTTTTGGTGATGCCTTTTGGGTTTACCAATGCACCAGCCACTTTCAATCGTATGATGGACATAATTTTGAGATCTTACAGGCACTTTATAGGCACTTTCTTTTATGATATTTTGGTATTTTCTAAGACAGAAGAAGTGCACAAAGAGCAATTGGCTATTACTGTGTTTCAAGAACTCAGAAATCATAAACTTTTTATTAATGCCAAAAAGAGTGAATTCTTTCTTGACGAGATTCATTATCTTGGACAGATTATTTCCAAGGAAGGGATTCGGATGGATCCAGCTAAGATTAAAGCTATACATGAATGGCTAGAGCTCACCTCGGTACATGAAGTACGGAGCTTTCTTGGGCTTTGTTTCTTGGGACTTCTCCTAAGTAATCTTTATTAGAATTGACTTTGGTCAAAGAATGGTGAAGTTGGTTAACCAGGAATAAGTTTTATTGTTTTTACTTTTGCCTTGCATTGGTAAAAAGAGAACTGTGGGGACGCTCATAAGGGACTAGAAATAGTCCAAGAACTAGGAATGCATGCATTTCACTAACCTTTATGGGTGAAAGTGTTGGAATTTGTTTGTGCAATGTGTAGGATCCAAGAGAGTGCAAAAAGGACCCAAGATAGGGGATAAAAGCACAAAAAGTAGGTCCCACAAGGCTCTCAATTTAGGACAGGGGGCGCCTCTTTAAAAGACGGCCCACAAGACTAAAAAGGTGCCTAAAGCCTCCAATTTAGGAAGAAAAGCTTGAAAGCTTGGCTTTTATGTAAAAGTAGCTTTTAGAAAGAAGGCCCCAGCTTTTTGCTAGGCCAAGTCTATAAAAGAAAGGCCCCAGGCCTCACAAATGTATTCAGAATTGTACTTAGCTCTATGCTCTTTCAAGAGCCAGTTGTACAAAGATTATTCTATTGCAATACCCCCTCCAGCCCTTATTTCTGGGCCCTAGTGCTGTGTTTTGCTCCTTACCCTTCTCTCCCAACACTCTATCTAATTGGCGATTCAATTTCCACTGTTTCAGCACGTATCTCAAGAAGTGTACGGATTTTCTAGCGCTAGGTATCTTGTCTCGGGTACCGCGATTTTACTCCAAAAGAGTTTCGCGTCGTTTGCGAATTGCTCCACGGTGCTGAAGCGATTTTTATTATGGTTTGGGTTACAAATTTCTATGCCTTTGTGTCAGCCCTAGGACATAGCAGAATTGAGGAGATAGATGAGATGAGGGCAGAACGGACTAGTGGGAGGAGACGGCATGCAGCAGTAGAGTAGAGAGTAGCTTGACCATGTACCATTGATGTCCAACCTATCATAGCCTTTCTCCGAGGCGAGGGGTCACTCTTGATATGGCACGTCTGATATAGAGATCTTGGAAACCACATGCCCCCCCCAATTACGTGAGTCAACACGATAGATGCAGCTTAGAGATATCCTTGCGAGCCACCATGGCACCTAGATATGACCTTCTGAGTATCTGAGTCTCCATATGTATTGTTTCGGAGTTATGATTTCTTTTAATACTCTCCAACGGTCTTAGCGAACCCCTATGTATGAGTCACCTCTGATTGCACTTTGTCTCATAGGCCCACGAGGCCTTCCAAAGATGTTAATACATCTTTCTTTCTTTCTTTCTTTCTCTTCCCCCTCCCCTCTTCCCTTCTATTCTTCCGTCCTCCACCCCATCACCCCAACCCTTAGCAGTTGTTAGGACAATGGAGGGATGAAATGTTAGTTTTATTAAAGCCTTAAGCTGTGTTGGTGTTATGAGTCTTCACAAGCAGTTGTAGCTTGAATGAAGAGATTTTGGACTACTTTTTGATTAGCCTTCTCCTTTGGTGCTACCCTTTGTCATGGTTGAGTCTACCCTTCACCTCCAGGTGCTGACTGAAACTCAGTATGAAGACTTTGCATAAATGGATGCTCAAGTATCTGTGGGTGTGTGGATTTGTATGTGTGTTAGCATATGTTTATACTATGGTCTGCACCTACTGTTGGGCACTGATGACGTCAGTGGGGATGTCATAGAAGCTAGTCCCTGCTATGCATGATGGAGTTTATGGTTTTCAACCTTATGAGTGACTATCATGAGATTGAAACTGCACTATGTTGTTTTTAGAGGATGAATTTTGGCATGTTCCTGGATTCATCTAGATATATGTGTGGGTGTTATGAGAATCTTATGACATGTGGAACTGCATTTGGCTTTTGCATTAATGTTGGCTTTTTATCACAGATCTCTAATGTTGAAGATGTTGGGCTGACTGTTCTGGCAGTTTTGCTATGCATGAATTAGGCCTTTCCTCCAAGAAGCCTTTCAAGAAGTCTGCACGTGTGGTTGGTGAGGTAGGTCTATTGAACTGAGTCTCATGGTGATTTCTTACTTTGGATCAGTAAGATATAGCATAAGAGGCATGCTTTTGAGAGTAAAATGATTTTTAATATGGCAGGTTCTTGGCAAATTCCATCCTCATGGTGACACTGCCGTATATGAGGCATTGGTTCGCATGGCTCAGGTGCATCTTATTGTTATTTAGTGACATTTATTGAATTTGTTTGATTAATAAATTTCTGTCCTATAATGCTCTGGAAGACTCTTGTCTCTTGTCTAAGTAGGACTTTTCTTTACAATCTCGTCTCATTTCTGGACTTGGCAATTTTGGGTTACTCTTTTTGTTCTGTGATGCTCTGGATGACTCTTCTCTCCTTCTCTTGAGTAGGACTTCTCTCTAAGATCTCCTCTCATTTCTGGACACGGCAACTTTGGGTCACTCGATGCAGATCCTCCTGCAGCCATGCGGTATACAGAATGCCGGCTTCAAGTGAGCAAATCAAATTTTTTGCACTTGGTGGTCATGTTACGTTTCTGTTTAAATTGAAAAGGACCTCGATTGCAGAATTCAAGTCATTATTCTTTGTTTTTTTGCAGCCTCTTTCTGAGGCTATGCTTCTGGCAGATCTCGAGTTGGATACGGTGAGATTTCTCAGAAAGACTGTTTGATTTTCCGTAAGACATGAGATTCGAGTTGCCCTGAAGGCTTCATAAAGAGCCAAGCAATGAGATCATGTCTTGTGTTTTTAATGTCATAAGTGTCTAGTAAATGTTGGCTCTCATCTCACCCCTCTTGCTGACAGGAAAGTTAATTTAAGGTAATTCATGCTGGTGTCTAAGATTACTTTAGCTCATGGCAGTTTAATCTTCAGATGTTGTTGAGTGCTTCACCTCTTTCATTAATCTTCTGGACTGGCTCACGTGGATGCTGCAGGTTGATTTTGTTCCAAACTTTGATAATTCACAGAAGGAACCATTGGTGATGCCTGCAAGGCTGCCCAATCTTCTCTTGAATGGCGTTTCTGGGATTGCAGTAAGTTCTTCCTTCTTACACTTTCATTTGGCAGACATAGCATATTGACAGTGTCTGACTTATTACAAAGCAGTTTATTCCATGTTCTTCATTCTAAGCGTGCCATTTGAGACACACAGGTTTTTGATATTTAGTCCACAGTAAGTGTTAATCTTAATCAGTGTTCTTGGTGTCAACAATAAGGTTGAAGGAAAAGCTTTGTTTCTGACAGAGTCTCAATGTTTCTGAGTTACTGAATTCTATGTATGCACACTTGTTGGCAGAGTCATGTAACATAAGTTGGCTAAAATTCACAGTATAGGAGTAAGCAATATGGATTAGGTTGTATATTTAAGTTTTTTATTGTATCTGGTTTCTTGAGTCTCATAGACCCTTTGGTCTTTTCATGGCTATAATGAACTTTCTTTCTTCCTTTTTCACTCTTGCATTTCTTCTTCTTTTGTTCTTCTTGCCCTCCTCCTTCCGCTTTGTTGTTATTGTTTATCATGAAGTACTGGGTTTGCCTAAGAGATCCCAGAAGCTTATGCTGGAATACGGATGAGAACCTAAGAATAGATTTGCTTTTCCCCTTTCACTTTTAAGTTTGTTTCATGTCTTGTCTAAACTCTTCTTTCCCCATCTCTTCATTGTTTTTCGGATCTTTATTTCATTAACATGGTAAACATTCTAGTCTTATAAAGTTATATAATGTCTCACTAAAGATTGGAATAATTCACGTATGTAGCATGCTCTGCTTTGAGCTCTTGGAATTTTATGCATATGTCATTAAAGTGGCCAATTTTCCCTGTGCTCCATTTGGCAGGTAGGCATGGCAACGAATATTCCCCCTCATAATTTGGGAGAAGTGGTGGACGCGTTACTTGCTCTCATTCACAACCCCAATGCTTCTGTAAGTGAAAGGATGTCTCTTTATACTATAATTAATAGAATTCAAGTTATTGGGAATAGGTTGCCAGACAAATAGCTTCAAGAGTGAGGATCATTTAATTCTGTTGCTTAAAACCCAAAATATCTTGTTTTTTCTTGTTCGTGGCTACATCCGGTAACATTTATATTGCCATGGTAAACCATTACTTAGCATTTAATTCTCTTTACTGTTTTCAATTAACAACTGCGTGCTTTAAAGGTGTCACAAGATATCGATATATGGCTGATTTTTCAAAATGGTATGTGCCTCCATGTTGGCCATTGATGATATCTTATAACTTGCTTCAGCTGGCGTATTGACAACAATTCTTGCCTTTTCCCGTATATAGAAACCCTTTCGTTGATTGAAGTCTTCTCCATGTGCTTTAGTTATATATCTATGAACAATGGATTATGATTTTGACCTTGGTGAAGCAGGGTGATCTTAAGAGTCGAAATCGCACAATAACATATATGAGACTTGTGTCTACTAGGATGGGAAGATGACGGTGTACGTGCACTTCAAGCAGAGATTGAGTCTAAAGAAATTGTCTTGGTCAAGTGAAGAAAAGGCAGGGAAGCCATTGAAATGTCTCAATGGGCGACGGAGATTAAAACACTATTGCGGATGAAGTGAGAACTATTTTATAGAAACAAGAACTAAAGGGATATTCTTTTTTATACCGTTAAAAACTGCCATTTTGTACTCATTTTTGAAAAAATGGCTTCTTATCAACTTATATTGTGCTAAAAGAAAGTTATTACCCTTACCATCAAGTTGTCATTAGGCCACCTGCATGTCTCCCACAAGTTCTAGTTGCAACCATTTTTGAGAGGGAGAGAGAGACACCGACTATGAATGCACTCTAGGTCTTTGTTGTGCTTCATTAAGCAGTAAATTTACTGAGTTTGTCATGTTGCTTGCAATTGAAGGGTGAGTGCTTTTTGGTTTGTACACATGCAGCTATTGATTTTTTTGGTTTCAATATTGGAATAACCTTAGTCATATTTAGGGACCCTTTGTTTTTCATTGGTGTTATTTGTAAATATGCCTATGGGGTTTCTTTTGTTGCTGGCTTATGGTTACTGGTGATCATATTCGTTTTGGAGAGCATGACGGATATTATGTACTTATGGCACCGTAACTCTCAACACCTCCCCTTGGTGCCATGATGTATAGGCAACAACAAGGTGGTAAGATGTGAGTTGAATTAGGAAGTGTCGAGATTTTGAGAGGGCTAATGATTGTTTTAATTACGGAACAATGAAGCTTGGAGGCCTTTCAGTTGGGCAAAAACCTTAGGTGTTGTTGTGGAGAAAAACATATATATAATCTATTTTTGTGTGTGTGTGTGTGTACATTTACATTACAATACGTATATGTCACACACACACGTGCACGCACGCGCGCGCACACACACACACACATTCATGTCAATGAAGCTAAGAACTTAATTGCGTAGTAGGAAGACCTTTCTTCCACATTAACAAGAAAGAATCCTTGACGTAAAGGAAGGGAAGGCCTACTGTACAGTTTCCTAGAGGGGTTGCCCTTATGGGCTTTTCTCCATAGAATAGGACATGCCGACACTCTAGGATACTGTGAGGGGGGCCCTTAGCATGGGGCTGTGAGGTTGCACCCACGTGGCCTGCCCCAATGCGGGAGAACGGAGGAGTCAAGTATTGAGCCTCACACATTAGGCTGGGAGTTGAAAATTGCAAATATCCTTCGATGTCCCTGACAACTGCATAGAGCGAAGCTGTGATTTTTATTTTTCATTGGTTTTTAAAATCTAACTGTCTCTTGTCTGTAGATTTACTTACTTACGTATTACAAGTTATGCAATGATTTTAGTTTTGTGAGCTGGTTGTAGGTTCAAGAGCTAATGGACTATTTGCCTGGACCAGATTTTCCAACTGGGGGGCAGATTCTTGGTTCACTTGGGTAAGTTTGCTATTGGCAATACCGTATTTCTATCCCTTTGTATAACCTGCGTTTGAATCCTTAAACCTGTGTTGCTTGGAACTTTGTGACAGGATTCTTGATGCCTACAGAACAGGTAGGGGTAAATTGATTGTAAGAGGTAATGCTAAGATTGAACAGCTGGACAAGAAAAGTAATCGGCAACTCATTGTGATAACTGAGGTTGGTTACTGCAGAATGTGCGTATAGATAAGTGTCCATTAAGCTTTGTGGATTTATGAGGATGTTTCCTTTCCTATTTGAGCATTACTTTCAAGAAATTGGAAAAAGAAGTAAATAATGAAAGGTGTTTCTTGCTTGGCTACTGTAAGCATGCAATACAAGTTCACGTGTGAAACTGTTTCAGCTAAATGACTGCTCTTGTGCAGTTGCCTTATCAGGCAAATAAGGCAGTATTGGTGCAGAAGGTGGCAGAACTAGTAGAGCAGAAGGTAAAAATTTGGGCCCTGAGTCTGTTTGGATTCCACTTATGTCAATTGTACATTAGTCATTCCATTGTTTTAAGGTCCTATCAAAATTTTGGAAGGAGGTATTAAAGTTGTTATTAAGCTATGCAAGGGTAGAGCTGTTAGGACTGTCATCTTTGCCTTCCAACATCTGGAGATGAACATTAGATATTCTAGGAAATTTGCCTCTTATGCTGCTCGAAGGGTTTAGGAATCTTATATCAAGTGTTGGCAATCTTGGTTTGATAATCTTGGTAGGGTGTGGTGACCTACTAGAAGGGCGTTTGCAACATGGCCAATGTCCATGCAGAATGTGGTTGTTGCCTTTTGGAGCGTCGGCTTTTCATTGTCTCATTCTGCTAGGGCGGTTAGAGGTTCTCCATGAGAGTTGGAACATGCGGGGTGTCCATCTGTGCCCTTTCCTTGGTTCGTGGAGCTGCTGACGGCTGGCAGCAAGTTTCTGGTTCGTCAGTTGTGCTGGAGCATCGATGTGATAGGTTGTGTAGGTGGCAGCAACTTGATGATCGATTCTACAAGGCGGTTCTCAGACCTTTATATTTATCTACGAGATCATAGATAGCTACTTGTGTGGTGGCAGACTTTTATTAGTTCATGTGTTGGTCTGTTGAGCAGGCATCTTTATCATTTTATGTGAGTCTTTGTAGCTGATAAGCTTCTCTTGTATTGTCGCAACAAGCCTGGCCGGGCTGAGAGACCCAATCGTGTGTCTTTCCTTCTATGATATTTTTGGTTTTGTCTTATTGTCTCGGGTCTGTGCAAGCTTTCCATATTGCATGTAAGAGTTAGTCTTAAACTTGAGACGTGATCACCTAACATTGGTATCAAAGCAAGTCGGTATGTGTATCATCAAGAAGTTCAGAGTCAGTCCTTTGTCGGTTGACATGAAGAGTTGGTCGAAGTCCACATCTAAGTCCGGCCTAGTTAAACTCGATGGCAGAAATTTTCCCTCATGGCAGCTGTTTGTCCGTTTGCTTTTCATGGAGAAAGGTCTCTGGGGGTAGTACCAAGAAGAAACCAGCTCACAACCAAGGCCTTGAAAAGATGCAAGCGTGGGATTTAAAAAATGAGAGAGCTCTAGGTCTACTGGGAAGGGCTTTAGGCTTGGAATATTTTTATCATGTTGATGTCACAACAACTGCAGCCCAGAACTGGAGCATGCTGGAAGTTCTGTTTGGCTCGAGAGTAGGAAACTAAAAAATAATGTTCAAACAAGAGCTCTTCAGCCTTCAAATGGGAGAAGGAGATACAATGGGGACACATCTCAACAAAATGCAGTCCATCATCAATCAATTACAAGCTCTTTGGTTCGAGTTGCAGACGAAGATGCTAAGGCAGTGTTACTCACAAGCCTTTCACCCAGGTATTCATAAATTGTGACGATTTTAAGGTTGAATGCTGTTTTCATGATGTTGTATCCATCCTTCTAAGTGAGAAGAGGAGAGTAGAAATGAGTACTATTGCTGGAGGAAGTGAACCTACATATGCAGCTAAAGAAAAAAGGAAGATGGAGGCAAGAAGAGTTCAATGATTTGTGAGTATTGTGGACATGATGGACATGTGGAGAAATTCTGCTACAAAAAGGCTTTCAATCTGAAGAGGATTTGAGTGACAAAGCGTGTATTGTTGAAGGAGAACAAGATGAACATGTTGCGGGATTAGTACAGGAAGTTCCACCCATGATCAACTCGGAAGACGATTATGCATTCTAAGCTCGTGATATAATTTGGTTTCTAGACTGCTTTCATATCAGTTTTACAGTTACATTAATAGATGGTATTGATCTTTTTTGGCTTGCCCCTACTCAATCTATGGGGGGATTGTTGGCAATCTTGGTTTTGTAATCTTTGTAGGGTGTGGTGACCTTCTAGAAGGGTGTTAGCCACATGGCAAATGTCCATTTAGAACGTGGTTGTTGCCTTTGGAGCGTTGCCTTTTCACAGTCTCATTCTGCTAGGGCAGTTTGAGGTTCTCCATGAGAGTCGGAACAGGCGGTGTCCGTTGTGCCCTTTCCTTGATTGTGCACAAGCTGAATTCTTTAGAACTGCAGGTGAAAGATTACTGCTTTGGAAAAGCAAGTTAAGGATGCATATGTTCAATTGATAAAAAAGTCCTTTTGATAGGAGATTGCCATTTTGCCACCTGCTAGCAGCCTTGCAATGGGAAGAGCAGAAGAGACCATCAGATGCTTAGATCCATGAGTGCCTTGTGGCAGGAGAGGCTCATCAATAGTCATTGGCTTTCTTACCATGCACGTGACTCATTTTGGATTCAGATATGGGGTAGAGTCAATAAACACTTTTTCTCTAGTGTTTGTCCTCGAGATGGCAAAGAAAGTGTTTCTTAGTTCCTTGACTATTAACGGCGGTAGTTGTAATTGGATTCATAGAGTGTTGTGCAGATTGCTACATATTACTACACCTCTCTTCTCATAGTCGGTCGTTGAAGAGAGAGAGAGAGAGAGAGAGAGAGAGAGTGTGTTTATTAAAGTCTTCGGAAGACCGATGGGTCTATGAGACTGTGAAAAACCTGGTACAATGAGCTGGGGTGGTGGAGCTACTAAACGAGATCCATACCAATGCAAAATGCAAAATGCAAAGAATGCAGAATGGTAGTACTAAGTCCTAAGTACAACATAGTCATGTCGGTGGTCGACTATATATCAACCTCATCATCATCATCATCATCATCATCAAGACATCAGGGTGGATGAGGCAAGGGGGGCATGAGATCGGTGATAGAGTGCTGTCGGCCACCCAGAGGTGCAGCTCTAGCACGTCTCCTAGTCGTAGCTTTGCGTCTAAACCAAGGTCACTGTGACCCTTATCGGTCAGGCTCCGCCTCTAAACAGGGAGGGGATGTCCCCTAGTGTGATCTGTGTGTCAACCCTCTGTTTGAGTTGTTGGGTCACATGCTCCTGGTCACGATCATGTCAAGGCCTCGTCTCACGGGGGTCCATGTGATCTGGCTGAAAAAACTCTATGATAGAGCTATGAGAGGGATCAGCCAAGGAAAAAGTTTGCTCTTGTCTTTGTGCTCGAAGTATCCTCTCGCGGTGTGTGAGTACCTCATGAATGAAACCTCCCAAACATCGTTGGTATGGGTAGGAGAGGAACCGGGCCAAAATCCCATAGCTATCTGTGAAGAGGTAGTAGAAACGCCCTCGGATCTCATAGTAAACAGGACATATCCTCTGTCTCAACCTCTTGCATGTCACGCAGTGTGCATATGTGCCTCTTCCTATGTAGTCGCTCTGCTCTGTCGCTCTCGATGCGAAGTCTATGTGAAGAGACCCAGAACTGCCCAAGAGAGATCCTCAGTGAGTGAGGTAAGTAAATCTGCGTGTATCCTAGTGGGTCAATAAAACCCTTTGTTGTGATATGTAAGAAGTGCTCTCTGTAGAAGCTAAGCTTCACTGGGAGTTCACTCGGTCCCAACCAAGTCCGAAATGTGTTGTAGCTATAATAGATCCTTGCGGATAACCTGGTTGACCTCGTGTGATAGGAGGGGAGAAAACGGAGCATCAATGCCTATACTGGAAGGGAGGTAATCTATCCATGTGGAGCCCCAGGCCCTCAAACCATCTCTCTGTGCATGGATACCAGCACCTCTGGTCCCCTCCTACTACAAGTGCTATAGAAGAGGATAGTGCTAGCCATGGTAGCCTGCTACGCCCAACGGTGTAATCCCCATACTCCCTGACTCGGTACAGATACGTGATGACCTGGAATGCAGCATCTAACTGTAATGGGGGTGACCCAAACTCAGCCTGAATGATCTGGTGAGGAACGGATGGCTGAATGGAGGTACAGATACGTGATGACCTGGAATGCAGCATCTAACTGTAATGGGGGTGACCCAAACTCAGCCTGAATGATCTGGTGAGGAACGGATGGCTTACCACGAATCATCCGTGATAACATGAGAACCTGTAGCCGCTCTACACGGGCCCACTTTGTATCCGATAAGTCTGGCCTCCAACATGGGCTGCTATACATCCCTGCTGGATGGACCAGGGAGTCAAAAAGCAACCCCTTGGTCCGCGGATCCTGAATGTGCGAGCGAACGCAATGCCTCTCTAGTCTGGCTAATGAAGCATATCCTTTGCTCAAGCGTGCCTGCATTGCGGGTCTCATAGTGAAGATGGGTTCGGAAAAGACAACCCCTGGATGAAACGAACCTGTTTCTTTCTCTAATCTAGTCAATGTCAATCACGGGCGATGGCACATCGTTATTCCTCCCAGCCTTACTCTCGTGGATCACAATTTTCAACAGATACATATTTTCTTTTCCTCATGCCTATCCACAAGACCCACAACTCCCTAGATGGTTCCGTTTGCCACATGTCATCATTTTAGCCCTTTTTACTTGGTACACCTTTTTACCTCTCTCTTGGGGCACAATTAAACCATTTGCCTCTTGGCATTATTACATTTTTAGGTGCACCTAGGCCTTAGCACTCAGAACCACCTAGTCAATGCCATTTCACCCTCACCTAGGACCTTGGCAGTTACTTCTCTTGACCATTTTATTTACGCACATTTAATATTACAGAAGTCGGTCCTCTAAGAGAAAATGCCCACCGATCTTTCCGAGGTCATGCTATCTCGACTAGAGCATAACATTCCTTCCCTCTTCAAGCATTAGCGTCCTCGATGATGAAATCTGGGAACACTCTCCGTAACTGGTATACGGATTTCCAGGTAGCTTCCGATAGAGGCTGACCATGCCATGCAACCAACACCGTGGGTATCTTCCGATTTCGTATTTGCATTGTTCCTCGGTCCAGGATTCTTGTTGGTTTGCGTCTTGCATTATCCTCTATCTCCTGAAACAAAACCACACCTTCGATTAGTGAGTCACCAGTATGCAAAAATTTTTTTAAACGAGAAACATGAAACACTGGGTGCACCTTACACCCCGGTGGCAATTCTAATTTATAGGCTACCTTGCCTATTCTCTTTAGAATTAACCACGGCCCACAGTATCGAGGTGATAACTTAGCACACTCTCCTGAAGTCAACGACTTCGTGTGCGAAGGAACTCTAAGAAAAACTTTTTCTCCTTCCTTAAATACTCTTATAGACCGGTTTTCATCCGCATACACCTTGGCTCTATCCATAGCGTGGCGGATATTAGCTCTCGCAAGTGCTAGCAACTCCCGCATCCGAACCACAAAGTTCGCGGCACTAGGTACTTTTTGAGGTACTCCAACTATAGCTGGATTTGCTGATCTATAACCATAGTTCAGCTCAAATGGACTGAACCCTGTAGAGGAATGTTTTCTATCATTGTAGGCAAACTCCAACAATGGCAACCACTTGTCCCATGTATGTTGCCTCAATGACACATATGCCCTCAGCATATCCTCTAAAGTCTGGTTGACTCTCTCCATCTGACCATCTGTCTCAGGATGATCCCCACTACTCATTTCTAACTCAGTTCTTAGTGTCTCAAATACCGCTGTCCAAAAATGACCGGTAAATTTGACATCTCTGTCTGACACTATGGATCTAGGCAATCCATGCAGACGAAATATATGTCTAATAAACAAATCTGCCACTTGCGGGGCACTAACAGACTCCCTAGTTGGAATGAAGTGAGCCATCTTGGTTAGACGATCAACCACCACAAGGATAGAATCATACCCTCCTTGTGTCGTAGGGAGCCCTACAATAAAGTCCATGGAAATGCTCTCCCACTTACTTAGTGGTATCTCCAAGGGTTGTAAAAGTCCGGGTGGCTTCACCCGCTCGACCTTGCTTACCTGACATGAGAAACACCGTGTCACATATTCATGAATATGCTTTTTCATCTTTGGCCAAAAGAAATCTCGCTTCACGAGATCATATGTCTTCTCGACTTCTGGATGTCCCGCACACGGGCTATCATGGCACTGTCGAATGACTCTCTGCCTGAGATAATTCTGACTAGGTACTACGACCTTGCCATTTCTTTCTAGCATACCATCCCTTATGGTATATCTTGCATAAGTTTGGCCTTTTCTGGATGCCAGGTCATCCTTTTCATTTTCCCCGGGTTTTAACACATGAGCCTTAGGCCATAAGCTCTGGACAAACTCGTCCACCTTTTGAGTTTCTTTGATCTCGGTCATTAGAGCACTCTCTAATACCGTGAAACTCAGGTTGTGCATAATGCGAGACAACCCATCAGCAACCTTATTATCTTTTCCTCTTCGGTACCGAATCGTTAGATTAAACTCCTGCATGAGCTCTGCCCACCTAGCTTGGCGGCCCCTCAAGTCAGGCTGTTTACAAAAATGTTTCAGAGTATCATGATCCACATCCACATAAAACTCTGAACCATACAAATAATGCCTCCATGTTTTCAAAGCATGGATAACTGCATACAACTCTAATTCATGAGTTGGCCAATTCCTTTGAGAGGGAGAAAGCTTCTTGCTTTCAAAGGCTACTGGCCTTCCCTCTTGAAGGAGAACTGCTCCTACTGGAATGCCACTTGCATCGGTTTCTGGGAACAACGGTTTTTGGGAATCAACTATTTTTAACACCGGTCCTGAGACCACAGCTTGTTTTATGGTGTTAAAACTTTCTTGTTGATTCTGTCCCCAAATAAAAGGTACTTTATCTGAGGTCAGATCAGTCAATGGTGATACTATTCCGGAATATCCTTTGATATGTCTTCTATAAAACTGGGCAAATCCCAAGAATGATCGCAACGCGGTCAGACTCTGAGGGATTGGCCAAGTTAGTATCGCAGCCACTTTCTTCGGATCCATTTCTACCCCCTATGGAGTAATTATGAATCCTAAATATTCAAGCCTAACCATACACAGTATAGTTTTCTTTTTATTTACATAAAGACTGGCTTTCCTCAAAGTACTGAACACTACTCTTAAGTGTTCACGATGCTCAGTAATACTTTTACTGAATTTCAGGATATCGTCAATAAAATGTACTACGAACTTTCCGATATACGGACGTAGTAAATCGTTCATAAGCATGACGAATGTCGCTGGAGCATTGGTAAGTCCGAAGGGCATTACCAAAAACTCATAATGACCAAACTTGCTTCTAAAAGCGGTTTTATGCACATCCTTGGCTCTGATCGATGGTAGCCACACTTAAGATCTATCTTGCTGAAAATCACGGCTCCATGTAATGCATCTAGCAAATCATCAATCCGAGCCATCGGATACCTGTGCTTAACAGTGATATTATTCAATGCTCTGTAATCTATACAGAGGCGAAACGTATCATCCTTTTTCTTCTTTAATATCATTCGCGAAGCAAAAGGTGAGAAACTTGGTTGAATCTGCCCCAACTTGAGGTATTCTTCCAGTTGTCTACGCACCTCCGCCTCTTCAGTAAAACTCATTCTATAGGGAGGTCTATTTACAGGTTCTGCCCCCGGGATCAGTTCAATCTTATGCTGAACTTTCCGCTCTGGAGGTAACCCACAAGGTAGTTCATCCTTAAAACATTCAGAGAACTTCTCTGATATCTCTTTAGCCAACTCGGCCATCTTTCCATCTTGGGTAGCCTCAGTGCTAGTCGATGCATCATCAATCGACTCTACCGATGCTATACACAAACACAGAAACTCTTTCGGAGTCCTCCGAATTTTCATGGCTGAAATCAGTGGTCCTCGAGGTAAATCCTTTTCACCCCGCAAAACATATTCTACCCCGTTCATCTTGAACTGGTAAATATGCTTTTTCCAATCAATGGCTGGATTTTTCAAAAAATGCCAAGCCATGCCTAGGGCTATATCTGCGTGAGCAAGTTTGGTCAATTCAAAGTCCAGCTTCTCAACATAGTCCTGAATTCGAAGTTCCAACTGAGTAACCCTTTGGTCCCATACTTCAGTTGAACTTCCGTTCGCCATCCTGACCGTATAAGCATAGTCAGACGGACTAGTTTTCAACTTGAGCCTCTTAATAAGCTTTGAGTTGATCACATTGTGTGTTGACGCTGAGTCAAACAACACAATCACATCATGACTGGCTACTTGCCCTTTCATTTTAATCAACTCAGGCTCATCGAAAACCGTATACCCCGTTGCTGCGGGCTTTGAAAGGATGTTATCAGGTGCACCGCTTACTAACTTAGTAACAGACACACTTAACAACACAGGTACTAACCTCTGAGAAGGTCCCGCCAATTGCATCTGCATATGTTCCGCATTGGGACTCTCCTGCATTTCCGTGTCGCATTCAGATATTATCATATTGGCCGTATGACGGTCTTTATTTAGTGGACAATCTTTCCACTGATGTCGCTGAAGGCAGCCGAAGCACAATCCTTCTTTTCTAGCTTTCTCTTTTTGTTCAGGGGTCAACGAGGACTTTGACCAAGCCCGGGCTGCCATTGGAGTTATTTTCCTTTTCACCCCAACGGTGGTACTTGTTTTTGCTGGTCCCTCAACCGACTTCACCTGCTTGGTTTGGCCACTTGGCTGGGAGACATTTGTCTTTGAAGTCCATTTCCTCTGAAATCCCCCTTTTCTCGAGTACTCATACTGAGTCCCTGCTTGCACAAATCCACTAGATCTGCCTCTGGCATCCTCATAGTTCAGGGCTACTGCAATAGATTCATCTAATGTAGTCACATATTTAGCCCGAACTTCCATTTTAATCTTGTCTTTCAGTCCATAGATATAGTCTTTTAACTGAACCAACATAGGGAGCGGGTCTGTTATCTTCATAACACATTCCTTGAACTTGTCAGTGTACTCTGCCACCGACAGACTCCTCTGACGAAGGTTTCTATAAGCATCTCAAGCTCGGGACTCTTCATCAGGTGGAAGAAAGTGTTTCTTAAATTCAGCTTTAAACCCTTCCAAGGTGGTAGGAGCAACTTGATCTTTCTGTTGCTTCATCCACCATCTATCTGCTGCCTCAATAAACAGGTGAGTGCCTCACGGATTTTCTTTAGATCAGATCTGATTTCACAAATGGCGAAGGCCTCTTCCCACTTGTGTAACCAAACCTTGATCACATCAGAACTGCGCTCGGTCATCCGACCAGCGTACTTCTCCGGTCTATAGTTAGCAATATTAGGCACCTTGACCCTCGCACGCTCTGATGAATGTATACTGGGCTCTGGCTCTGTTGGAGCTTTGCCCTTATCAATCCTAGATGGTCTAGCTGACAAGGCTTGCACCATCTCCCTAATCTCATTCTGACCAGCATTCAGGTAACTCGATCCTAGGGTACGAAGTCGATATAAGCGAGAAGTATGTACAGACAGCCAGAGTAAGTGGGCGAGTGATCGCGGTCAAAGCGTATATCATGGTAGGTGGAGTAGTGCTGTGCGACAGGGAGTGGAAATGCCAAAGAAAAGATAGGTATGATCAGCCCCTGGAGAGAGAGGTGCTATGGTAAAGTCAGTGATGCGAGATGTGAAGGCAGGGGATCCCATGATGTAATCAACAATGCTGGAGCCTCCCACGTGAAACCACTCGAGGCAGGCCATCTGTCAAGACCATTATAAATAATGAGATCATGCATCCTGCCGAGGTCTAGTAGGGCCTGTCCATAAGATGTGAACGGATCTCGTCTGTCAGTCGAAACCCGTAGCATACTTGCCTCCTCAAGGTCAATGTTCGGCAATAGAGTGGAATCATCCCTAAATTCGAGGAGTGGTACTTGACGGGCGCCTATCCTCGCATTAAAGTCCCCAACTAGGAGGACTTTTCTGCGGCTAGAGAAGTCAACAATGGACTGGTAAAGAGCAGCAAATGGAGATGTCTCATCCTCACCTCGAATATCTCTGGCAAAGTGGGAGGTCTCAGAGGGGAAGTAGCAAACTGCAACAACAAATAGATCCGACTGTCCACATGCCGAATCTGGATCCAAAGAAACTTGGAATGTGCATCTCTCTGCTCTATTGAAATGGTCCCCAAAAGTGTGGATCTATAAAGGACTGTGACTCCACCTGACCCTCGAACTCCCCCTGTATCGCTCGTCTCATCTTTGTTGGTAGACTCCCATGTATACCTGTTGACTACTGGTAGTGGGCGCTCTAGACTCTGATGTGTCTCTGTATAAAAGACTATGTTGCCACCTGTATAGGATTTCGAGAAGTTCCCTGGTTCTGACCATAAGGTACCATTACAGTTCCAAGTGGTGGAGGATAGGGTCTCGGATATCTGAGTCTCATAGACCCCGCTTCCTTATGTAGGGGAGGGGATTGGTGCCCTATGGGGGCCTGTAAGGAGTCGTTTCTCTCGTACCACTGCCCACTTCCCCTCCTTCCGAGCTTGATCTCGCTGCTGTAACAAAGAGCGTCTCTCCTCAACCTGTGGAGGGGTGAGGTCCTCATCCATGGAGATCGTTAGCTGATCTTGAAGGACTCACCTGCGTCGTAAAGCTGAAAGTCGTGCTTGAGTGTCATGGAATCAGTAGTTGCTCTCGGTCGGGGTCTCTCCCCACCCACCATGCCCTCTCGATCCTGTGCTCAGCCACACCCAGAGTAGCGGCCATGAAAGTAGTCGCATCTGCCATCGGTGTAGCTTCAGTGCGTGGGATCCCATGTACTCTGATGTTGAGAGCCTTACTGGCTCTCTGCTGCTGCTCCATGAGGGTAGCTGAAACGGTTACCCATGCAAGTTTTCGTGGTCGCGTCAACCCATCTGGATGTCTCCTCAATAACAGATTGCATGCTCGCAACTTGTGCCTTGACAATCGGGGGACTCCCTGGGACTGTGTGTATGGCTGTGACCTCCTGTCGGAGCTGCGAGATATCCTGTCTGAGTCCTTGAATGAGACCAGCCTGCTCCCGAGTGGCGCGAGCCTGTTCTCGTATGATGCGGCTCTGCTCCTGGTTGAAGCGGATCTGCTTCTGTGTGAAGGTGTTAGCTCCATCTCGCGCTCACGGGCATTGTGTACCTCCATGAGCAAGGTCTCCAAGGCCTCCAGTGTGTCAGCCTGCCCGTGTCCTAGCTGAAACTGGAATGGTTGTGACATGAAAGTATGGGGATGAGTCTGGAAGCTGGGCAGTGATTGGGTGAGCTAGGTGAGGTATGGGGATGACAGTGGGATGGATGAGGCAGTCCCAATGGGATGTGGGAGCGTGGGCTGACTGAGAGGGAGAGGGGAGAGGAAGGTTGAGGCGTAATGTGGAGCAGTGTATGACACCTCCGAAGTAGGTGTCATAAATGGTGAGAGAGCTGTGACAGGAGAGGAAGGTAAGGGAGCAACCGATGTCATGGTTATGAGTATGTCACTGATAGTGTCTGTAGCTGTAACTGAGGATGTAGAGGTTGTAGCTGAAACTAGTGCTGAAGTGGAAGCTGAAGTCGAAGGTTAGGATGTAGGGGGAGCTGAGATTGAAGTGGGGGCTGAAGTCGAAGTACAGATAGAGGGAGCTGAGGCTGGAATTGAGACTGAAGCGGGGGCTGAAGTCGAAGTAGAGATAGAGGGAGCTGAGGTTGGAATTGAGGTGGGCCCTGCCTTTGCTTTGCTGTCTACCCCGAGTCCACTTAGGTTGTAGCGCGTGTACACATCCTCAAGTTTTAGTTGTGTCGTTTGTTTTTTTTTGTTGTTGTTGTCGTCTTTCTTGGCTTTGTCCCCCATTTCTCTTGGACTGATTTGTGTCCTCTTGGTGCAGGTCTTAGTGCCCGATCGAAAGCGGGAGCACCGGCTCCCCCCCCATGGTGGGAGGCACACCTAGGGAGAGGGGGGTAGTCGGAGGTGACGAGGTGGAGTGGTAGCTTGAGGTGGAGAGGCAGCCGGAGGTGGAGAGGCTGAGGCGGCGTAGGAGGGAGGGGCGGGGAGTTCTCCGCCTAGGCAGGAGGGGCGGAGCAAGGAGCAAGGAGGCTGAGGTGGAGAGGGGCGGAGGGCCTAGGCAGGGAGCCTAGGTGGAGGAAGGCTGCTAGCGGGAAGGGCAGCATGCAGCAGCAGTGGGAGGCGCAGCATGAGCGGCAGCAGCAGCGCAAGTGGGTGGAGTAGGCTGCGCGGAGCTGGAGCGGAGAGGCAACGAGTAGGAGCGGAGCGGGAGAGGCAGCGCCACCGGGCGGGGCAGCTGGAGGAGCAGCACCAGTAGGCAGGGCAGCGGGAGGAGCAAAATGAGGTAGGAATATGAGAGAGAGAGAGAGAGAGAGAGAGAGAGAGAGAGAGAGTTTTATGATCTTCTTTGGGAGGTCTCGTGGGCCTATGAGACAAAATACAATTAAAAAAGTAAGTCATACAAGCCACTCTGGGCTGAAGCAAAGGGCTCGCTAAGGCCCTTGCTAAGTGCTAAGCTAAGCTAATACTATCAAAATCTCAAAAACTCAGACATGCAATGCTAGTGCTCCAAATACATATCGCCATGGTGGCTCTCCGGTGAGACGCGAAGATGTCATGTATTTGCGTTTGTTGAGCCGTCTCTTGCTGTGGCGAGGGCGCGGTCTTTTGGATCTTTGTAATATCAATGGTGACTCCTCGCTCGGGCGGTCTCCTCTGAGTAGAGCAATGATGAACTTCACCTCTATTGTGTGTGCTCTGGTCATCCTTTGTGTCGCTGGCTCCACCCCTCGGTGCCGTCTCTTCTCGCTGATCAATGCTGTCCTCATGTTAGCTATCTGCTCCTCCTCTACCCCAATGTGTCGTGGGGCTAACTCAAAGGCATAGAAGGTGGTGACGTGTCAGTGTGCTCATTGTGGTACTGTCACCTCCTGGTGTTTGATCTACTGTAGTAGGGTCTCTCTATGTCGCCGGCCAACGTAGACCGGTTCATGGAAGTGGATCAGCTGGGACAGTGGACCGAACCTGTGTCTCTCTTGTCCGTATATGAGGATCTCATTTGATGCACCATTTAATGACACTGAATGCAGAACTGTATTGTTTGCCTTGCGGTACGGGGAATGCCCTAGCTCAAGTGGATTGAGCCCCTCCCCTTTAATTGCTTTTTTGGATGACATTGGTTGTCATGTTACTTTGGCTGTACAGAGCATATGGGATTGTGGATTTATGCTTTCTTCACTCACTGAGGGTGTCATCCATTTTATCCTTGAAGGAAGGGTGCATAAATTTGATCACATAGCGGAGGGCAATTGCACCTTTGGGCAGCACAACTTGTAAAAGTTTAGCAAAGGTAATCAGCTTACATTTGCAACCCTTACTTCTTGATTTGATTCATGATACAAACACCGGCGTTGTGCATGGACATAGTATTTCACTGCCTCAGAGTGGGCTAGACATAGCGGTCCTGACTTGGCTATTCCACTTTGCCTTTGAGAAAGCTTTTTACAGAATAGAATCGAGATTCTTGGAGGGCACAATGTTATGTTTTGGTTTTTTTGATTCTTGGATTAGATGAGTAGGTTCTTTTCAGGTATACGAGATTAGTCTAGCAAGGATGTCCCCTTGCTCTTGTACTATATTTAGTTGTGGCATTGGTCATGTGTCTCTCTCAGATCACAATTTGACGTCTTTGGTTTGAGACTTCTCCTCATGGAAGATGATGAGCTACTGAATAGTGAGCTTGTAGATGGCATGATTTTCTATTTGGATTGCTTTCAAGACAGCCTTGGACTAGTTTTACCTTGTAGTGGGATCAGAGTTTTTGGGTTAGTGATAAGGATTCTTTTGATGGGGTTTTAATTTTGGGTTCCCTTGGGTTAGGTGAGGCCTATCTACTAGATACTTCGCTTGTTAGGGGGGCGTAGTCATTTTTGCCACATAGTAGTTTGATATGGTGTTGGAGAGCATTAGGAGGAATCTCCTTTTTCAGAGTTTAGCTAGGTCAGATCTCGCCTCTTAATCAATAGTACTCAACCAAGTGTTACTAGCCATTGCTTGGTTTGTTAGCTCTTGTTGGTGTCACTCTTCGGACAGCATTGTGTAGCTCAAGAAACCAATTAGGTACTTTCTTTTGAGTGGACTTGATGAACCCATAGATACACTAGAGTGGCTTGGGAGACTTTCAGCCACAATCCTGGTTTCTTTCAGAATTTGTATATGCTTAGATTTTTTGAGGGTAGTTCACCTCTAGTTCCTCATGCTTTGGTTGATTTGTTTTGGGCTTTCGTACTAAATGAAAGTCTACTTCACCACGCGCAGGGGGGGGGGGGGTTGCGCAAGACAAGCTCTTTTATATGAAATAATTTCTCTAAATCTAGGTTGGAAAAGAAGTCCAGACCTCAATGTGAGATTGAAGCTTCCCAATGTCCTGGAGCCCATAAGCAGAGTGAGGGTGGGCTCTCATTACAAGGGGAAGAGGTGGGAGTTTTTTTGAAGATTGGCATGGTCTTGAGTTGCGATGCTAGGGTTGATGGGCTATATTAGGCTGACCTATACATGTTAGCCCAATATTAAGAGGGTCATAAGGGCAGCTATATATGAAATTTTTTGGAGTATCTTGGTTGAAAGAAGTTGCTGTTGTAAGTATAATTAAGATCAAATGATGGGAGCATTTCCTATGATTGTGATATGCTGAGCATGTAAATGCTTTGAAATTGCAATGCTAGGGTTGATGATTAATTCATGTCAAGCAAGGGAAGCCTAACTTCAATAAGAGGGTTGCAGAGAGAAGTCATACATGACGAGAGACAAGTGGACTCGGTCTAACTTAAGTGAGAAGCATTGATCTTTCTTTGAAGTAGAGGCATAAATGTAATGTTTGCATGCTTTTTGTAAACGCTATATAGTGTTTGAACAATCTCGTATCTAAGCCTTGCCTCTTGATGTGATTTGGGTCCTTATTGATGCATTTTTGTGCTCCAATCGGTCATTTCCTTGCTCATATAAGGAGGGAATGGTGTCTTTTTCCCAAGAACATGCATTTCAATGTTTTCATAAAAAGATGTCGAGTTAAAACGTTTTAGATGGATGCCTTTATTTGTCAAGCTTGCTGACTTGGGCAGTTTTGTTGCTTGTTGATTCAGGTTCTAGATGGAATAAGTGACATCCGGGATGAAAGTGATCGAACTGGTATGCGTGTAGTTGTAGAGGTATGTTCTAATATTTGTTGCTTTACAAGTGTTACTTTGGATAATAAAAATTCCAGCACTGTTTATTTGGTTTCTTTTTTAGGCTTCAATGTTGTTACTGTACCATGGGCACTAATTGTGCCGTCTTTTTAGCAAACTTTTATCTTTTCACTTATGAATTTGAGTTTATGCAACGTCTTATTTCTATCAATACCTGCCCTATCATTTTACATAAGCTTAGCCAAGTTAGGTGTTTTATAGATGATTTATTTGTGCTAGATGTTCCTGACTTTCAAGACTTTATGTACAAAGAAGCTTGTGCTTTTGGAGAAGGAATCTATCCTCGTGACTCTTGTGAACTGAACTGCACTTCAAGAGGGGATTCTTGTGTTTTCTTAGATCTTAGACTTTCTCAATCTACCATAGGATTAGAGGTTGATATATACGATAAACGTGAACAACTTGAATATAGCGGTTTACACATTATAAAATTGCCTCACATTGACTCAAACATTCTGATTTGGCAAAATATGGAGTCATTTCTTCCCAATTCCATAGATTTTCCTGTCTTTGTACTATTAAGGAGTCTTTTATCACTCGATATTAGTAATTTGATCACTTTACTTTTACACTAGAGGTATGATCCAAGGAAAATAATGAAAAAAGTACGCATAATCTTAAATATGAAGTCTTTTATCTATGGTGTATCGACCTTAGGTATGTTTAGAATGACATAAGTTGAAAACAAAAAGCGGGGAGCTGAATAGCCTCTTTTTCTTTTAGTTTCAAAAGAGAGTTTGATTGAGTATGCTTGTGCTTTCTAAGTTAGAAATGCAATTTTGCCTCTTTGTAGGAAGCGATACATAAGTGTAAAGGGTCCATTTAGCTTTTTATTTTATGTTTTAAATAAGAGAGAGAGAGAGAGAGAGAGAGAGAGAGAGAGAGAGAGAGATTTTATTCTTGTTTTTTTGGAAGATTTTGTTTATTGACTTGCTTGTTTATTTTTGCTTAGTCATCTTCTTCCTTTCTTCTTTATTTCTTGTTCTTTCGCTTTTGTTTATTTGACGTATTTTAGTAAAAGCACTGAGTTTGCCCAAGAGACTCTGCGGGTCTTTAGAAACCCAGTATAGCTGCTTATGCTTGGGCATTGATGACGACATAAGTATTGCTTTGCTTGCTAAGTATGTCTTCCTTTTGTTTTTCATAAAAGTTTTTGTTTACCTCTTTTTTCTTCTCTTTTATTTTCTCTTTTATTTTCTGTGTAGATTTATGGTCTTTAATACAACAAAAAATCTAAATTTGTATGATTGGACGTATTCTAGTCTTACAAAGGTACACCAATTTCTTAACCTGAAATTTTTGGGGATCTTGGATTAGAAACAAATACAAACCTAATATTGTATTGTAGCTTCACTTGCTCTTCCCTCGCACCCATGACAGGCAAAGACAAGAGGTTACTTATTTTAGCCACCCTTCTAACGGTCATGTGTCCCCTGCATAACCTTCTCTTTCACCCTACACCTCTTGTATCTCTTGTGCTCTTCAGCCTCCTACACCCCGTAACCCGTCCCTCCTATACCTCCTGAGCCTCTCCGCAGCTCACAGTAGGTGTTACCGAGCCATTGGGGAGGCGGAGACGGAGATGGTGGAGACGTACGCCTATTATAGAGACACATTCTCTTATAGGTTCAGAATTGGCCACAACTTAGCGAGAGTAAGAGGAGTCAGAGGTTGGAGGATCACATCTCTTACTTTAGTGTGAGAAGGCTCTAGTCACAGCTTCGCCGCAGGATTCTATGTAGTCTCAGTGGTGGTCTTCTTTTTTCACTGCGTGGAGCAACTCCTCTCATGCCGTAGTCTCAGGAGGTCCCATGTGCTCATTATTGCAGGATGGGCTGTCGTAGGCAGTTCAGATTACATGATTGCAGTCACATCTTAGGTGGGCCTCGCTTATTGCGGGAGATACTCATGGGAGCGGTTGAAGATCTTGTCTGTTGTCGCTATCTGGACGGCCTCATCATTCTATCTTGGTTTTCGTACCTTTGAAGAGCATCTTGCAAGACTCACCTGTGAGTTTCTGTTATACCCAAGCCCCAGATTGTCTCAGCTGGTCAGAGGTCTTACGAACGCATGGTCTCACAATTGTTTGATAGGTTGGGAGGCTTGGAAGTTACTTGCAACGGAGTTGGAGGGAGATAACCTATAGTTTCCTTCCATTGTTGACATCTTGGTACTTTTTTCGAGAGCCTCATCTCACTCATATATACCAAGAGAGGGACTGGGGTTCTCATGCAGTCTTTTGATGCATAGTATCATTCTATCATTCATTGCTCTTTTACTTCTACATAATGATCAACTTTATTCACTTTGTTGCTGGCATAAAAAATCATCCCTTGTTTGATTGAGCTCATTGATTATGAGCATTTATTTTACCATAGAGATATGCTATGGTGTTGGTGGAGATGCATTGCATTTGTGTAGTACTTCTTCCGTGAATTTCTGCTTTCCATTGCTGTCCATGTTCCTAACGTTCCTTTCCATAGCTGCAAGTCGAAACTTGATCTTGTGTTATCTCCTGCTGCAAGTAATAAATCTTCTCCTGTGGATTTGAAATAATCTCCCACCTTTGATATGTCTTTGCATAGGGGTGGGTGTCGGAGCAGATGCGATGGCTCTGGTTGAGGTAACAAATGACTTCACCTTTAGAGACTCTATAATGGCTTGATATAATGTGGATACCTCTTTACTGAAGCTAACCCCCGAGTTGGGCTTGAAGCTCAGCCCAACTCGGAGTAGAGGGAGGTGTAGAGATGTGCTGGAGCTACTTGTAAACTTTGAACTATGACAAGGTAATCTGATCCCATAAAATAATAAAAAAAGGTGACGTGGAGCTGAACTTGAGCGGCGGTTAGGGGCTGTCTGAACTGCGAATGGCAACCAGTGAGCTACTAGAGTTGCCTTGAGCTGATGCTACTCCCGGGTTGTAATGGAGTGGAGTTTCTTGGAGATTCTTGGAATAGAGAGTTTCTTGACTCTTCCTCCCATTTTAATCCAAAACGACCTCTGTGCATGAAAGGCATACTCTGCTTTGTGATTTATCAAAACCTACTGATCCTCGCTGCAGCGAGGTGCTCTTCAATCCAAGCATTTGTAGGCCATTTTTGCTTTTATCTCTATAGTGCCGCTAACTACTTTTTGAGGCCAATCTCTCATATGAGAATCTCATGTCTACTAGCAATAGTATGATAAGAAGTATGAATACCTGAGAAGACTGCTCCCACGTGTGAAGGAGATGACACTCCACCTTGCAACTGAGACACCAAAATTTCTAAAACTTACTTTGTGAGCCTCTCCTATGCATACAAGGCATGAGCGGCGTCTCAAATGAGGCTAAAAAATCATCATAAACACTAGAATGTGATTTGAGGTGGAAACCTTGGTGCAATGCATTTCGATCCACCTCTATCTAGTGCACAATCATCAACATAAAATCTGTCTTCATGCATTGATGAGCATATGCAATCTCATGTTGACCATGAGATCCTGAACAAATGAGGGAAAGTGTGAAAGGCATCATTTGTGCAAGCATGTTTGCTTCTGAACTAGAAAACAAAGCATCGCAAGTTGCTCTCTCCAATGAGTGAATGCCGCCTCCTCTTCCTCTTGTCTTATTTGAGGGGAACTCCACCACATTGAAGTCATCTTCAATGATCCATGAGTCTACAATGGGGGCCCAAGGGAGACGTTCTTTCTAGAAAAGCACACGATTCCCTTTATTGTTGGGGGCATAAAGATTGAGAAGAACAACCTTACACACCCCAATCGATAGTATGTTACATTGTGCTCTAGAGGGTGTAATAATGCCATGGCCGAAATGCAGTGCCCAAAGCAGGTCTCCAAAAGGTCTGATTAAGTAGTTTACTTGGGTTTGCACAATTTGTAGCATCGAGCTTGTATTTTTGGTCAATAGATCCCCTAGTGACACTTGGATGAAGCTAATTACAAATCAACTACCTTTGGTGGTGATCTGGTACACCATCAAGGCCCTGAATATTCTAACTAACAATCCTCATCGGTGGGAGGAAGCAGGCTGAAAAATCTTTCTCGAGCAAGTGGTGGATATAACTTCCTTTGAGTAAAAGATGTCTTGGAGTAGTGAAGAGGAGGGAAATCCACATGGCTTAGAACCCCCACACTATGGAAGATGATGCCATGTTGATAGGAAAACCAAGAACTGTGCCATTAATGTAGAGGGTACAAACGGCACCGGCGTGTGCACAATTCTTGCTTGCAAAAGAACTGAGACGCAGGAGCCACATTCCCCTTGATCAATGAAGGGAGACCGGATAACTCAAGTGGAAGGGGGCTGCCCAATGGTAGACCAAGACCTAGAACAGGATTTGAGGGAACACCATTTGGCCATGAGTTTAATAGGTTTGGGAGCATTGTTAGCCGCGCCAAACTTGAAATATAAGACCCTTGATCGGAGTATGGTGCGAGGCAAGAGAAGGGAACTCTGATCTATAAGTGGTGGAGGAGCAAGAACTTTAACCACAACCAAATGTGGGGTGGCAAGTGCGGGACGCGTAGCGGGTGTCTGACGGATAGGAGATGCCAAAAGAACCCTCCGTCGAGGATAAGGAGGAGCCACACCAGAAGATTTATTGGGCCCTATCTTCTTTGGGTAATCTCTAGCAAAATGCCTAAAGGTCCTGCATATCCGACACTACGATCTCGATTCTCTACCTAAAAAGAGAGCCTTGAGCATGATGTGGCAATTAGAAAGATTAGGGTTTGAAACAACGACCCTAACTCTATGAATCCCATCTGTTTTGATTGCCTCTTCTGTGGAAGAGGATAAACTAGTGAGTTGAGGGCAGGGATCTCCAGAACCAGCCCAAAGGTAGCTTTAATCCTAGCTAGGAGTTGATGGTACACCTGAGGCAGACCTAGAAATCTGATGAAGAGAAAAGTCATTCCCTTGTGCTACTGAAGTGGGTTGAAATATAAAGAGAAGGGCTTGAAGAAAATCTTCCTGGAACCAAGTGCTACGGGGATAGACTTGAGCACTATGCTTGCGGCTCTAGGAGAGTGAAAGTCCACGTGAAAGACACCTCGTGTCAAAAGTCGAATAGAGGCTTGAAGGTAAAGCGGAAGCATCCAGTCCGTGGCTTCTGAACTCGAAGGGTAGGACCCAAAAATGCAAGCAGAGAGGGTGGTGGAGCTCAAAACCACATCCTTTTGCAGCTCAAACTCCACATCCTTTTGCAGCTACAACAACTCATCTTTTGAAAAAGTGCACATTCTCGTGGATGGTCGAAGTTGTCGAGGATTGGCAGAATGGGTCGCCATTTATCAATCGAGGGTGGGAGGCCAATTCAAACAATTGAAAAATTCGTCTTTCGCTTGGAGAAGATTGAATGAAGGAGGGGGAGGTTGAGAAGGGAGAGGGAGGGAATACACTGAGGTAGGGAGGTCGAAAGGAGGGAAGGGATTCAGAGGGAGAGAGGTGGGGGAGGTTTAAGAAGGGAGAACAACGAAAGATGCTGAGGGGTGGAGGCTGAGAGGAGGGGAAGGGCTGAGAGAGAGGTGAGTGGAGGGCCTGAAGGAGTGGGAGGGGCTGAGAGAGAGGTGAGGGGAGAAGGCGGAGTTAGGCATTAGGGGGAGATTGGGGTATCAACATGGTAGGCACAATTAGGTGCAAGGAGAAGTAGTGCAACTCTAAAGCGATAAATTCATTTCAATGCTCTTCAATAATACCTCAGCAGTTCTAGCATCTCGAATTAGAGCCCACTCTCATGCTTAATGTTGGAAACTTAAACTAGCCATGTAAAACATCGATTTGACTGGTAGGATTTAAAAAAGATGGGGCCTGCTTTTAACTGAAATAGGCCTCTTCTTCAGATAGGTGATCTCCTTGCTTTTAGCCGTGTGGGCCCTCTTTCAGGCTTCTTGCAAGTTGGGCACGCTCCATATCTGCTTTTCTGTTGGGGGGCCTGCTTTTTGTGCTTTCCCTTAAAACAAGGGCCTTTTTCACTCTCTAAGGTCCAAATAAAACAATATCCAATACTCTTTAACCCATTAAAGGTTAACTAATACATGCATTCTAATTCTCTGGACTAATCCAAGTCCTCTAGGGTGTCTTTAACATGCACATAATTATAACAACTTTTCTCTTTTTGAACATTCTTGGCTGAAGTCAAAACTCTTTGACTGAAGTCAAAAATATTCTCTCTTTTATTTTGGAAGTAGAGGGGAGATGCATGGTACTTATTGGAACCACCCAACAGAACAAGAATGAGCAGATTGAGTGGATGCAAAAGCATGCGGGATATGTGACCTAAGCTAGGTAGAAGCTACTCCCAAATCTCTTTACGCATGCCTAATGGCTGATAGTAGATGTCTTGTGACTGAAGATTGGTCTACATACAGCCATATGTGTATGTATGCCGATGGCTAAGAGTAGGTAGGCTCACTTCCCATTTCTCAATGTTAGGTGGGATTCTACCTAACTAGGACCACTCTCAAGTAGCTCTACTTCCGATTGGGCCTTGCGATAAGGCTGATAGGTCCTCTTTGAGGTGTTAAACCCAAAGTCTCGTCTTAAGCAATTTCTGACTTGCGAACTAACCACTTGATTTTACTTGGAGAAGTAGCTAATTTCTGTGCATCACCTATGATTTCTAGTTTCAATTAATTACAATGTATCACTTGGAAGGAAGACATCCTGAATTAAGTTGATTGCTTCTATGTGTTCTCTAATTTTGATTGTTTATGCATAATATCTGTAGTGTTTATTTGTTCCTGCAATGTGAAGATGTGAATACCAATTTGCAGGTCAAGAGAGGTGCAAATGCAGCTGTCGTTCTCAACAACTTGTACAAGCACACATCTCTACAGACTTCTTTCAGTTGCAACATGATTGGGTGAGTGCTCGTTTGTTTCAAAAAGTAATAATTGGACTCGTATATCAAGGTTATTTGGGCTAGCTTGACAGAACTTTGTTTCTTTCTGTTTTACTTTACCAATGCTGAAAGGACCCAATGTCGCAAGGGTAGGGGTTCATGAGCATATTTTTGTTGGAGGGGATATAGATGCAACATAGAGGAGAATTTGCACTGTTCAAATGTAGTGAAGCTCTCACAAGACATGGAGGAATCATGCACAAGTGTGTAAAATGATTTTCACAGGTCATTAATGGAGTAGCATCACATAAAAGTGCTGAAGCACTGCTATCATGTATGCGCTGCCCAAAGAATAGAGTAGGCTACCCTAAATGCACGCCAGGTCGACCAGCTGGTCTGGCCAACCTGGAACTGGCCGACCAGCTGGCCAACCTCCTGGGTCAGGCCTATAAAACAGTCCCTACCCCCCTCACTCTCATGCGACAGGACCTGCAGCTGCTCCTCACCTCCTCCATCCTTTGCTGCAGCCCCTCCTGCTCCAGATCTGGCTATTATGCCTGCTCCATCCTCTGCCCCTCTATTCCTCTCCTCCAGATCTAGCCCTGGACCTCCAACTGCTGCTCCAGATCTGCTCCTGAGTGGTTGCCGACGAGCTTCCACTTCTCCTCTTCATCTGCTGCCATCCTCTCCTACCTCCAAACTGCTGCCGACAAGCTTCCACATCTCCTCATCCTCTGCTGCGCATACACCTCCAAATCTACAGCGAGATGAGCTCCTTTTCTTCATCATGTTGCTATTCCAGATAGCCTGAAGGTTCCTTCCTCAAAAGCATGATGTTTCCAGCCATTTCCAGGGCAGCTCCAGCCCTTCATCATCTTCGTCATCATCGAGCTACACGGAGGACTGCGTTTCGCTCCCTCTGCAACTATCTTTTCTACCGTTTCTCTACATGGTATCATCTTTCTGATTCGCCTCAGCCACGGTCCTTGAGACACGACGGCTTGAGTTTCTTGTATTCAGTTTTTCATATTACCGACGGGCACTATGTTTTCTGAGTTCCGTTCTTCAGTTGTGTCTGAGGCAATGGGAGAAAAAGCCCCAAGTTTTTTGGCAAGCCAAATCTGAAAAAGTAGAGGACAAGGCCTTACCAGGCACCTTGAAAGCAATAGATTGCAAATATGTTGAATTCTCCAAATTTGTATAGGGCAACTTTGTCAAAAAAGAGGGCAAATGCCAAATGTCAGTGTACCACTCCAATCTCCACTGCAATGTGATGTCAATAGGCCCAAAAACCCAATTTGTGTTTGACAAATGCCAATAAATGCTGACTGCATCAGAAAAATTATTTGACTGAACTGCACAGAAGAAGCACTGAATCTGCTAGAACTATTGAATCAGACAGAAGCAAGAGCTGGGCATGAATTTCCTATAGTCATATGAAGTGTATGGAGCCTCATGCCAGGGAGAATGTGGAACTTTGATGCAAAACTGTGGTACGAATGGAAGAGATAACATTAGGTCAAAGTTGCCGTCTTGACTCCTTGCCTTACCCTTCAAGTTCGGACACTTTGCCTCTTTTCTCTGCAACGGTTTTCCTTTACATACCAAAGGGTTTACTCGGCCTTTTTCACTCGCTTTGCAACCGCTTTGGCCAAGGACTTGTGGCTGGAGTCTACTTTGCCTTAGGAGGCCAGTGGGTGCCTTAGTTTTTGTGAAGAATCACCCCTTGGCATGGTATTATCTTAGATTTTAACAAGAGTGCACAAGTGCGTGTGGGCACCATAGTTCCCAGGAGTTTCGGAAACGGGGAAACGGAAACGGGCGGGAAACGATGTTTCGGAGTTTCGGACATTGTAAGAAACGGTGGAAACAGAGTTTCGGTTTTAAGGATAGTTTTATATATTTAATAATAATAATAATAATAATAATTATTATTATTATGTAAGTCCCTAAATTTCTATCCACATTCAGGTTGTGAACTTCGTGAGGTGATCAACCTCATCCTTGGGTTGAAGAAACTCTATAAATGTTTTTTAAAAATCAGCCTAAGTCACCGGCTTTTTCTTTCAACTCCCTCCACCAAGCCAATGCTTTCCGCCTTAAACATCCCTTGTGCCATGTGGATTTTCAAGGATCGAAAAGAAGAAAAGTGCACCTGCCACCGGTTCAATCAAGCGCCGATGCTCTCGGGAGCGTGTTTCTTCTTCTCATTGATGAAGATTTCGGGGTGAAAGAAGGTGCTAATTATGATTTTGGTCTGTCAACATGCCCTTCAAGTCCTTCAACTGCTTGTCGAACTGTGTTGACAGTTCAGCCTTCAGTAATGCTTGTTGATTATTAGGTTCTTTGCTCCAAAATCCATCTCATCGTCTTCTTCTCTGTGAGGCTCTTCAAGGGGAGGTACAGTGCTTGTAGTCTCCTCACGTGGATGAGTTTTTCCAGCGAACCGGAGAGAGATGAGGGCCAGAAAGAGAGAGTAAATTTAGCAAGCAGATGATGGAAAGAGAGAGAGAGAGAGAGAGAGAGAGAGAGAGAGAGAGAGAGAGAGAGCTGTTAATTTGCTGTGCAAAGGCAGCTTCTGAGGAAAGAGAGGAAGAGAAAGGCATCATAGAAGCCAAACAGTCTAAAACTGTTGCTATGGGTTAGAGGGAGATGGCTGCTGCAAATTGCACTGTAACAGGGTCTTTCCAGCAATAAAACAGCTGTGAATTCCACTCACTGGTCTTCAGGGTCTGCTAAATTGGTTAGGAATTGATGCTTGAGGATGGAGAGGGGCAGCACTTCGTTGCAATCTAGGCGCTTGTGGTTGTGCACTAGTGATTTGCTGGTTTTATACAGGTCTAGGCCCTACGCTTTAGTGGAATGCTGGCTCTCAAAATCAGCCTTGATTTTGGGTCAAAAGCTCCCAGCGTCGTTTCCCAAAAGCCTGATTTTGTGTTGGCTTTTCTCCAAAATCTCCAAGCTTTTATTCATCCTCATGGTTTCAGGATGTATTCCGCTTTGAGTTTGCTCTCGCGGGTTTTTTCTCTTACTTAACAGAAGTCTCTTTCTTGAGAGAAAAAAAAAAATCTCCAAGCTTTTTTGACCACGCTTTTCAGCCTACAGCCACCATATTTCTTAACTGTGAATTACCATGGGCCTTCTAGGCGAATGCGATTGAACTTCTCCACTGGTTTCCCTATGTTCCCAAAAGCGATTACCTACTGCTGTGCCATACTGCACCAGTCATTTTCGATCTGAAATCCACCCAAAACCCTTGTGGATTCACTGGTAAGCTCTTTGTTTGTGCTACCGTATTTTTGCATGCAATTTCTGAAACAATTTTTGTGCTATGTCTGCCCTTTCCTTGCATCTAGGCCCGGCCATGGCCTAAATGAAGACTACAGCAGATTACACAGCAGTTTGTTGTTGTTTCTAGCTGTCCAACCATCACCCACTGGATCACACATGACCCAGCATGGGTTAACATTAACAAACATTTCGTTTCACAGCAGATCCCTACTTGAAAGCTTGCTAATGGTCATTAGAGGAACTACAAACTGTTCCAGATCCTTTTCAGTGCCCTCCTAATCCCACGATTGATTACGGCAACAAAATGTTGACAACACACTCTCAAATCTCAGCAACTCAAATCAGAAATTAGCTCTGATTCAATTCACAACAAAACGTACAAATCCCCCCTTGCAGGTTTCAACACCCCCTCAAGGTGTCTTTCACAAAAGCCATTGCAAACTGCTCTCAGCACCATACTTGAACAATTTGCTCAGACTCCAACACTTGCAGCACTGCAACAACATGCAAGAACACTTCGCTACATAGCTGACACCATTTGAGTATGCACACGTCATAACTTCAACTGCATAGAGGGCTGCTCTGATACCTATTGAAATACCCCCATTAGGATCTTAAAAAAGAAATTTCAAAACAAGATTAGTAAAAAAAAAATAAAGATCATTGAGCACAAGGGCTAGAGATCACCTCCCAAGAGGCTATGCCCATAACTGTCCACTAGGAATCTTCAGCGTATTATCTCATGATCGGCGTGGTAGAGACAGGAGTTCAGGCTGATGATCTAGACTAGACCTGTCAGTGGTGTTAACGCATTGAATGGCAACCCAATAGCCTTGGCTAGGCAGAGACAAGAGTCTAGGCTGATGATCCAGACTATACCTATTAGTGGTGTGAATACACTAAATGCCAACCCAAAAGCAGTGGCCACTCTTGTATAGAAGAGCATCCCACTTCCTAGAAAGCGCTTTGGCTAAATATAGCAAAATGGTCCCATGTTATCGTTCTAAGTCCTCTAGCCCCATGTTAGCTTGCTCTCCTTAATCGTACGGCCCCTAACTTTGCTGGATTAAGTGCGCTAATCTGAGGATCAGCAACCAGGTACATAACAACACGGTACAATACATGATCAATTCTTGCAATAGGATAGATATCCATAATACAGATTCTTAATAAGCACACATAGATCTAACATATACTCACAACAGGTGGGCGTCCCCATTGAACACATGTGCGCACATAACATAAAACATTTCTCTGGTTGACCAAGGTCAATCCTCTTGATCATGATTAAGGGGCTTTGACCAACGGTCGAGGCACCTTAATTATAATCAAGTCTCTCCAACCGAAGTTGGCACAACTCTCCAACCGAAGTTGGCACATCTTGGTTAACCGCAGTTAACCTTCTTGGTATAAACCAAGTTTCCTGACCAAAGTTAGGCTTACTTGACCGAAGTCAAGTATCTTTGACCGTAGTCAATTCTTTGACCAATAGAAGAACTCTTTTGGCCATAATTAACCTAGATGGAAAACTCTTTAATTATGATCAAATAAATGGTCAACTATACTTTGACTTAGGATATTTACATTGTGGTGACATCCCCTCAGCTTCTATTCAGTTGACTTCAAGTGAAAAACTTCTTTGTAAACATCCAAAAGCTGTGGATGATCGGATAACATGTCTTCATCCATCCACTTGGCATCCAATGCTATATAATTCTTGAATTTTACAAGGTACCTGTAAAATTCCTTGCCCTGAGGGCCTTTGCGTACAGTATGACACACAATTTGCTCTGGCTGAAGGACCTCCTCCAGCTCATCCACTTCTGGTGGATCCTCTGATGATAGTCCAAATCCCATTCCTTGACTTTGATCTTGGCAAATAAAAAATGAAGTCTATTGCAATACTTTCCCATGGTGCCTGAGGCACGGGAAGAGGCATAAGTAGGCTAGGTGCCTTCCGTCTATCATACTTCACTTTCTGACACGTAAGGCATTCAGTAACACCCTTCCGCATGGCCAAAAGAAATACCTCTCTAGTGCTTGAGTTGTTGCTGTAATTCCTCTATGTCCAGCATAGGAGGTGCTTCCAAAATCTTTTTTCTCATCTCCTGGGTGATGCATAGGTAGTCATCTGTCATTAGATACCCATCTTTCATGGAATAGTGACTGATGGACTGCCCCTCTTGCATTTGCTGTAAAATCTCACCAAAATCTGCATCATTAGCATATTGCTCCCTCATACCTTCCAGGTCCTGATGATAAGCAATAGTCACATTGTTGACTTGGGGTCTTCGGGACAAGGATTTTGCCACTCTGTTCCAAACTCCTGGAGTATGGAACAGAGCATATTTACCCATTTCATATGCTTCTTGGAGAGTTTTGTCTGAGTCAGAAAATATTTCAGACTTTGGTGATCTGTTTTAACAGTAAAATGTGCACCCAAAAGATAATGCTTCCATGTATTCACAGCATGAACTACAACCAACAATTCTTTTTCATAGATTCCCAGGTATCTCTCAGCATCATGCAATCTTCTTCTTTCGTATGCTACTACATGTCCATTCTGATGCAATGCAGCCCCAATACTCTCTCCACAGGCATCGCAATCAACATCAAATGGTTGATAAAGATCCGGGACTACAAGAATAGGCTTTGTAGTCAACTTCTCCTTGAGTGTATTGAATGCTTTCTTTTGTGACATTCCCCATGTGAAGACTGCATTTTTCTTGGTAAGATCATGTAGTGGAGCTGCAATATCAGCAAAATGCATGATGAATCTCCTGTAATAGGAGCAGAGTCCCAAACACTATGGACTTCATGCATAGTTTTCAGCTCTGGCCATTCTTGGATGGCTCGGATCTTTGCAGGATCCATTTGTATCCCATTCTTGGATGCTCAGATAATGGATCTCTTTAAAAAAGAATTCACTTTTCTTGTTGTTGGCAAAAAGCTAATGATTTCGAAGTTCTTGAAACACCAAAGCAAGATGTTCTCTATGTTCTTCTTCTGTCTTTGAGAAGACTAGAATATCATCAAAGAAAGTATCCATGAAGTGCTTGTACTTTCGGAAGATGTGATCCATCATTCTATTGAATGTGGCTGGAGCATTTGTTAATCCAAAAGGCATCACTAAGTATTCATACAATCCAAATGTAGTGCGAAAAGCTGTCTTATGCACATCTTGTGGTTGTATTCTAACTTGATGATAACCACTCTTCAAGTCTATCCTGTTGAGAACGTTGCTCCTCTGAGCTGGTCAAGCACTTCTTCTATGCGTGGTATCTGAAATCTATTTTTGATGGTCATCTTATTTAATGCATGGTAATTAATACACATTCGGAAAAAACCATCTTTCTTTTGTACTAAAAGTATCGGTGAGAAAAAAGGAGACGAGCTGGGCTGAATCAACTCTTTGGACAGCAAATCCTGCATCTGAGCCATAATCTCCTCTCTCTGAGTTGCACTGACTCTATAAGGTGGTCTATTTGGTGTCTCGCTACCTGGCATTAACTCTATCTGATGATCTTCTGGTCTCTTTGGGGGTAACTCCCATGGCAAAGCATCTGAAATATATCATTTTCTGCATCATTTATTTCAGCATGCATATCATTTGCTTTTTCTTTTACAAAACCATGTACGCGGAAATTGCAGACTTTATTGATTACCACATATAACATCAGATACAATGGGAATAGTTTCCCCTTTATTCTTGGCAACTAAATGCTGGTTTTTCCCTCTATGGATAAAATTCAGCACCCTCTCAGGGCATTCTATCTTTACTTCCTTTCGATGGAACCACGGTGTAACAAGTACAACATCATGCTGCTTGAGAGGAGAAATTAAAAATTCCTCTTGATCTATATAACTCTGTACATGGACACGAAGCTTTCCGATCAAAGGAGTGCCTTGCAATGGATTCCCATGGAACATTTGATTAACATCAAGAGCTTTGCCTAGCTCTTCAATTTTAATCCCTAATCTCAGGGCTAAGTCTTCGGATATGAAACTGTGTGTAGACCCTGGATCAAATAGGATTAATGCTTGCTGATCTGTTACCTTTCCCCATGATAGCAAAAGCTCTTTTTCCTTTGGGTCTGAAGTACTACCCAAAACATCTGGGACTGCTCCCACCATTGGTCTCGATGGTACTTGTGGCTTTTTCTGCTCCTTAGAACCCGAAGGCTTTTCAAGGCACTGGGCAGCCATATGTCCCTCTTTCCCACATCTAGAGCATTTCCCATTTCTGCGGAATTCAGCTATCTATTCATAAGTGAATTGGGATTTGCCTTTATATGTCTTTGAAAACTGAGTACCCCTCGGGCTGAAACCCTTTCTTCTTATCCTTGGCATACTCTTTCTTTTTTGATTTTGAAAAATCAGGTTTCTTTCTTTCAACACCTCTTGCTTGCAAGGATGGCACTGTGGCTAGATCTTGCATCTGCACGAGACTGGCTACTGAAGCTGATTGCACAATGTCTTGAATGCTCTCCCTCAGAGTATTCACCACTGCTTGAATTTTTGAATTGAGACCTGCCATGTATATTCTCAGTTGGGTTCTTTGGAGATCTTTTTGAAAGGTGCAACCTACAAATAAGCATCCCAAAACTTTTGGTTGTACACCTCCACTGTATCCCTTGCATCCATATGTAAACTGTCCCAACCTTGAAGGACATGATCTCTGAACTGTTTAGGCATGAACTGCTGGTAGAAGGCTTTCTTGAAGCTCTTCCACCTCTTTGGGGCTGACCCATCTGTGGTCTGTGCACTCCACCATGCACTAGCTGTCCCTGTCAAGTGCAAGCTGACCATTCTCAAGGTGGAGGATTCTAAAAAGTTTTCTCTACCAAATGCAGCATCAAACTGCCTAATGAATTGCTGTGCCTTCTCTGTATGACCATATTGTCCATTATAGGTAATAAACCTTACAGATTTACCTCCATCTTTGAATTCCTTGGTCCTGGAAGATTTGCTTTTCCTAGACTTCTTGTGTTTCCTTCTTTTTCTAGATGGTTTATCTAATGAAGTAGAACTAGAAGTAGAATTTATGAATGTCCACAGGGGGCCAAAAATGACCCATGGGACCATCTCAATACAATGTAAAGAAAGTCTCCTCAAAAAGAGGGGTCAGGAATCTATGAGTTCTTGACGACATGTAAAAAGACGGGTGACAAAAGATCCTAATGTTGTCGGAGAGGTAGTAGAGAGAACTGATGTCAACTGAGCGGAGTCCTCCAGTATCTACTGGTAGTCCTCCCTAATATGTGCATATCGAGGGCACTGTAAAGCTACATGTGCCTCCGTCTCAACTGACTGCAAGTTGCAGAGAGTGGCGTGTCTGGGCTGATGTATCCAAGCTCCCTTCTCTATAGCAAGCGTATGAGATCTGGTGCGAAACTTGGCTATATTTCTGCGATAGAGAAGGGAAATAGGTGTGCTAAAGTAGGGCTGAGCAGAGGCCTCCATGGACATGTATGTAGACCAACATGAAGGGTTTATGTTGTCTTGATAATACTCCAGCTTTGTCCTCTTTTCATTTGTCAACCAGTGGGTCTGCAAAGTGCTCAGTAGGGACATTTGAAATTCTTGCATGGTGACCTGGTGACCTTTTCAAGCGGCATGGTCAAGTATGCATCTACTTTCCATCGGCTGAACCATTTTCTTATGTCTGTTGCCCACCTTGTCCAAATGATCTTACTTTTGTGATTCTTTTGAAGCTTTGTGCTGGCAGTCCATGCTCTATAAGGTAGTCTATTTGGTGGCATTTGCTGCACCTCTAGCAAATATTGCATAACTCTGATCAATGCATGAAATTCGATCGGCCTCCTACCTATTTCCAATAGAAGCACTGAGTATGGGGTAGTGGGTTTGACACCAAGGTGCCTGTGTAGAAATGCTTTCTGCATTTTTTCAATCTCATTCCATGTAGATGCTGAAATACTGCCTCCCCATACTTCCACTCCATATAACATTGTCTGCACTACATATGCATCAAACATTACATTTCAAATTTTCCAATTTTTGGTGTCAGTGTTCCTACAGTCATTCTCAAACTGGTAGTATTTCCCCCAAACAGTATCCATCCTTCTGTATATGCATTGCCACCATCTGTGATCTGTCGGGATGTCAAGCGCCAAATACTTGAAGGCACTGACATATTCAATAATATGTCCATCAAAAGTGATCTCAGGAGGATGCTCAGGCTGATTAATACATACTGCCATCATCTTTGTTTTTCCTACATTCACTTGCAGCCCACTTTCACTGCAAAAAGTCTTGAGCACCTTTAGTAGTTTGTGCATAGAGTCCGGGTCGTATGCAAAGAGAACCACATCATCTGCGTATAGTAACAGTAGCACTGTCCATAATCCCAGTTGCGGTCCTTGCAACCCTTCTTCCGCTACAAACTCATTGATGAGTTCTTCCAGTTGATCAATGCATATGCCAAACAGGTTGGGTGATAAAGGGCAGCTTTGTTTCACTCCCATATTGCTCTCAAAAATATTTGACATGCCCTGTGATTGCTTGAGTCGGCATAGTACTTTCTCATAGATCCGAGAAATGCCTACTCCTAAGGCCAAGGGACTCCTATTTCTTGCATTCTTTTCCATAATTCTGCTCTCGAGACTGTGTCAAAATGCTTTCTTGAAATCGACAAAGCAACAGAATAGAGTATGTCCTCTTAGTCTACTCTCATCCATGAGGACTCTCAAGGTAATGAGGTGATCTGCTGTCATGTGTTCCTTGCGAAAGCGTGCTTGTCCAGTGGCCCGTTTCTGGGCTGCTTCTTCCCATGAAGAAGAAGATACAGAAGTTGAGCTTGAAGTAGACGGTGAAGGGCTTGGAGATCAGTGATGATGCCTCGATCTCTTCTTGCTATGAGACCGTTCCCTATGAGATCCCTGTCTCTCGGGCTGTACACGAGAGTGTGCCTTTGGCATTGGCACATCATAAGCTGCACTAGGCATAATTTTTGCCTGAAACAGATGCTGAGCTCTTGAATCCCTTCTGAGTTTTTCCATCTCCTGCATACGAATGCGTACCATTTTCTCAAACTCTGGCTGAGTTTGATGCATAATGCTGTCTTGGATGTGCATCCCTATTTTGTGAATCCCACTGGATAGGTGATTGAGCCATCTTTCTTCTTGTCTGAGATGTGCAAGCTCTCTCACACTTTTTTTTTTGGGTGAAATCTTTGATTGATTATATTATATGAGTAGCAACCTCAAAACAAGGTGCTACAATTACATCAACTGAAAATTTCAGTATATGCCAAAAAGACCTCATGATCTATGCAGCGGGTCTGCAAGCAATCAAAGAAAGATTGCTGCAGAGAACGCCTAAAAAAGCCAAACAGAGAGAAAGTAGGATCACCAAAGACTTTACAATTCCTATATGTCCATAAAGTCCACAGTGCCCAATAGCGGCCCCAAACGAAGAAAGATGAAACTTCGGTCTGGATGGATGAAACCCAAATAGCCAGAAGAACTTCCCAAATGAAAAAGATGGAAATCTCGCTCGCAAGTGCTGTCGAAGCAGATAAAAAAACTCACGAGAGCACGGACAATGCCAAAACAAGTAAGGCAGAGTCTCCGAAGAAGCAGAACATCTGTGGCAAAGTGCAGGAGCAATGTGTCGATGAGCTAATAGTTGTCCAGATGGAAACACTCCCAAAAGAACTCGCCAAAAGAAAACCTGTTGCCGAAGCGGTACTTTATAGGCCCAAAGTTGCTGTAATCTTTTCCTCCACCACTTGGCTGGGCAATGCATTCGCCAAACAGAATCACCTCTCTCTGAAACCCAAGGTTGAGGCAAAAGGATTTTATACAATGCAGGTACAGTAATCTGAGATAGCCTCAAAGGACGAGAAGAGGACCCTGGAGAAGTCAAAGTCCAATCTTCCAGCCGGTCTTGGAGTTCCAAAGGAGGAATCGGAACAAAAGGCGAAAGCATAAAAGTAATTTGTCGCCACAAAGGACGATAATGAGAGCTCAATCCATATGTAGTGGCTGCTAGAGAAAAGGGGAGCACAGTTTCAGCATCATCTATAACATCAGCAACCGAGGTGATGCCTTTAAACGAGACAAAGTAGGAACGTCGAGGTTCCTATAAAGCCAAAGGAGGTTGAAAGACTTTCGACCAATGAATGCTTTCATCTCTCAAAGAATTCCCAAGAAAGATTGCCGTCCATTCCAGATGAGAAAGAACATGCTTCCAGTCAAGAAGCAAGCAGGAGACAAAAGGGCAGCGAGGCAAAATGCCATCAGTGCAGCCAAAAAAGAAATCCCATTGATTGAGTTGCCAATGACTAAACACAGAAATACTGATATGAGTGGCCAGAGTCCTAATCATAAGAGCCCAAGGTTGATCACCTTGCAGAAATTGCAGCAACATTTTCTCCCTGTGGGCAAGAATATGCACATGAATATCCGTGTTGTTCAATCCACCATGCATCTTGGGAGAACAAATGTGATGCATCGAAAGCAGCCCGAGACTTGTTCTGCCATGTTTGGATTGCGAGAAGATTTTCATAAAGACAAACATGAAAGATGTAAGATCTGCCTTAGTGAACATGATCAATGGCAAGTAAAATTGAATATATGCCACAAGAATGGATTGCACTATTCGAAGATGAACGTGCAAAGGCCAGGTTGCCAGTTTCCAATACTCAAGCTTTTTTCGAAGCTTAGCCAAAATCCAATCAGTTTGTTGTCGGCGAGTGAGTTCCCACCCCAAAGGGTAACCAAGATGACAAACAAACTGAGTGGGTGGAATGATATCCCCGGGCCATAATAGACTATGCCAGTCTTTGGAATGCAAAGGGAGCAGCTTAGACTTCTGAAAATTAACATGAGACCAGCTGCCAAACCATAAACAGAGAGGGCTTGCATCAAGGCACCAAGATCATGGGGCGTGCAACCGCAGCCTTAAGATGAGGGAGGAAGGAATCAAGAAGCAACTTCATCATGTACAGAGCAAGACTCCTAGGGCACCTCATGCAAATAACCTTTAATCCGATCAACCACCATTTTGGCACTGTGTATGCAACTGATGCACACAGCCTTTGCTTTTCAAAGAGAAACTACCTCAACAAGAGGTGTCTTGCATTTACAACTTGTGCCAGTAATGGGCTATCAACTCAAAGCATATACCCACAAGGTTGTCAAAGCATCAACAACTGTATTGCTCCTTTTCTGGTTACTGCAAAAAAGCACTGAGAATGCATCTGATTTCCTTTTCTAAGCACAAAGGCATACATGTCTTTACTTGTGCAAATCTCTGGTTTTTTTGCTTTTTCTGCTGCTTTTCTGACAGATAAAGTACTGACAGTGTACCTTTTGACAAGTAAAAACTGACAGGAAAAACTGTCTTTTTTTTGTTGTTGACAATAACTGGATTTGTAACCGATTGGTTACACTAACCAGACTAGCTAGTTCTAGTTTGGTTAGTTTGCAAGTGGATTAATTGGACTGGTCACAATCTAGTTACACCAACCAGATTGGTATGGTTAGGCCAGATTAACTGGACCAAGGTTGAACTGACTGGATACTTGTTGAACTAACCAGAGTATACTAGCTGTAGTTAACTTGACCAGGGTTTCACTAACCACGGGTCAACTATCCAAGATTAACTGTACTAGGGTTAGCTGCTAGGTTAGCGCCGCTAGGTTACTTGTGTGCCATGTCAGCAAGCTCTAGCTATCTGCCACGTGTCACGTGCATATGCCACGTCAACATGCTTGCTTGCCTATGTGCCACGTGTCACCGCCATGTCACCCTATGGTCCAAAACCTTGAATTGAGAATCTTTCGTGCGACATCGCGGGGGCTTCATCAACATCTCAGACTGGCAATGAAGAGTAGCTTGGCCTACGCCCGTAAACCCGGCAATTTCACAATGCTAAGCTTGGGGATTGCGTGAAGGATCGTCACGTCGCGTGACCCCGTAAGTATCCATTAGTCACAATTCATTTTTGCTTTAAGTTCGTCCGTCGAACTGCACGTCCCCTTTGGTACCGAAGGTGCTGCTACTTGGGTTCTTGCCTCTGTTTTGACTCAAGGCTTATGCAGCCTTATGCGTAATCAGTGGAGAGAACATCGTCGGGCATTTCGAATCAGCGCAGGCAATCACCGTGAAAAAGAATCGGCGCCACATGTCTTGCGTCATGGTCATGGGATCTAGCTGATTCTTTGAACTGATACCCTTACTGTTGGCGATTCAATGGCAAAGTGTGCGTTAGAAAGCCACGTTCACGTTTGACGATGAAAAAATTTTCCACCATGGACAAGACTTTCTTGACCTCCACCGCCTCTTTAAAAACTCATATCAGCAGCAACGCTTTCTCACGAGCGAGAGTAGACCACGTCCCACCAACAGATTTCCAAAGCATGTGCGAGAATGGAATCTTTGTAATCTGGATCATCACAGTTTGAGGAGCTTTGAGACCAGGATCTGATACCAATGCTAAACGTCCCGCTCTTTGCAACCTTCCTGCTGATCTCAAGAGACAAATTTGCTGCAAACACTCTCTCTTGCTCTCTCTCTCTCTCTCCCTCTCTACAAACACACTAGGGCCCAGGACAATCGTCGGACTAGACCCCCCCGAAGGTTTTTATTCACGAAGAGAATTTGAGTACAAGAGTTCAGCGTGGAAAACTGTTCTCACGAATTCCAAACGTGATTTCTTTTTACAAAGAGCTCATGGCTCAATATTTTGGCAACATGCCAAGTGTCAAAATATCCAACTAAAATTTAGTACATGCCACAAAGGGAAATCTCTAGGGTCTTCGATGTTCCTTGGTCACATGAACATCTTCTGGTCGCTTGTTAAGCTCCTTAGTGCTTGGAAAATCAACCTTTCTTAGTACCTGCAACAATTAATTAAAGCGCACCACCATGGCACCCATTAATTGTTAGCGCTTTTGCATGCAAATAATAGATTGTGGACTAATCCTAGTCACGGTGGGCGTCCCCACTGAACACATGTGCACACATAACATAAAACATTTCTCTGGTTGATCGAGGTCAACCCTCTTGATCACGATTAAGGGGCTTTGACCAACGATCGAGGCGCCTTAATTATAATCAAGTCTCTCTCACCGAAGTTGGCACAACTCTCCAACCGAAGTTGGCACACTTGGTTAACCGGAGTTAACCTTCTTGGTATAAACCAAGTCTTCCTGACTGAAGTCAGGCTTACTTGACCGAATTCAAGTATCTTTGACCGTAGTCAATTCTTTAACCAATAGAAGAACTCTTTTGACCATAATTATTCTAGATGGAAAACTCTTTAATTATGATCAAATAAATGGTCAACTGTAATTTGACTTAGGATATTTACATTGTGGTCATATGAGTTTTGTCTCTATCTCTCTATCTCTTTGAGTGTTGTTTGAGCTGCGATCAAGAGTGAGAGGAGCGAGTGATTCTATCCTCTAATTTCCAACAATCGCTTCAATTGCTTCATCTCAGAATATACCAAGGGGTGCCAAAGTGCTTTGCAGTTTTCATTGTATTAGCTATTTTCAGGGATTGACCCTTCAGGTGGCTTTCTAACTCTCTTAATTGTGTGAGGGGAGGGAGTGTTGCATAGTTGTATGAGTGGCATGTTTTAGGAGTACACCTTTGGCATCAAGGTTGGAATATGTATCGTTTTGGAGAAACAAGGCTAGGTATCAAAGAAAAGGTGTTGGAAATAAAGGAGGTGGAAATTGAATGAAGAGGATTGGAAGGAGTGCCTTATGAAGAGGGAACAATGAAGGGAAAGAAGGGAGGTGGAAAAAGGAAAGCCCACAAGGGAGGAAGGTGCTAGAAACATTGTGTGAGTGAGAGAGAGAGAGAGAGGCTAGGGAGTGAAGTCGTCGTACACAAATGTAGAGTCCATGAAGGCTTTCATTCATTCATCAAGTATCATGACTAGTGAAGTACAAGCCTTACACTCACACACTTGCACCAAGTGCATATGGGATAAGTCCCATAGTGACACGTGGCACTCACACATTTCTCTAGTGCTACACACCAACACATCACATCAACACACTCTTTGGCTATGATATCTTCAACACCCCCCTTTAGAGCAAATAGTGTAAGACCCAACACGCAAAGAGTAGACCGATCCCCCCTCCACCGCAAGACTGTAAAGAGCAAGTCCAACTATCCAGTCCAACTATCCAACACCTCCCGTGTGATAGTAACTTCTCAGTCAGCTTGCGACCGGCAAGGGCGAACCATCACTCGTCACCCCCCATTACTCTAAACTAGGTGGTCAATACCATCAAACCAAAGTAAAAGACAGTACATTCATTTTTGGGGGACAACCCAAGGCAGAGTTACCTCTTATTGACTCCAAATACATTCAGTTTAGAGGGACAACTCAAGGCTGAGAATCTTTATTGACTCAACATAAACACACATAGCATAGAGGGTCTAGAAAGCCCAAGAACCCTAGTCATAATGCTCCTCAAATGAGAGGCCGTGAACCTCAGCTATGGTTTTTGTATCTCCTTTGGGGGCTCTTCAGGTTCAGCCTGTTCTTCAACAAGGAAATTGGCATGGTGCTTCTCTTGTTCCTGGTTCTTCTTCTTGAAGCAAGAAGCTTCAATATGTCCTTTCCTCTTGCAGAACGTGCAAATGATATTCTTGTTGGTCTTCCTTGCTGGTGGAAGCAAATGCTTGATCACCAAGAGAGGCAAGAGGGGCTTCCTTATTACGACGGTCCTTCTCAATGAGTAGTGCCACCATATCATCAAACGTGGTAGTGGCAAGGCGAAGGACATCAAGAGTTTGCTCAAAGCAGGAGATTCCATGCATACTCTTCATAAGGACAGCCATCTTATCTTGATCATTAGGTGGACTTTTCAAACTTGAAAGTTGTTGAACAAGAGATTGAAACCTTGCTAAATGATCACTCAACTCATCACTCTCTTCCATTTCCAAATCATGAACTGGAGCTTGAAAATACTTTAGAGTTGGTGATTTTATTATCAAACAATGCCTCAAGACAATCCCAAATGTCCTTAGTTGTTGACTGGAAGTCCACGTGATGGATGAGAGAGCCGGCCAAGCAAAGACCAATGAGGGCAATGGCCTTGGCATTCTGCTACGGAGCAGCTGCATCTTGGTTTGCCATGCGGGAAAACCTTCCCCCTTGAACTTCTGCACGAGCAAAGAACTAGAAGACAATGAAGTCATCATGGCAAAGACCTTGATGAAGGTGGACAGCAAGTTGAGATGAAGGACCAGCAAAGGAATGGGCTGGTCTTGTGCTTCAAAACACAAATTTAGGGTTAGGGTTAGGGCGGAGATTATGATGTGGCAGGGCAGCTATGGCATACCATGTTAGAAACATGATGTGAGTGAGAGAGAGAGATAGGCTAGGGAGTGAAGAAGTAGTACAAAAATGTAGAATCCATGAAGGCTTTCGTTCATTCATCAAGTATCATGACAAGTGAAGTACAAGCCTTTATAGGCTACACACACACACACTTTTTTTTTAGTAAAATCCAGTGCAGTATATTTATATTCTTATAAATTTACAAGATGGGAAGTCTCCAAAATGGAGAGTATCCCAAAGATCAAAAACATTAAAAGAAAAGCTCTATGCAAGAAGCATGTATATCACCCTCATGGCTGGCATCATATAACGATTGCCGCAATGAGGCTAGGAAAGATTCATATGACTTGTGAATCTGCCGACCCAAGTATGCCAAATTATGCTCACTCCAGATTGTCCAAAGAGCCCAATATCTCACCCATGAGAGAAATAGTGAGTATTGAGACAAAGACCTCATAAATTTGCCAAATAACCAAAAATGTTTCCCAAATCTGTGACTTGGGAAACGGAGCCGGATGATCTTAAATTCTCCCGAGGAGGTTCCTAGAACACAGGCAGTGCCAAAGCAAATGAGGGGCAGTCTCTGAAGGAGCCTGACATCGTAAACATGTGGATGGTGTTAAATGCCTTTGAAACAAAGACTTTTTCTTTGGAGATGCATGACCGGCTTATTGTCAGTGGGAATCACACTTGGCTACACACACACACACACACACACTTGCACCCAGTGTATATGGGATAAGTCCCATAGTGACACGTGGCACTCACACATGATCACACATGAACTAGTACTAGATCTCCTAGTACTACACACAAACACATCACATCAACACATTCTTTGGCTATGATATCTCCAATAGAAGGAAGGAAGAGGGGTGGAGTCAAGGGCCTAAGGCTGCTAGTGACCTCCCAAACCTTCCTTGTGCTATTTAAAGGCAATTCAAGCTGCCAATGGGCAGATAGTGGCAGCCCTTAAGGTTGGTGTGAGAGGAAAGAACCCAAGGGGGTCTTGAGCAAAAGAGAGGCACAGTATGGCTTTTGAGGGGTGCAAACAGCCCTCCCTAGGACGGGTGGGAAAATGGAAAGGGCCCTGAGGGCGGCCTGAGGGCTGAGGAGTTTTTGCCAAGCCAGCGCTTTGGCTGGTGAGGCTGGGTTGGGCACCAAAAGGTTGCCGATGGGGACGGAGTGCCACTTCTCCTTTTTGTTTTGTGTTGTTTTTCTTTTTGAGGGGTGTGCGGTTGGGGAGGGGAGGGGGGTGTTTGCATGGAAATGGGATTGAAAGCAGCTGATGGGGGCAGGTGGGGAGGAGCTCTCAGTCTAAGCTAGTTTGGCAACCATGTCCTCACTTTGGAAAGATTAGTTTTATCTTGTTCTTTTGTTTCTTCAAGTTTGTAGTTAAAGGCTTGACTTTACAAAAGCAAGGGCTGTACCTTCCGTTTACTTCTTTGCAGTAAATACAGAATGCTCTCTATGTATCCTCAGCTCAGAGTTGGTCCACAGGGTTTTAGCAAATCTGAAAGCGTTAATAGAGGTGTAGCTGATTTGTGATACTTTTGACAATGTATGTCTTGGCATTTTGAACAACACTTCACGTGCCTTCTTGCTTTTTTTCTTGTTGCCATCCGAAAGAAAGAGGGGAATGGACTGGCAGGGCTGTTTATTTTGGCAACATCGAAATTACATGTGTTGTACCTGAAATCATTTTCCACACACCAATAAACAAGGGTTACATCTTTTTTAGAAACTGTTTGCTAAGAAAAGCACATCGCTTGTATAATCTGACTAGTATATGTGGAGTACACTTATCCCTGTCTTTGCATGGTGGTTTTATATTTTTCCTTCAATATTACAGGATTCTGAATGGGAAACCGGAATTGCATGGTCTCAAAGAATTACTGCAGGTGAGGAAATCTTGCCCCTTCCACGTAAGTTGGCACACTCAAGTATGTTGGAAAGTCTTTATATTGAGGCCTTTGTTGATGCTATTCTGCTTACCGTAAATCTACAGCAAGAAAGAAAATTAAGAAAATTGAATTCAAGACTTCTAAGGCTTAGAGGTATGTTCATGCCGAGCAACAGGCCATTAGTAATTTGCACTATAGAAGAAATATCAGCGATGTTTTCTTGTCTGATATAGTGACGGAAAACAACAACGGATCTCCATTGCGGTTGGCTTGACTCAAAAAGACTTGGATGGGCCTTTATTAGAGGCTTCAGAGCTACAGAAATACAAGTGTCTGAGGGGAAATTATTTGCTGCAAAGTTCATAGGAAGGAGGAGCCCGGGGAAGCATTAGCTTTACTTGGCCTACAGTCGCGGGAAGCTATGAGTTACGCTTCACCCACCTGGTTGCTGAGGGAAGCAGAAAGGGGAGGTTGAGACGGTCAACTGAAGGCAAAATGATGATAATGTCAAGTGATTTTGTAATTTCATATTTTTAATTGAAGGCCAATCTCAAATGATATTACAGATCTTAATATTGTGCATAAAACACTGATACAGCTTAGTATAGTGCATTAGGCGAACACATATTCATGTCACATTCAATCATGTATAATGGTGAAGCCTGGTTTGTATTATATTATAAACACTCTTTGTAGTGTATCAGAGTTGATCTACAATATGAGTGCTCCCTCCCTCCCTCATCTTCTTCATCGACAATGTTACTGCCCACAATGCTCTCATCTTGTGACCACCAGCCAGAGAGTAAAAGGCTCTTCCACTTGATGGTATTGAGCTTGTGGCAAGACTACATAAGGATTGGAGTCCATTTTCCTCATTGTTGTTAAAGGAAAAGTGTGTGAAATATGCTCTTACCTTATAGTAATTAGTGTGGTTTGTAGCAGTAGTTTCAGTTGTTTAGTGGGTTCATGTTCTCCTCTTTTTTTATATGTCTTTCTAGAGATCTAAACATTCGATAGGCATCAAGATATGGTTGGTGGCGATACAGACAGGACTTCAGACAAGCTGCATGCCTTTTCCCAGCAAGATGTGCCTCTAGAATCTTTCTACTCTGACACGTGATTTTGCACAACTCACAAAATAGCTTTTCTTTCTCATTTCCACTCTCAAGGCCTTTTTGTACAGCTTGTGTTATTTCTTTACCATCTGTAGACCCTGAAATTGCAGCCACCTTAGGCATCATGGATATATCTTGCCACATTTGCTCAATCGTCATGTGGCATTCTCCTTGCAATTCTGTATAATTAATTTAAATTAAAATGTAGGATCAAGCAGCAATGTTTAACCTGTTGAGGCCGTTCTAGCTGACAGGTTACAGCTGAAGGTGCTATTCACTATACAAAAAACGTTATACAAACCAGACAGTACTTGAGCCTTGAAAGACCAACGCTTTACCTTTTAAAGCCCAAAGGGCAGGCGTAAGGCTGTACTATGCAAAAGAGAGTGCTGAACATGATGATCAGGTGGGCTATGCTCACCTAGAGGCTTAAATAATTGAGGCATGTCCCTATCCAACAAATAACCCAAGGAGAAACCTGCACAAGGGGTGTCTGTAGTGGCCTATGAATTCAAGTGCATAGGAAAAAGGACAAAGAACCAGTTGGTTGTAAGACATCAACAATCTTCATATAGCACTGAGGTTTAGCTCGTGACTCTATGGGAGCTTGCTGAATCTTGACTTGACTGATATGTTGCTTGGTCAATGTAGCCAGATCATGCTGGTCTTGCTGAAGGCGCAAAACAAGCAAAAAGGAGAGGGGAAAATGAAGGGAGATACAAAGCAGACAGCAGGAAGGGAGCAGAGATGGATCTAGTAGTTCCTTCTCCAGCAGGGAATCTGGCTTGGTGTGTGGGAGACCACAAATGAAGTTTCAAGTGAATAACAAAGAAATCATGTATCCATGTCAATAGGACAGGTTATGTATGTGAATGGATGTGGGGAAGGCTTGTGTTTTAAACTTAGTTTGGAGAGCTACTCGAAGGTCCTTTTGGAGGGAGAAATCGAACATTTAATCCATTTAAGATAAGAATACGTAGTGCTGGCATTTAGCTGTATTTTGACTTCTTTTTTGGAAGTCTCTGCGTACCAAAGGTATCTTATGCAAAAAGGTTTCTGGAATAACTATAGATATTTGAAATTATTCCTTTGTTCAAATTTGCCTCCTGTTTCTGCCTTGGATATCTAATTTCCTTTAACAAAATTGGGCCTTTGCTATGAAAGAAGCTTAGTATGATTCAAGAATATTTGAGGAGTGCGTATCTGATGCTGCTATATCTTCTTGTAGGCCTTTTTGGATTTCCGGTGCTCTGTAATAGAACGGAGAGCCAATTTTCAGCTAAGTCGAGCCGAAGAAAGAGATCACATTGTTCAGGCAAGCCTTTATGAAAAACATTTATGGGGACTAAATTGTCTGTGTCATTATGCATACTGTTAAATTTCACGTTTCAAACTCTGGGGAGGCGTTGGATTTAAGTTATTTAGGGCTTAGAAACTTTTGTGCTTTGAAACTTTGTTAGATTTATACTCAATGGTTGTCAGCTTTTCCAAAGAGACCAAAATATGCATGTTCTCTTGGCATGTTGTGTACTTCAGGAGGAGTGCAAGCGTATTAACATCAATTATTTTCAGGATTTGTTATTGTGGAAAGTCTTTGAATTTCTAAGAATGAATTTGTTTGTAGACCTTGCAACAAGGGCATAATATGGCAGATGAAACATGTGAGCCATTTAAAATTTGGAAAAACATGATGGTCCATGCTTGGAACCACAAGGACCTTAACCTTCACATACATTCCAAGGGGCCGACATTTTGAGGACACGAAAACAGATAGAGGTGCAATGTTACATTCCTGTCAAAATGTAGCATAACCTTAGATGGGTCGGTGACAGAAAGTCATTAGAGAGTGGTTGTGTATAAATGTAGATAGTTGATTATTATGTTGCGGTTATAGGAATTGGCAAGGATTTAGCTACCAAGGTCTTTGATGATCTTAGTCTGAGATGAATAGAAGGCTCAAAACTTATGGTGCTGATTGCTTGGCATGGTCTTTTTTCTTTTGAGGCTACGTGGAATCTGTTTACTAGAAACGGAGAGCATACCCAGATTCATCATTGAGGACACTGATGCTTGAAGAGGGAAGGAATGTTAGCCTTCCAGTCGGAATGTAGCATGATCTCGGATGGGTTGATGTTAGAGAGGCCAATGGTAATGTATATAAATGTAGATAATTGATTATTTTGCTGCATTTTAGAAATGGGCCAAGGATCTATGATGATCGGGGTCCGAGATGACTAGAAGGCTTCGGGGCCCCATGCACGTTAAATTGGTTAATTCATTGGCCTTGCGTCTACGGGTAAAGAAAAGAAAAGGTTAGTGAATTAGAGGACCAAAGGGCAAAAATGGATTAAGGCACGGGGAGGGATGATAATGCTATCCAATGGCTAAATATAGTAAGGATATTTCTAGGGATTTGAAGGCATGAACGTCCAGGCTACGAGGGATTTTGTGTATGTTTTGTGTGTGATTGAATTACCCAAGCTGGGTGATTTGGAACGCAGCAGGGGTGTGTGAGGCTTATGCATTTTGGCTGAGTGGAGAGCTCTTCCCGGATGCCTGTGAATGGAGTCAGACATAGGAATTACTTGAGGGTAACAGGTGCATGCTAGTTAACAGGAACTTGATGAGTCATAAAATTCGCACATTGAGTAATGCCAAGGATCTCTTGTAACCTTGATCCTGCATTAGCTTGTAATTCTCAATTTGCTGATGCTCTTAACTTTGTAAATGTTAATAGGGCCTTCAGTAAATGGTATTAAAGTGTTTTAAACAGTTATATTGGTGAGAGAACACCAATATTCTAATTGCGAAAAGTTGGTTTTGGTTAATGAAATTTATCTAGCTTTCCAGCGGTAAAGCCCTATTCATTGCAAAACATTTTTAAAGAGGGGTTTTCTATTCAAATCACAATGTTGGAGGTATACAAACATTGTTTTAAAAGTTTATAGAACATGAACCTAAAAGCCGTTATTTTCTGCCCCAACATCACACTAATGACACGCCAAAGTTTTGACAAGTGGCATTTAATGAGGGGGGCTCAAGATCAGGTCCACATCTTAGAGGGCTGGATGGAGGAGAGTGTTTGTTCATGCTAGATCAATCAAGGGTGCAATGTGATTTTTGTAATTACAGATATTTGAAGCTTACTCTGTGTAAACTCAAGGATGCACTTAGACCAGCCATGCATAGGGCAATGCTTGCTTTTTCTCTTGGTCCACCACCATTGGCACAAACTTTTCTTATGTGTGAATCTTGAGTCTCCTACTCATAATCAGAGATGAGTAGAACACTGAGTATTGCCCAGAAAATGGGACGCCTAAGTGACGGTCATATCCTCAGAAGAAATCTCCTTCGCTGCTTGAAGGTCCTCCTTCTGAAGGGCCCGCAACTTGTTGCACTCTTTTAGCCTTCTCTCAACCCTCTTAAAGTGCCCTGTCAACAACTAGGTCCCCCCCCTCTTCTCCTCTTCAACCACCACCACCACCACTTTTTATTCTTATCCTCCCATTATAAGATTTTCTCATGGTTTCTTTGCTCCTAATGACCATATGTGGATGCTGCAAATCATCTACATATGTCCTATAATTCTCTACATCTCTCATGTGGATATTTTAACTCCCCTTCTCCCTTTTTTTAAAAAATTCAAAAATAACTTCTTTTCCAAAAACTTTCAGAAACAAATTTTTTCTAAAGCTTGCGCCTAATGCACCTCAAATGATACACACCTACAGACTTGTACAACCATGCCAAGCTCTAAAGTACTGAGTCTGCCTGGTGAAGATTATCTCAGCTTTCTTTAAATGTTAATGACTAATTTTCACCGTGGGCAAAGAGAGGACATAGCAAAGAGACATGGTAAGAGAACTCTCTCCCCTATGTATTTTAGTTCTTCTGTTGCTACATTAAGCCATGCATGTCAGTCATTATTGTCTCATAGTTATCTCACTCAACCTCTTTCAGGGTTTTATGAACTGCTTGCAACATTCTTGCACTTATATTAATGCTACAAATGGGCCTAAGACTGAAATGCAATTTTGAACCCCCCTTCCCCCCTTTCCCCCCCCAAACACACACACACACACACACACACACACTTTTTTTTTGGGTGAAATCTTTGATTGATTATATTATATGAGTACACACACTTTTTTTTTTAGTAATATCCAGTGCAGTGTATTTATATGCTCATAAATTTACAAGATGTGAAGTCTCCAAAATGGAGAGTATCCCAAAGATCAGAAACATAAAATGAAAAGCTCTATGCAAGAAGCATCTATATCACCCTCATGGCAGGCATCATATAAGGATTGCCGCAATGAGGCTAGGAAAGATTCATATGACTTGTGAATTTGCCGACCCAAGTATGCCAAATTATGCTCACTCCAGATTGTCCAAAGAGCCCAATATCTCACCCAAGAGAGAAATAGTGAGTATTGAGACAAAGACCTCATAAATTTGCCAAATAGCCAAAAATGTTTCCCAAATCTGTGACTCGGGAAACGGAGCCGAAGATGATATGAAATTCTCCTGAGAAGGTTCCTAGAACACGGGCAGTGCCAAAGCAAATGAGGGACAGTCTCTGAAGGAGCTAAACATCTTAAGCATGTGGATGGTGCAATGCGACGTTTGGCAAGTGTGACTCCCACTGACAATGTGCCTGTCATGCATCTCCAAAGAAAAAGTCTTTGTTTCAAAGGGATTTTACACTTCCATAATATCCGGAGATTCTTCCGCCACCATGAGAGGGGCTTCTTGATATGCCATAGAGTATTAGCATATTGCTGAATCCATGGAGCAGGCTGAAGAAGCCTGTAGGCTTTGATGGAGGTCAAGGCAGGCAGAGGAATAGGATGAGAGCATGTAGCAGAGGGTTGCAATTGCCAATCCATAAGCCTGTTTGTGTCAGCCACAGGAGGAACAGGTAGAAAAGGATGTAACAAATCAGCAATTTTCTTCCATATCGACCTATGGTGCATTCCCAATGCATAGGAAGCAGTGGCCTGAGGAAAAGATAAGGCATAGCCCTGATTATCTACCACATCATGTATGTATCTAATTCCCAATTTCATGAGATTGTATGCCCGAACAGGTTCCTGTAAAGCGAGTGGAATGCCAAAGATGGCACTCTAATGAATACTTTCTTTCCTCATTGAGTTTGTCCCCGAGCAATTATCAGGTGCCCATTTGACCTTAGCAAGTACTTGTTTCCAGTCAAGTATCAGAGCAGTAGAGAAAGGACAGCCAGGTATCTTCCCTACAAATCTCCCAATGACAACCTCCCAATGATCAGTAGTCCAATGACCATAAGCAGAAGTCCTCATGTTGACACACATGGATGCTATCATACAAGTCCATGGCTGTTGTTGGCGGAAAAAAGTATGGAGCATAGTCGCCTTTCTTGCAAGTACATGATATCTTATATTGAGGACATTAAGTCCACCATGCATCCTAGGAGAGCACACCATTTCCATCTTCATCAGTCTCAATGCTTTCACATCAGTTTTTGTCCTCCATAACATCTCCATAGCTTGAGACATAAAGGCTGAAATATCTCTGGAGGACCAATGCAGCAAAGGCAAAAAGAACTGGACATAGGACATTACAATGGACTGTACTATTCTGAGCCTGACATGAAGTGGCCAAGTAGAAAATTTCCAGTATTCCAGTTTATGTTGAAGTCTTTGGAAGATCCATTTTAACTGCTGCTTCTTGGTGATATGCCATCCTATAGGATATCCCAAATGCGTGACTACATCTTTGGAATGCACCACCTGACTTGGCCAGAGAATAGAATGCCAGTCACATTGTTTCAAGGGAAGCAATTTAGATTTGTCAAAATTGACATGCAATCCCGCTGCCAATCCGTACAACGATAGAGTGGTTATAAGCATGTGAACTTCCCGGGGAGAATTCTGTGGCATAAAGAAGGAATCATCAGCATATGCTTGTGCCAAAAAAGATGCAGCCCCAGGGATTTTAAGACCAGTCATCTGTCCTGTGTTTGTAAGATGATCAAGATACATTAAGAGGGGATGGGTCACAATGGCATAGAAGAGAGCACTAAGAGGGCAGCCCTGTCTAACGGATCTACCCAATGTCCATGACCGAGATAGATGACCCCCAAGAATGCACTGAGAAGTAGAGCCAGAATAAAGCCAGTAAACTGCATTTGCTATCTTGGGACCAAAGCCCAACTTTGTCATGATTTGAGAGATAAAATCCCATTGAACAGTGTCAAATGCCTTAGCAATATCTACCTGCAATATGAGCACATCTTGATGCGAGTACTTAACATATTCAACTGCAGTCAATGCATTGGAGATATTGTCATGGATTTGTCTTTGCGGCACAAACCCATACTGATGAGGATGAAGGCCCGCATTCAGTATCCCGTGAAGCCTATACACAATCATTTTGGCAATGAGTTTGTAAACTACAGGCATCAAAGTAATAGGCCTCCAATCTGACATATGGTCACACAGATGTTTTTTGGGCACAAGTTTGACTATGCCATGCTTCCAAGAGTGCGGCAACTGATTTTCTTGCCAGGCAACATTGATCATTTGCAAGAGGACTTCTTTCAAATCATCCCAAAAGGAAATATAAAATTCCACCGTAAGGCCATCCCAGCCAGGGGACTTGTATTTACTGAGGTGGAACAATGCATTATCAAGTTCTGTGTCAGTAAAAGGTCTTTCCAAGATAAGAGCACCATCCATTTCCACTATTTCAGAAACATATTGGAGGAATTCAGTCCTAGCATCAGTCATTTGATTGGATGGGGAACCAGGAGCAGAGAACAATTTTTGAAAGTAGTTTTGGCATTCATCTTGGAGATCAGAGAAAGAGTGTGTCCAAGAGCCATCGAGCTTCCTTACCCTTAGACATGAGTTTTTCTTTGGAGTAGCATGAGTTTTTCTTTCGAGTAGCATGCAGGCCCTGGAAAAAGGCTTTTGATGAGCAGCCCTTGTCCATGAGGGGCTTCATTCTTGCCCTGATCTGCCATTTGTGCAATTTCCTGTGATCATTAATAGTCAATTTAATCTGAGCATGTGAGAGGGTATCATTTTCTGAATCAGAGAGAGGCCTTAACTGAGAAAATTCGGTCAATTGTTGTGCTGTCCTTTTTGCCCATTTAACCTCATTCCTCCATTCAGTCATATGCCATTTGCCATACTCCCTAATGACATTCTGCATACGAGAGACAAAACTGTCCCAAGCATAATTCATGTCCTCCTGGGCATGCAAAGGCAAGGGATGAATTGCAAATTGGATCATTTGCTGAAAATAGTGATGTCGGAAATAAGCTTGATTAACATGCAATAATTTACTGGAAAGGGGTGGCAAATCATCCAGAGGCTTGCCAAGCTGCAAATTCATCCACAATGGGGCATGATCTGACAAGCCCAATGAGAAATCTATAAAGAGATGAGGGCTAAAATCTGCAAATTGTTGTGGGTAAAACAAATACCATCTGTCAAGCCTTGCCCAGTATGTTGTAAGTGCATTATGATGGAAAGTATATCCAGGCACTGACCCTTGGAGTAGCAGCCATAAATCTTCAGCCTGCACAGATACAAGCATGCTGTCCCATTTCTGCCTTTCCAATGATAGCATATGAGATCTTGAAGTGGTGTATCTCTTGGTAGGGGGAATTATTGAAATCTCCACAGATGAATGCATTGGATCTCCATGGATATCTGCATAAAGAATCCCATAATGAAGCCCTCATGGCAGAGGTCTGGGAGGCATAAACTGATGCAAACTCAAGAATATCACCATTGACATTACATTGTATGACCATCCATCTGCCACTGCTGTCATTGAAGGCCAACTGAGGTTCTAGCTCATGTCTTACCAGTATGCATACACGTGAGTAGGTAGTGGTACCAGCATAATATATATCATAGCCGCCAAAATAAGCATGATGACCAACCATGGAGTGTTGATTATGTTCTTGCAAACAAACAATATCTGGCTGCATTTTATGTACATAATTTCATAAAAGCCTCCACTTGGAGACATTGCAGAGGCTCTGTACATTATATGTAAAGCACTGAAGTGTTTGGAGCATGAGAGAGGTATATACAGGAAAGTGTCAAAATAAAACAAGACATCAGAGAGGCAAAGCCTCTGCCTGCATGGGTTGCATTCCTTCATGATCCATGAAAGACACAGCATTTTCCCCTTCTTCTGAATCACATATGGGGATGCCCTTCTTCAGTACCCCCACCCAATTTTGAAGGATAGGAGCTGAAGTAGAAGCCTGTCCGGGTGAGGGAGAAGAAGCATCCCATTGATGAGATTGAAGGGGGCATTGCTTCAATACAACCACCTTCTTAGGTTGTTGAAAACCATCCTGATCAATCCGTGCAGATTCTTTCATCTTCTCTTTTCCTTTATCTTTTCCTTTTCTAGCAAATGACTGCACCTGATTGATTGGTTTAGCATTCTTTGCTCCATTTCTATTTGTTGTCTTAGCTTGTAAATTCTCATTTTTGTCCCGTGTTTGGGGTGGCAAGGCATTGGGAGGGGGCTGATGCAGAACCATCGGGCATTTAGAGGCTAGATGCCCAAACTTGTGGCAGGCAAAACAAGCTCCTGCAAACACGCCCCACTTTAATTCAAAATACTTTTTTCCCAATTGCACTCCCTCAACTTCCACTGCAATAGAAGGAGGGGTAGGTGTATCAGTGTCCCAGAGAATGCAGAACCTGTTACGGTTTCCCATGGGCCGTGGAGGACAAATGAGTATACACACACACACACACACACACACACACACACACAAATACGTGAACAACCCCCCAATGGCAGCATATCCTCCGTATCAATGAGAACAGAAATATAGCTTTGAGTCCTCTTCTAAAGGCATTTTCTCTTTTTGTATGCCTTTCTTGTTCATCTTGTGTGCATGCATCAACAACGGGTAAAACCAAGGAAAAACCAAGCACACAGTGGCTGAAATTTTACGGGAACCAAAGATCTAAGATAAGCATTACCTCTTTTTTGTGTGCAGGGTATTGTGGTTGGTTTGGAGAACCTGAACCGTGTTGTAGAAATTGTACGAGGTGCAAAGGATACAAATTCTGCACATCAGATGTTTCAGGAGGGTATGCTCTTGTCCATCTATATTAAATTGGTACTTAGTGGGTACTGACAGCAGGAATATGAAGCGTCAATGCAGTAGATGGAGCAATCTTTTCCTTAGTCAGATTCGGGTCTTTTGTTCTTTTGCAGGCTTGCATGAAATTTTTGATCATGAAATAAGTGACCAGTTTAATTCTGATAGTAATATAAGATGGCTGCCCATTTGGGAATCCATGAGGAAGACATCTTTATGATTGTAACGGTGCATAAAGGGTAACAGTGCAGAAGGGGAATCAGGCTAATTTTAGCTGAGGGGTGAGGGATGATTGTTTATTTGTAAATTCCTCTTTATAAATCCAGCAAACATGATTATTCTAATGGCTCTTTTTATATTTTCCTCCAATTGCATGTTTTCAAACGAAGCTTGAGTCTATCTAATCTCTACAGAGTCTGTGCAAGGCTAGGTTGTAGCACTTTAGCTGGTCGTGGCTATATTGCTTTAGATTTCATGATAAAGATTGTGTTTCATTTGAGAGTGTGGATGACCTGATCAATATGTCATGTACCATACAGCAAATGATGAACTATTTTGCATGGGGAAATCAGATTTGGTCTATGAACCGTAATTCCAAATAGTGGCGTAAAAATTGCAGCAGCTTTGGTCCGGCTAGCTTGCTTCTTGTCAACAGGTTTCTCTATGGCGGGTGATGCTTGGGTTTATTCCATTGGCCAACTCCTAGCACGTAGACATATTGCTTATGCTGTTTGTCACAGATGTTTGGCTCCAAGGGAATCCTTGCTCCACCTTTTTGTGCACACATTTTTTGGGGTGAAATCCAGTTGTCATTATATTACAAGAAACAGTCCCAAGGAAAAGGAAAATCACCTACACATATCAAAAGAGCATGTGCGCGCGCGCACACACACACACACTAAAAAAGAAAAGTGAAATCCATGTATTTTAATATTACAAGAAGCTGTCACTGAAGATGATACATGCAATTACAATATCAGAAGGTGTCATTGTAAGACAAGTAAACAACGTAATCTATCTGATGAACAGATAGGCAATCATGAAGGGATTGCCTAAGTGACATGTGGAAGTAGTGAAACGTGGAAAAAGTAGACTCTTCAAAGGCTGTATGGTTTCTTGTGTTTCTACAGAGTCTAAAGTGCCCAATATCGAACCCATGTGTCTGGAAGGAATTTACACCAAGCATCACTCGCGATAGAAAAAATTGTTGGCGAAGAGGAAGTTTGCAGGACCAAAGCTTTTACGCCACCATTTGGCATACGATTCATAGACCAAAGCTGGTTTCCCCGATGTGAAATCCAAGGAGGAGGCATCAAAACCCTATACAAACTGGCCACAGAGATATCAACCAGGTGTAAGGGACGAGTGGCATAACCATGGTGATGTAAGGTCCAATAGGTAAGACGATACATAAGCTACAGCTTTGGTAGTGGTAAAAAACAGTGAAGCATCGGAGAAAGGTAATGCCAAAGTGCTCGAAATGCATCCCCAATCAATATTGTCTAGCCGCCAAAAGAAAGGATAGTAAAGTGCCATCATCATGAAGCACAATCCCTTTGGATGAAATAAAATAAGAGCACCTGGGTTCCTGCACTGGGTTCCTGCAAGGCGAGGGGACACGGGCATTGCAAGAAAGATGGTAGAGTGGGAGACCCGCAATGGTCTAGCAATAAGCATCATTGCTAATTTTATAAAGGGAACATTGATTTCCCATATCATGTCCGTAGAGACATCGGTACATGCATGACAAATCCTGAAAGAGAGTTTAGAGGTGAATAGCATCAACATGGTGTTACAGCTTTAACGGAGAATTGCATGACTTGCATATGCGAGAGGGGGATAACATACCCACCCATATCACAAAGATCAAAGAGATTGTTGAGTAGTTGGTATCGATACACGAGAGCATTGAGGAGAAGAATTTAATCCCAATCATGCTTAACTCCTTGTCGTTGTCGTATTAAAACTTGAAAACTAGTTTTAATATGACCTCTCTCTTTGTCTCTCTCTCTCTCTCACACACACACACAAACACACCCACACCCACACCCACACCCACACCCACCAAAAGACGTCACACACATACACACTTTTTTTGGGGATAAAAGAACCTTTCATTAAGATGAATGAACATTCATAGCTGTCCCAAAGTGATACAGCTACTACTCATAAACTTAAAAAAACCGAAATAAACCATTATAGTTGCTTCAGTGAAGAACAGCTAGTATAACAAACCTAGAAATAGTGAAAGAACACTTCTAGCTGGGCCGTAGGAAGGTCACCCATGAAATGCACGTCTTGAAGGAAGCAATGGAGGGAGGAATGGAAGAAATGATAAACATTTGCAGAGGAGTGTCCATACACCCTAGAGTTACGAGCATGCTATAAAGACCCAATAACGACACCAACTGAAGAAGTGAACATAGTTAGGTGTAGAGTCATATCTCCCAAACATCGAAAAGTGCATGCCAAAAGCGATGCGGGGCCGTAGGAAGGTCACCCATGAAATGCACGTCTTGAAGGAAGCAATGCAGGGAGGAATGGAAGAAATGATAAACATTTGCAGAGGAGTGTCCATACACCCTAGAGTTACGAGCATGCTATAAAGACCCAATAACGACACCAACTGAAGAAGTGAACATAGTTAGGTGTAGAGGCATATCTCCCAAACATCGAAAAGTGCATGCCAAAAGCGATGCGGGGAAAAAGTCCCCAATCTAGGAAGAAAATCACGGGCAACTGGGCAAGTCCAAAGCAGATGCGGGATTGTCTGCCTCGGATGTGAACAAGATGGGCAAGCTGAGGAAGTTATGGGCCTAGCAGCCAAGAAAGAGCCCACTAGTAGTGCACCCATCAAACAACGCCATAAGAAAAGCCTCTGTCTGAGAGGGAGCTTATTGCTCCAATTATGGCCAAGACAAACCTTCCACCAAGTAAGAGGTTTGTCAAGATGCCAAATAGAAAGTTCAAGGCTGTGGGAGTAAAAGATAATAAAATTTTGGTAGTAAGATCTGCAAATGAAAAAGAAGAATAACCCGGAATGCCTCGATAAAATTTCCAATCCAGGAAAGAAAGATCACTAAAAAATAAATGGGGGATGGGTGGAAATGGAAGAAGCATGGTAGTGAGAATATCTTGTGATGCATGCCCAATAAAAAATGTCTCCTATCTTGTGCCACACACACACACACACACACATATTTTTTTTGGGTGAAATTTTTTGAGACTTTATATTACAGAGTACATCAGCATAAGATCTCACTATATGACAAGTATACATCAGAGTCTATGTAATGAGTTTGCAGACAATCAAAGAGAGGTTGCTGCAAGGAGCGCTTGAAAAAGGAGAAAGTAGAGAAAGTAGGATTACAAAGGACTCTATGATTTCTATCCTTCCATAGAGTCTAAAGTGCCCAGTATCGAATCCAAGTCACACACACACACACACATTTTTTTTAATAGTGAAAACTTTTGATTGATTATATTACAAGAGTAGCGACCTCAAAACGAGGCAGCCGAAATTATATCAGTTGAAAATCTCAGTGTATGCGAGATATACATGTTAGAATTATAGATATAATTCAGCAGTGACCAATGTAATTTAATAAGCTAGTTAGGGGCACTTTTCCCTCTTTAAGAGGTTTTTCCCCCTAACCGCAGTTAGTTCACTAACTATGGTTAGTGACTACTAAGGTTTTGTCACTAGGACAAAACCTTATCTCTCACTCTTTCAGTTGTACTCTTTACACTCTTCTATTGCAACTCAGCTCTCAAGCTTTCAGCTCTCCAGCTCACTCTCTCTTGCTCTCTCTCTCTCCCCAATCTCTCACATTTGGTATCAGAGCAGGCTACTCCTTCCTCGTTGAGCTCTTGCCTTCAGTCCAAGCTCCTTGTGCCCGTACAGCCTACGCGTACCTGCTCGAAGCAGTCAACAGACTGTCCGTACAATCCGTACGACTGTACGGAATTCGTACGTGCCGTACCGTCCTGCATCAGCGCCAGTACAACACCGTACATCCGCACAAGCGACAACAGTCTGCAGCTCCATTCTGTACAGCCGATCTTCTGCCGTACAACCCGTCGCTTGACTGTACGGTTAACCGTACAGTTTCGTACGGTTTGTTGACGCCATCGGTACACCTGCGTCGTCAGTCCATCAGGCGTCCGTACTGTTTCGTACAATCTTCCGTACAACATGCGTGCAGCCCATCCGTACAAGTATTGTACCTGCAATCCGTACTTTGATTGTACCTGGCCGTAGAGGTTGTACCTGTGCACAAGCTGTACCTTGCAGGTGATCTTAGGCAGGCACATCTTGCAGACAGCCATTGTTTGGCTCAGCTTTTTGGAAGAATTTGGGGCATCCTGTTTGTTGTAGACATTGCAATCAATTTGCAGCTGTTGAAGAAATTTGGGGCTGCACTTGGAGCAAACATTGCAGATTCGGTCTGAAATTTGGGGCTTTCTGCTGAAATTGCAAAATTTGGGGCTTTCTGAGCTTTTGCCCCTTTCTGGTTGCAATTTCAAGCTCGAAATTTGGGGCTTTTGATTCTGCAGTACAATTTCTTGAAGAAATTTGGGGATTTTGTAATTACACTGCAATTTCGCAGTGAAATTTGGCTCTTTTGCAGACAGAGCGCAATTCTTGCAACATTTGGGGCTTTTGATCAATTTGCCCCTTTCCGGTTGCAATTTCGGGCCTATTTTGGGGCTTTTGTGTTGGGAGAGCAATTTTGGAGTTTTCAGTTCATACTGCCTTTCTTGAAGTGTTTTGCAGCACTTTTGGCAGATTCTGGAGAGTTTTTGATGCTTGGACAGATTTCTGCCAATGCAAGTGCAGAAATCTGAGTTGCATTTACAGCCAGTGCTTGGCTGTGTTTTTTGGGAGTTGTGCATTTCATTCCCAGTAAGGGAATTCAGTTTTGTATGTGCTTAAATCTCTTTCTCAGATATGGCCCAGCAAAATCAGAATGACTTCCAGTTCGGTGGTCTTTCACAGGAAGACAAGTTGGATGGTACCAACTACTCCCTTTGGAGTTTTATGGTACGCAATATTCTGATTTCTCGCAATTTATGGGATTATGTGAATGGGGGTGAGATCCGACCAGCAGGTATGGCACCTAATACCCCTCCTCAGCAAGGAGGTGGAAGAGGTCGTGCACAGGGTGCAGCTGCAGAAACAAGTTGGTGGTGCAGCTATAGTCACTACTCTAGAGCAGAAGAGATGGGATTCACAGGATGCCTTAGCTTTGTCATGCATCTCTCTTTCAGTGAAAAGATTTATCATTCCGCATATCCGGTCGTGTAAGACCTGGAAGGCAGCGTGGGATATTTTAGAAAGCATGTATGCAGCCCGGAATGATGCAAGGGTATCTTTCTTGAAAAGAGAGTTAAGTAATACACATATGGAAGAGGGTGACTCCATGTCAGTCCACCTCACAAAGCTACAGGATCTCAGAGAGCAATTATTGAACATAGATGAGATTATTCCTGATTCAGAGATAATTACTACCACTCTGAATTCTCTTCTTGAGTCTTATCTCAGCTTCCATACCTCGCTGAACTTATCATTGAGGGGGGGTGCAAATCCTCTCACTTTTCATGAGTTGATAGGACTTCTGCTTCAGGAAGAGTAGACCAGGAAAAACTTGGCTTCACGTGCAGGTGAACAAGCTATGCTCTCAAAGTTTAAGTCAAAAACAAAGGGACAGGCAAAGACATTAGTAAATCAGCCTTCCAGTGGGTCAGGACAGCCTTCACAAAAGGCTAAAAATGATGCAAGTAATGTTATGCTCTAGCCGAGATAGCATGACCTCGGATAGATCGGTGGGCATTTTCTCAGTCCATCTGACTATGCGTATACAGTCAGGATGGCCGATGGAAGTTCAACTGAAGTATGGGACCAAAGGGTTACCCAGTTGGAGCTTCGGATTCAGGACTATGCTGAGAAGCTTGATTTTGAAATGACCAAGCTTGCTCATGCAGATATAGCCCTGGGAATGGCGTGGCATTCTAGGAAGAATCCAGCCATTGATTGGAAAAAGCACGTATATCAATTCAAGATGAATGATGTGCTTTATGTGTTGCGAGGTGAAAAAGATATACCTCAGGGACTGTTGGTTTCCGTGATGGAAATCAGAAAAGCTCAAGTAGAGTTTTTATTCCTTTGCACAGCATCGGTAGAGCCGATGGATGATTCTTCGGCTAGCACTGATGTTACGCAAAGTGGTGAGATGGCCAAGCTGGCTCATCTTATAACAGAGGAGTTCTCTGAATGTTTTAGGGATGAACTACCTTATGGGTTACCTCCAGAGCGGAATGTTCAACATAAGATTGAACTGATCCCGGGGGCAGAACCTGTAAATAGACCTCCCTATAGAATGAGTTTTACTGAAGAGGCGGAGGTGCGTAGACAACTGGAGGAATACCTCAAGTTGGGGCATATTCAACCAAGTTTCTCACCTTTTGCTTCGCTAGTGATATTAAAGAAGAAAAAGGATGATACGTTTCGCCTCTGTATAGATTATAGAGCATTGAATAATATCACTGTTAAGCACAGGTATCCAATGGCTCGGATTGATGATTTGCTAGATGCATTACATGGAGCCGTGATTTTCAGTAAGATAGATCTTAAGTGTGGCTACCATCAAATCCGGATTAGAGCCGAGGATGTGCATAAAACCGCTTTCAGAAGCCGGTTTGGTCATTATGAGTTTTTGGTAATGCCCTTCGGACTTACCAATGCTCCAGCGACCTTCGTCATGCTTATGAACGATTTACTACGTCCGTATATCGGAAAGTTCGTAGTACATTTTATTGATGATATCCTGATATTCAGTAAAAGTACTACTGAGCATCGTGAACACTTAAGAATAGTGTTCAGTACTTTGAGGAAAGCCAGTCTTTATGTGAATAAGAAGAAAACTATACTATGTATGGTTAGGCTTGAGTATTTAGGGTTCATAATTACTCCATAGGGGGTAGAAATGGATCCGAAGAAATTGGCTGCGATACTAACTTGGCCAATCCCTCAGAGTCTGACCGCGTTGCGATCATTCTTGGGATTTGTCCAGTTTTATAGAAGACATATCAAGGGATATTCCGGAATAGTATCGCCATTGACTGATCTGACCTCAGATAAAGTACCTTTTATTTGGGAACAGAATCAACAAGAAAGTTTTAATACCATAAAACAAGCCGTGGTCACAGGACCGGTGTTAAAAATAGTTGATCCCCAGAAACCGTTGTTCCTAGAAACCGATGCAAGTGGCATTGCGGTAGAAGCAGTCCTCCTTCAAGAGGGAAGGCCAGTAGCCTTTGAAAGCAAGAAGCTTTCTCCCTCTCAAAGGAATTGGCCAACTCATGAATTGGAGTTGTACGCAGTTATCCATGCTTTGAAAACATGGAGGCATTATCTGTATGGTTCAGAGTTTTATGTGGATGTAGATCATGATACTCTGAAAATTTTTTATAAACAACCTGACTTGAGGGGCCGCCAAGCTAGGTGGGCAGAGCTCATGCAAGAATTTAATCTAACGATTCGGTATCGAAGAGAAAAAGATAAAAAGGTGGTTGATGCGTTGTCTCGCATTATGCATAACCTGAGTTTCACAGTATTAGAGAGTGCTCTAATGACCGAGATAAGAGAAACTCAAAAAGTGGACGAGTTTGTCCAGAGCTTGTGGCCTAAAGCTCATGTGTTAAAACCCGGGGAAAATGAAAAGGATGACCTGGCATCCAGAAAAGGCCAAACTTATGCAAGATATACCATAAGAGATGGTATGCTAGTTAGAAATGGCAAGGTTGTACCTGGTCAGAATGATCTCAGGCAGAGAGTCATTCGACAATGCCATGATAGCCCGTGTGCGGGACATCCAGGAGTCGAGAAGACATATGATCTCGTGAAGCGAGATTTCTTTTGGCCAAGGATGAAAAAGCATATTCATGAATATGTGACACGGTGTTTCTCGTGTCAGGTAAGTAAGGCCGAGCGGGTGAAGCCACCCGGACTTTTACAACCCTTGGAAATACCACTAAGTAAGTGGGAGAGCATTTCCATGGATTTTATTGTAGGGCTACCTGCAACACAAGGAGGGTATAATTCTATCAAAGCCATCGCCCGTGACTATTTTCAACGACGAAGGAGAGAATTAGAAGAATGAAAGCACTAGGATAGACGAAGTTTGTTGACAAGTAAGCCCAAGAAGAAGGGTTTTTGTCATTACTGCAAAAAGCCAGGTCATCACATTGCAGAATGCAAGAAAAGGCTTGCAAAAGAGAAGAAAAACAGCTCCGGTATGGCTGTTTCAGATTCAACTCCTCATGCATCTGACAGTGGGGATGCTGCAGCCAACTTTGTTGGACAGGATTATGCCTTTTTATCTTGCATTTCAGATTCTAGGCTGGCTGCTCTAGATGCTCGGGATAGTACAGCCACTTGTAATGATGATACATATGCATTTTTGACTTGCAGTTATGACTCTTCTACGGATGCATATGCTTTCAGTGTCAATTGGTATTTTGACAGCGGTGCATCCAAGCACATCACTTCTAGGAAGTGTCTTTTTACTTCCTTGCATCCACCTCCTGTTGGTAAGAAAGTCACTTGTGCCAATAACTCATCATATTTAGTACGTGGCACAGGAGATGTTGAGCTTACTGCCATTGATGGCTCAGTTTTCAGACTTTCAGATGTCTTATATGTGCCTGGTATCACCAAGAATCTTCTTTCAGTGTCCACTCTTAACAGAGCTGGATTTCAGGTCATCTTTGAGGATGATAAATGTGCTGTCCGAGACAGGGAAGATGATTATGCCTTAAGATTATCTGGTACTCTGCTGCGTGGGCTTTTTCAGCTTGATCTTTTTGAGAAAAGAGCAGCCCATGCTCTTGCAGTTTCTACCCCTACTGCTGCCATGCAGAATGCAGAATTATGGCATGCCCGGTATTGCCACATGCATTACAACAGCTTGATGACACTTCAGAAGCACTCTATGGTTGATGCATTGCCACCTCTTGAGATACCTCCTCCACATGCCTGTGAAGGGTGCATTTTAGGCAAGATGCATAGATTTCCCTTCAAAAAGGATGGTTCAGTTAAAGCTGTCCGCAAATTACAGCTTATACATAGTGATGTCTGTGGTCCCATGAGGACTCCATCATTGGGTGGTCATCTCTACTTTGTTACCTTTACTGATGATTACTCCAATTTCACTTGGGTCTTTGGCCTGAAGCGCAAATCAGAAGTGTTCATGGTGTTTAAACACTTTTCAGCCATGGTTGAAAATGAAACCGGACTCAAGATACAGACATTGCGCATAGATAGAGGTGGGGAATACTTGTCTGCAGATTCTGATGCTTTTCTGAAAGGCAAGGGTATTGTGCATCAGCGCACAGTGAGGCTGACCCCTCAGCAAAATGGCAAAGCTGAGAGGAAAAATAGAACTTTCATGGAGATGGACAGATGTATGCTGAAAAACAAACACATGCCTCACAAATTCTGGCTTGAAGGTCTGATGTGTACCAATTACATTTTAAATCAGGCTCCCACTAAGGCTTTAAAAACAAAAACTCCCTATGAGGTCTGGAATGGGAGAAAGCTTTCAGTGGATCATTTCCGAGTCTTTGGATGCCTTGCTTATGCTCATGTGCCAGTTGAATTTAGGCACAAGTTGTCAGATAAGGCCATTAAGTGCATATTTGTTGGGTACAGTGCAGAAAGCAAGGGGTATCGTCTCTACAATCCTGCTACACGCAAGATCATTGTCAGTAGAGATGTGATATTTGCAGAAAATTCAGCTCACACTCAGGCTGAATTTCAAATGCCTTCTTCAGAGGATGTCTTTGAGGGGTTGCTACCCATTGCCTTGGGTTCCCCTGCTGATATTTCTGATGCAAATCAGAATTTACAGCCACCTCCCGATGCTTTAGTTCCGCCACAGGATGTCTTGCCACCTCCACAGGCAGTGGAATAGGTGGTGTAGCAAGAAATTGCAGACATACATGCAGCAAAAACAGTCCCAAACTGCTGTTACAGACTCTTAGGGAGAGTAAAATTGACGCTCCATTACCTGGCAGGACTCACAGTGCAGCAAGGCACATGGAAGGTGCTAATTCAGTGGAATCAGCATATGCAGGTACTCTTCTTGATGAGGAGGAGCCTGCCACATTCGAAGAGGCAAAGGACAATGTGCATTGGATGAATGCCATGCACGATGAGTTGCAGTCCATTGAAAAAAATCAGACTTGGGATGTTGTAGACTTGCCACCAGGTAAACATGCCATTGGCACACGATGGGTTTTCAAGGTCAAACGGAAGCCAGATGGCTCCATTGACAGATACCAGGCAAGGCTGGTTGCTAAAGGCTATGCTCAGAAAAAGGGCATAGATTATGAGGAGACATTTGCTCCTACATCCCGGATGACCACCATCCGATCAGTTATTGCAATGGCTGCACATTTTTGAGTGGAATGTTCATCAGTTGGACATAAAAACAGCCTTCTTAAATGGAGACTTGCTGGAAGAGGTGTATGTCAAACAACCTCCAGGCTTTGAAATTACAGCAAATGCACTTCAAGTATGCAAGCTAAACAAAGCTTTGTATGGGCTGAAACAGGCCCCTCGTGCATGGTATGCCAAGATTCATGCCTTTTTGACCAGCAAGGGGCTGCACAATAGTCCTACTGAGAGCACCCTCTACATCAAGATGGATGGGGGGGAAATTTTAGTCATCCTTCTTTATGTTGATGACTTACTGCTCACAGGGTCCAATGAAGATAAAATTGCAGATTTCAAAGCTGATTTGCAGACCACCTTTGACATGTCAGATTTGGGGCTGCTTCACTTTTATTTGGGGATCCAGTTCTCTCAAGAGAGACGTGGCACTGTTATGTCTCAGTCCAAGTATGTGCAGAAACTCTTGGACAGATTTAACATGCATGATTGTAAGCCCATAGCCACTCCCATGGAGCCGGGGCTGAAACTCACAATGCATGATGCAGGAGAATCAGTTGATGCCACATCTTACAGTCAGGCTGTTGGATGCCTCATATATCTCTGCAACACTAGACCTGATATTCAGTTTACAGTATCTCAGGTGAGTAGGTACATGAACAGCCCAAAAACTATGCATTGGCAGGCAGTTAAGCGCATCTTCCGTTATTTGCAGGGCACGAAGTCTTTTGGCTTGTTATTTCCCCAGGGGGGTGACTTGCAGATGCATGCTTATAGTGATTCAGATTGGGCTGGTGATTATGACACTAGGCAGTCCACTAGTGGCAATTGTTTCTTTTTGGGTAAATCTTGCATTTCATGGCTGAGCAAGAAACAATCTACAGTGGCTACCTCATCATGTGAAGCTGAGTACAGGGCAGCTTTCACAGCAACAGTTGAATGTGTCTGGCTGCGATGTCTATTTGCTGATCTTCATCTGACTTTGGAGGGTCCTTCTCCAATTCTCACTGATAGTCAGAGTGCCATTGCAGTGGCAAAGAATCCAGTGTTTCATGCTCGCACGAAGCACATTGAGGTTCATTATCACTACGTCAGAGAGAAGTTGCATGCAGGAGAGATCTTTGTGTCCACACATGACAACGTTGCAAATATTTTCACCAAAGCACTACCACGTGAAAAGTTTGAGGCATTTCGCAGTGCCCTGAACTTATATCCGTTTGGTGATTGATCAGCCTTGTACATGACATTGGCACTGCAGAGGGGTGTTAGAATTATAGATATAATTCAGCAGTGACCAATGTAATTTAATAAGCTAGTTAGGGGCACTTTTCCCTCTTTAAGAGGTTTTTCCCCCTAACTGTAGTTAGTTCACTAACTATGGTTAGTGACTACTAAGGTTTTGTCACTAGGACAAAACCTTATCTCTCACTCTTTCAGTTGTACTCTTTACACTCTTCTATTGCAACTCAGCTCTCAAGCTTTCAGCTCTCCAGCTCACTCTCTCTTGCTCTCTCTCTCTCCCCAATCTCTCACAATACATCATGATCTATGCAGCGCGTCTGCAAGCAATCAAAGAAGGATTGTTGTAGAGAACGCCTAAAAAAGCCAAACAAGGAAAATATAGGATCACTAAAGACTTTACAAGTCCAGAGTGCCCAATAGCGAACCCAAACAAAGAAAAGATGAAATTCTGGTTTGGGTGGATGAAAACCAAAGAGCTAGAAAGACTTCCCAAAAGGAACAGTTGGGAATCTCGCTCGCAGGCGTTGTCGAAGAAGATCAATGAACTCACGAGAACATGGACAAAACTAGAATAAATGAGGCACAGTCTCATGATAACTCAAACATCTGTGGCAACGAGTAGGAGCAATGTGTCTAAGAGCCAACATCTGTCCGGATGGAAAAATGCCCAGAAGCACTCGCCATAAGAAAACCTGTTGCCTAAGAGGAGTTTTGTAGGCTCAAAGTTGCCATAATCTCTTTCTCCACGACTTGGTTGGGCGATGCATTCGCCAAATAGAATTGCCTTTCTCTGAAACCCAAGGTTGAGACAAAAGGATTTTATACAATGCAGGCACCGTAATCTGAGATAGCCTCAAAGGGCGAGAAGAGGACTCTGGGGACGTCAAAGTCCAATCCTCCAATTTGTCCTGAATTTCCAAAGGAGGAATTAGAACAAAAGGCGAAAGCATACAAACAATCTGTTGCCACAAAGCACGATAATGAGAGCCCAAGCAATACCGTGTAGCTGTCAGAGAAAAAGGTAGCATAGAGCCATCATCATGAATAACATCAGCAACAGAAGTGACGCCCGTAAAAGAAACAAAGTAGGAACGGCGAGGTTTTGTAAAGCCAGCGGAGGTTGAAAAACTGTCGACCAGTGAATGCTTTCAGCTCACAAAGAATTACCCAGCAAAGACTGTCGACCATGCCATTCCAGATGAGAGAGGACATGCTTCCAATCAAAAAGCAACTTGGAGACCAAAGGGCAGCCAGGCAAAGTGCCATTGATGCGACCAAATAAGAAATCCGAGTAATTGATTTGCTAGTGACTAAAGACAGTAATACTAATATGTGTGACTAGAGATCTAATCATAAGAGCCCAAGACTGATCACTTTGCAGAAATTGCAGCAACATTTTTTCCCTGTGAGCAAGGATGTGCACCTGGATATTCGTGATGCTCAAACCACCATGCAGCTTAGGAGAACAAAGTCGATGCATTGAAAGCATCCTGAGACTCTTTCTGCCATGCTTGGAACGCTAGAAGATTTCCATAATGGCAGACATGAAAGAAGCAAGATTTGCCTTGGTGAACAGGATCAATGGCAAATAAAATTGAATATAAGCCACAAGGATGGATTGCGCTATTGGAAGCCGAACATGCAAAGTCCAGGTTGCCAATTTCCAATACTCTAGCTTTTTCCGAAGCTTGACCATCACCCAATCAATCGGTTGACGAAGAGTGAGACCCCACCCCGAAGGATAATCAAGAGGACAAACAATCGGAGTGGGTGGAATGATTTCCCCGGGCCACAAAAGACTATGCCAGTCTTTAGAATGCAATGGGAGCAGCTTAGACTTTTGAAAATTTACATGAAGACCAGTGCCAAACCATAAATAGAGAGAGCCTGCATCAAAGCAGAAAGATCATTCTGCGTATTCTTCGGGGTAAAGAAAGAATCATCAACATAGGCTTGAGCAACCATGCTGCGCTTTTCATCCAATTCCAAACCATGAAGGGAGCCTGTAGCCACAAGATGATCAATATATTGCAGCATAGGATGGGTAAATGGCATACAATAAATCACTAAGAGGACATCCTTGACGGACTAAACAACGAGGAGTCCACTCATGAGAGAGATCTCCAGAGAGAATGCAGGCTGCATTGCTGTCCCTGTAAAGCCAATACATAATCTGCTGCATTTTTGCTCCAAACCCCAAAGCTCGCATTGTTTGCCAGATGAATTCCCATTGAACTGTATCAAAGGCTTTTGCAATAACCACTTGTAAGAGTAGAACATCCTGTTGTGTGTATTTGGCATATTCAATCCCAATATAAGCATTGGCAATATTATCTGTGATATGCCTACGGGGAACGAAGCCATATTGCGAAGGATGCAGCCCATCATGCAAATAACCTTTAATACGATCAACAACCATTTTGGCTATGATCTTGTAAATGATTGGCATGAGCATTATTGGTCTCCAATCAGTGAGTGAATCACATAGCTGCTTTTTTGGAAGGAGCTCGACAAGTCCTTTTTTCCATGACATAGGCATTTGTTGATTTTCCCATGCTGAATTAACCATTTGCAGCAAAGTAAGCTTGAGGATATCCCAGAAGGCAAGAAAAAATTCCACTGTGAGACCATCCCAATGGCATGCTTGGCATATTCCTAACAGGATCAAAAATATTATCCACCTCCACCATGATGCCCATGGTGGGAACTCGATCCTTCCAACTCTTTCGAGTGTCTTCGAAACCCTCATGCATCACCTCATGGACAAGTTGAGCCTCTGCAGAGTCATGAAGGGGGTCATCCTGACCCATAACCTGCTTTTGTGTTGCACTGATCTCTCTTTCTGAAAAGTCTTTTCACAAGGACAATCCGCCATTTGAAGGTGAGGGAAAAAAGAACCCAAGAAAGAGGAAGCTTGAAAGGGAGCTGTAGAAGAGGGAACCCAGAACTAAAAGGGAGAAGCTGAGGAAAAGAGCAGGAAAGAGCGCTGAAGTTGAAGGGGAAAGCAGGAAAGAAAACTGTACGGAAAGGATTGACAGCACGGAAGCTGTATGGAGCCAAGAAGGACAGAAGCTGTACGGAAAAGAAAAGACAGAAAAGGCTGACAGAACGTAGGGGAGCTGAACGGAAAGAAAACATAAGCTGTACGGAAAGGAGAGGACAGCAGGGTCGTGGAGGCAAGCAGCACTGTGGACCTGTATGGACGGGGCCAGACAGCAAAAAACAGACAGCGTGCAAGGTATGGAAAGCTGTCAGACAGCGTATGGACAGCAAACGGGCCCTGTATGGAGACATCACATGCTGTACGGCGGTCAATAGGAAGGTGGGGGCGGCTGAACGACAGTTCTCTCCTCTCCTTCTGTCCTCCACCTCTCTCTCTCTCTCTCTTTCTCACACACTTTTTTTTTTTTTTGTGAGAAGAAATCTTTTATTGCTGTAAAATAATTACATTCATAGTTACTTCAAAAATGGAGTAACTATTACTCAACTAAAGATCTCAAATGGGCCCTGTATGGAGACATCACATGCTGTACGGCGGTCAACAGGAAGGTGGGGGGGGGGCTGAACGACAGTTCTCTCCTCTCCTTCTGTCCTCCACCTCTCTCTCTCTCTCTTTCTCACACACTTTTTTTTTTTGTGAGAAGAAATCTTTCATTGCTGTAAAATAATTACATTCATAGTTACTTCGAAAATGGAGTAACTATTACTCAACTAAAGATCTCAGTATAAGCTGTATACACATCCTGATCAATCGAACGAGTCTGAACACAATCATAGAATGATTGCTGCAGAGATCATTTGAAAAAAATAAAGGATGAAAAAAGTGGATCACCAAAGACTCTATGATTTCTGTCCATTTATAAAGTCCATAGTGCCTAGTAGCGTACCCATACAAAAAATAAATCAAAACCGTGTCTCGCTGGATGAAAACCAAACAACCAGAAAAGCCTGCCAAAAGTAACAGTAGGAAATCGCTCAAAGCCTCTGTCAGATGAGAGCGATGAAGTCACAAGTATGTGGACAGAACCAAAAGATGTGACGCACAGATTCAGTAGGGTGTAACCATCTGTGACAAACAGCCGGAGCAATATGTATGTGTGCGAGTAACTGGTCAGATGGAAAAATGCCAAGCAGAACTCGCCAAAGGAAGAGCTGTTGCTGAAGAGGGACTTTGTAATGCCAAAGGATTTCTCCACCACTTTAGTGGGCGATCCATATGCCAAATAGTATTTGCTTTGTCAGAAATCCAAGGCGGAAGTAATAACACTTTATACAGTGATGACACTGTGCTATGTGAGAGCTTCAAGGGACGGGCTGAAGAGGAGGAAGAGTGTAAAATCCAATCCTCAAGCCTATTCTGAAGTTCCAAGCGAGGTACCGGCAAAAACGGTTGAAGCATTGCTGAAATCCTATGCCATAAAGAATGATAATGAGCTCCCAAACCGTACTTGCTGGCAGCCATAGAAAAATATAAAAGTGTGCCATCATCTTGAAGTACATACGCCACAGATGAAATGCCTTTAAAGGAGAGAAAATAAGAACGTCTAGGTTCTCGAATGGCCAAAGAAGGGTGGAATACTTTAGACCAATAAATATTCTCAGCCCTCAAAGAGTTTCCCGACAAAGAATCTCGGCCATGCCATTCCAAGTGGGATAAGATAAATTTCTAATCGAGAAGTAGGCGAGAAACAAAAGGGCAGCCTCTGATCTTGCCTTGGATAGAGCCAAATAGGAAATCCCACTGAGTAGGCTGCCAATGCCCAAAGGCAGAGGTATGAATATGTAATAAGAGAGAACGGATCATGAAAGTCCAAGGCTGATCTCCTTGCATAAACTGCAACATCATTTTTCCTTTGTGAGCAAGTAAATGCATTTGAATATTGAGAATGTTCAGACTCTCGTGCATCTTTGGAGAACCGAGACAGTGCATAGAGAGTAATCTTAGACTTTTCTTGCCATTTTTTGCACACCAGAAAATTTCCATGATAGCTGACATAAAGGAATTCAGCTCTGCCTTAGTGAACATAATGAGAGACAGATAAAATTGTATGTATGCTATCAAAATGGATTGTGCGATTCGCAAACGAACATGTAGTGGCTAAGTTGCAAGCTTCGAATATTCAAGTTTTGCCCTCAACTTTGTTAACACGCAATCAATTTGTTGGGAACGGGTGAGTTCCCAACCTAGAGGATAGCCAAGATGTCGAATAAATTGAGAAGCGGGGACAATTTCCCCTGGCCACAGAAGTCTGTGCCATTCCTGTTCATGCAACATCAACAATTTTGATTTTTGAAAATTTACCCGAAGACCAGCAGCCAATCCATATGTAGAAAGAGCCTTCATAATCATAGACAGATCACTCCGAGTATTTTTTGGGGTAAAGAATGAATCATCAGCATATGCTTGAGCGATCATGCTACGACTGCCCGCTATCTCCAAACCGTGCAACTGGTCAGTGTCCAAAAGGTGGTCCAGATATTGAAGTATTGGATGAGTGGCTATGGCAAAAAGTAAAGCACTTAGGGGACATCCTTGCCTAACAGAACAACCAAGAGTCCAGGATGTAGAAATATCCTTTGAAAGTATGCAGGCAGCTTTACTATCTTGATATAGCCAAGTGATAACTTGCTGCATTTTTGTGCCAAATCCCAATGCCTGCATCGTCGATTAAATAAAATCCCACTTAACAGTATCAAAGGCTTTGGCAATATCAACTTGTAATAATAAAACATCCTGCTGCGTGTATTTGGCATATTCAATTCAACATAGGCATTAGTAATGTTATCTGTGATATGTCTACGCGGGACAAAGCCATCTTGGGCAGGATGCAACCCATCATGTAAAAACCCTTTTAGCCGATCGACAATCATTTTTGTAGTGACTTTGTAAATGACTGGCATAATGGTGATAGGTCTCTAGTCTGCCAAAGATTCACAAATTTGTTTTTTTGGAAGGAGTTTAACAAGACCTCTCTTCCATGTGTCTGGCATTTTTTGATTTTGCCATGCAGCATTCACCATATGTAGCAATGTATGCTTCAAAAGAGACCAATATTCTAGAAAAAACTCGACTGTAAGACCATCCCATCCTGGAGATTTCCATGTACCGCAAGATTTGATTGCATCTGACAGTTCCCTCTCAGTAAAAGATTCCTCCAATTCCAAAGCTTGAGTAGTGGAAATAATAGGAGAAACATGCTGCAATAGTAAATTTCGTGCAACCAAAACCTGCTGTGAGGGAGGAACTGCAGAACCAAATTGCTGAGAGAAATGATGTACACAAACCGAAGCAAGCTGTGACCGCGAGGTGGTCCATGATCCATTAGGCATAAGCACCCTGCAAATTTCTATTTTTAATCTCCTCTGATGCAAGCTTTTGAAAAATTCTTTGGAAGAGCAGCCTTTATCTGTAAAGGCTCTTTCTCTGGCTCTAGTCTCCCATTTAGCCAGTTTTCTGTGATCATTTAGTTTAAGACAATGTCTGGCCTGGCATAGTGTTGTTTGCTCATGCAGGGACAACAAACGAAGATGGCTGAGTTCAGTGAGATCCTGACAAGTGAGTTTGGCCTGAGCAATAGTTTCCCTCAGAGTCTTCATGTAAGACTTGCCATAACCTCTAATCACAACTTGCATTTTGGAAACAAAAGAATCTCAGGCATCATCGATATGAATATGGCTGCAAGAAGACAGAGAATGAGATGCTTCAGTAACCATGGCCTTGAAAGCAGCATGTTGCAAGTAGCTATTGTTCACGATCAGATGTCGCCTTTGTGGCAATCTATCATCTGGCATATCATGAAAGGATAACCGCAACCATAGAGGTGCATGATCTGAATGCACAAAGGCATAGTCAATCCACATTTTGCATGTAATATCCCCATTTTGTTGCGGAGCTACACTATACCATCGATCCAGACGTGTTTGATAAGAAGAAAGAGCATTATGTTGGAAGGTGTATCCAGGTGCCAAAGGCTGCAATTCCTTCCAAAGGTCAACCAAATCCAGATGCATCAGTAATTTAGACCATGCATGCCTTTCAGGGGTTAACATATGAGTATGTCTGGAGGTATTGTCACCCTGTTGAGGAGCATTATTGAAATCTCCACATATAAAGGCATGATATCTCCATGGATATTGTTGCATGGCATCCCAAATCGCAGTTCTTTCTCTAGAGGATTGAGGTGCATAAACAGAGGCAAATTCAAACACCTCTCCTCAAATAATGCATTGAAGAACAAGCCATCTGCCTTTGTTGTCATTTAGAGCAATAATTGGTTGAAACTCATGTTTGAATAAAAGGACCACCCTTGAGAAAGAGTGCTCCCCTCTCTCTCTCTCTCACACACACACACACATACACTTTTTCTTTTGGGTGAAATATTATATATTTTTGTGGGAAATCCCAAAAGAGGTAAAAACCCACCAATAAGTACAAGGGAAAAATTTACAAGTAAAGCCTCAGAGCAAAAGTCATGAGGCAGCCAAGTAAAAAGTTACATATCAAGTTGGAGGAGGATCAAACACAACATCCTCTAGCTTCAGATTATTGCTTTGTAAAAACTGATGCAGTGTAGAAATCCCACACACACTTGAAAAAAAAAAAGGTGAAATCTTATATTTCTGTGTGGGAAACCTCAAAAGAGGTAAAAACCCACCAATAAGTACAAGAAATCCCACACACACACACACATACACACACAACTTGTGACTAGTAAATGTATCTCACAGAAACACTTATTTCTTTACACACACACACACACACACACACACACACACATACTTCCCCAACTATGAATTATTCTTTTAAGTAACCCCCCGTGAAACCTCTCCTTTACACTATCTTTTTAATCAACCCACAAACCAAGCACACTAATCCTCCCATACCTTCACCAAGCCAACAGAAAGGTGGGGGGGGACTGAACGACAGTTCTCTCCTCTCCTTCTGTCATCCACCTCTCTCTCACACACACTTTTTTTGTGGGAAGAAATCTTTTATTTCTGTAGAATAATTACATTCATAGTTACTTCAAAAACGAAGTAGCTACTACTCAACTAAAGATCTCAGTATAAGCTGTATACACATCTTGATCAATCAAACGAGTCTGAAAACAATCGTAGAATGATTGTTGCAGAGATCGTTTGAAAAAAAGAAAGGATGAAAATAGTGGATCACTAAAGACTCTATGATTTCTATCCATCCATAAAGTCCATAGGGTCCAATAGTGCACCCATATAAAAAATAAATCAGAACCTTGTCTCTGTGGATGAAAGTCAAACAACCAGAAAAATCTGCCAAAAGCAACAGTAGGAAATCGCTGTCGAAGCCTCTGTCTGATGAGAGCAATGAGATCATAAGTATTTGGACAGGACCAAAAGATGTGAAACACTGATTCAGTAGAGTGCTGGCATCTGTGACAAACAGCTGAAGCAATATGTCTGTGGGCGAGTAACTGTCCGGATGGAAAAATGCCAAGAGAACTCGCCATAGGAAAAGCTGTTCTCGAAGAGGGACTTTGTAATGCCAAAGGAGATGCAGCCTTTTTCTCCACCACTTCATTGGACGATCCATATGCCAAACAGTATTTGCTCTGTGGGAAATCCAAGGTGGAGGTAATAACACTTTATACAGTGATGACACTGTGATATGTGAGAGCTTCAAAGGATGGGCGTATAAGGAAGGAGAGCGTAAAATCCAATCCTCAAGGCAATTTTGAAGTTCCAAATGAGGTACCGGCAAGTACGGTTGGAGCATTGCTGAAATTCTATGCCATAAAGGACGATAATGAGCTCCCAAGCCATATTTGCGAGCAGCCATAGAAAAAGATAAAATTGTGCCATCATCCTGAAGTACATCCGCCACAGATGAAATGCCTTTGAAGGAGAGAAAATAAGAACGTCGGGGTTCTTGTATGGCCAAAGGAGGGTGGAATACTTTAGACCAAAAAATATTCTCTACCCTCATAGAGTTGCTCGAGAGAGAGTCCCTGCCATGCCATTCCAAGTGGGATAGAATGTGTTTCCAATCAAGAAGCAGACGAGAGACAAAAGGGCATCCTCTGATCTTGCCTTGGATAGAGCCAAATAAAAAATCCCACTGAGTAGGCTGCCAATTCCCAAAGGCAGATGTATGAAGATGTAATAAGAGAGAGCGGATCATGAAAGCCCAAGGCTGATCTCCTTGCATAAACTGTATCATCATTTTCCCTCTGTGAGCAAGTAAATGCATTTGAATATTGAGAATGTTCAGACCCCCGTGCATCTTTGGAGAACAGAGACGATGCATAGAGAGTAATCTGAGACTTTTCTTGCCATGTTTTGAACACCAGAAAATTTCCATGATAGCTGACATAAATGAAACCAGATCTGCCTTAGTGAACATAGTGAGAGGCAGATAAAATTGTATGTATGCTATCAAAATGGATTGTGTAATTCGTAGACGAACATGTAATGGCCAAGTTGCAAGCTTCCAATATTCAAGTTTTGCCCTTAACTTTACTAGCACCCAATCAGTTTGTTGTGAACAGGTGAGTCCCCAGCCTAGAGGACAACCAAGATGTCGAATGAATTGAGAAGCGGGGACAATTTCCCCAGGCTACAGAAGGTTGTGCCATTCCTGTGCATGTAACGGCAGCAATTTTGATTTCTGATAATTTACCCGAAGGCCAGCAGCCAATCCATATGTAGAAAGAGCATGCATAATCATGGACAGATCAGCCCGAGTATTTTTTGGAATAAAGAATGAATCATCAGCATACGCCTGAGCAATCATGCTGCGACTGCCAAGAATCTCCAAACCGTGCAACTGGTCAGTGTCCAAGAGGTGATCCAGATATTGAAGCAGTGGATGAGTGGCTATGGCAAAAAGTAAAGCACTCAGGGGACATCCTTGCCTGACAGTCTCTCTCTCACACACACACACACACACACACACACACACACCCTGCACATGCGCACACCTTTTTTTAAATAGTGAAATCCATGTATGCTTATATTACCTATTTTTTTAACTTTCATAGTTTGGTCTCTCCAATAAGCAAGCTGATGCGTTGTTGTGTATAACACACACACACACACACACACACGTATTGCATGTATATATCGCTCTCTCCAAACAGCTTTTGCTGACCCTTTTTTTACTTGCAGAGTTCGGTCTCTCCAATAAGCAAGCCGATGCGTTGTTGTCTATAACATTGCGTAAATTGACTGCACTGGAGGTATGGGCTTGAATTTCCATTTCATACTGTGAATCTAGATTGTTAATTTCCTTGGGGGAGAACTTAGAATTCAGGGGGCATTCGTATTGGCAAAGGCTCTGGTCACGTGCGATAATTCAATTATTTAGTCTATTGAGTAAATATGTAGTGGTGAGTTGAAGAGCTGGTGCATTCATGGCACCAGGAGCTCTGTTTTGGGTTGGAGAGAAACAGGTTGCAGATGGAAGATTTGGTGATACAGAACTGAAAAGAGACGTGCAATGTACATATAGAGGAGAGAGAACTAAAGAAGACATTGTTGCATTGTACTTCTATTAAAAAATGAGCTTAAGTCAGGATATAATGTCTGCATAAAATCAAGGAAATGCAATTTATTTCCTGCACAAGAAACTTAAAATAAAAAATATGCTGAAGTTTATGGAGTGGAACTTTAAGTAAACCATCTGTTCAATGATCCACCCTGCTCATATAGCCATGGAATACAATAAATCGAGATGCTTGCAAAAAGTCCTGTTTTCTGTTTCACTGCACAAATTCTTGTGGTCCGTTGCCAAACTCTGACAGCTTCAGATTGAGCGTGCTGATTTTGTTTAGTTGTCGAGGTCATTTTTATTCCAATGTAATCTTGCTTTTGAGGACCAGGGGCAGCCATGACAGCATGCGTTTGCTAATAGAATGATGTTGTTGTTAACTTGTTATGTTGTCCCATGAATAATCCTGTACATGATACAATCCCTGATTCTACACAGAGAAACAAATTTGTTGAGGAACATGATGCTTTGACGAGTGAAATCCGTGAGCTAAAGCAGCTGCTTGCAAGTCGGCCTCGTATTTTGCAGGTAATGTTTGCATTTGTTATTTGTTGTTTCTTTCAAAAAGTTTCGATGGAACTTCATGTGTGTTTTCCTGCATGGTTGTTTGTTTATCCTGTGCTTGTAAAAAGGCTGTCTTCTGACCCAATCTTTGTTTTTAAAATTTTATTTTTGTATTGTTTCATTTGGCAAAAAATGGAAGTTCTGATTAAATTTTGAAAAAGGTGCTGTCCATAGTGTGCTGTGCTGACAACACCTCGTGGGCTGCCTCTTGAAGTACTTAGCTCATTGTCTGTAAGAACTCATGAGGAGCTACAAGAAACCCGTTTTGGGGACTATACAACCAACTGATAGCTCCCTTGGATATAACAGAAAATTGTGTGGAGGCTTGGTCTCCCATCACCTAAGACTGATAGAGTTTGAGGGCCTTGTTGCCATTTAGCCCAGATGGTTGCATAAATCTGAATATGATTGCTGGCTCCTCTTACGTTGCAAGTTATCGCCGATCGGGATCTTTGTTTGAGTCGGAGCAGCAGCCTTGCTTCATGTAGCCATGGAGTGTGTTGGCCCAATTAATGTACTTACTAGTGCCAAGCAGCTCACCATCTTGATCTTGTGGATGTCAGAGGAGAGGCTGCCTCTCAAATCTCGTCAATTCAACCATTGATGCACCCAAGAAGGCTTGAATGGAGGCGTCTCCAAATCTGTATCAAATTTGTCTTAGGGGTTGAGTTGCATCATCACGTCAAGGGAGCATGTGAGAGATTGAGAGTTTTCGTGGTAGGGACATACTTTGCTTCTGCGTTTCATGATTACCAGCCTCTTCTTTGCCTAGGATCACGGTTTGAAAGGAAGTTTTGGATTAGTCTTCTGAGTGGTGACATCTTTGTGGAAGCAACAACATGACTCATACCAGCCTAGAGCCAACAAAAATCTGATTTACTACCAAAAGTCTGCCAGGAAGGGGAGCTTGGAAGTGCTTCAAAATATGAGCTTTTTGTGAGCACTATTAAAGACTAGAGTTGTTTGGTGCTAGTTCTGAATGTGGATCTCTGCCTGGCACCTCAGGTATGATGTCGTTTGACCTCCAAGGTGACATATGTCGTTTGCCCTTGGCTTGTCCCCATATCAAAGGAGCAAAGTGGACAGGATGCAAGAAGACCATTTTATGCCAATGTCGAATGCAGCACAATATAGTCAATAAGATAGCGAACACACTCGAGGCAATGGATCGTGCCATTGTTGTTTGCCATATCAAAAGAGCAGCCAAAGTGGACAGGACGCGTAAGGACCATTTGGCATGAAATGCAGCACAATACTAGTCAGTAAGATAGTGAAGACACTCGAGGCATTGGATCATGCCACCCACTCAAAGAGCATTTGTTGTTTGCCAGTTGTAGGTCATGTTTCTATTAGATCATGAGACGGTGACCAATAAGGCATATCAATGGAGGCCAAATGGTGTCGAAGAGCTGGTTTTTGCTCTGGGAGTTCGGGACGTTTGCAAAGAACTGGCATGCAACAAGCAACACTATAGCTTTGGATAGTGTTAGCTGCTCACATTTCCTGGCCTTGTTGGTAATATGACCTCACAAGACTAGATCTTGTAACCATCTCCTTTCTCTTCTCATCTGAGAGGCAATTAGGTCTTTGGATGCCACATGGAGATGGGCATCTCCTCTTTGGGTACAGCTCAAGAACTGTGAGGAAATAATAGTGCCACACGGGATGCCCGTGGAGCCTCCTCCATTCATAGTTGTATCTTCCACATGCAAGTGTTTAACCTAGGTGTCTCTTTTCCACTCACCAAACGAGAGATCAATTCCTTATCTAGTTTAGGCGAATTGTGCAACTTGTGATAGAGAAGAGAAAACTTTCCCAATATCTCACTCAAAGCACAAGATCTTAATCAGGAGAGCCACTCCCATCATGTTCTACGTCCCATAATCCAAGAATCCATGTTGGGTAGAATAGAAACGGGTCCCACTGATGCGGCAATGGCGGGAGATGAAATAGAATAGTTCTTGCATGTGTCATGATTTGCTTTGTCATGTTTGTTAGGAGAACACATGCTTTTAAGGCATTAATATATGAATAGTGTGACTCACCAAGTTTCCAATGAAAGAACATGGATGTTTGTGTGGCATGATCATGGAAATCGTGCAAACTCCAAATCACGAGCATCCAGCTCATCTGGAGAGGGAGGGGTGTAAACCTTCCCTCGAAAAGGACAGCAGAGACACTCTCGTTTCTTCCCCTCTCCCTCTCTCAACAGAGACACTAGGGCCCAGGACAACAGTCGGGCTGGACCCCCCCGAAGGATTTTATTACTTGAGAGAAGATGAAGTACATAGTTCAGCGTAGAGCTGTTCATACATCCCCAAAATCCAAAACGTGAATGAATGAATACATGAGCTCTTAGGCTCCCCTTCTTGGCAACAAGCCACTTGTCAATTTCTACACTACTTTCCTAATTACATGCCACTAAGGGCAACTTTGGAGTCTTCGAAGCACTTGGTCACGCGAACCGCCTCCCAGACTTTGATTAGGCTCCCGTAGCGCTTAGGAAAATAACTATTCCTAGTACATGCAACAATTAATTAAAGCGCACCACCATGGCACCCATTAATTGTTAGCGCTTTGCATGCAAACAACACATTGTGGACTAGTTCTAGTCACGGTGGGCGTCCCCACTAAACACGTGTGCACACACAACAAATATAAAAATATATATTTATTCTTTGGTTGATCGAAGTCAACGCTCTTGATCATAATTAAGGAGCTTTGACCAAGGGTCGAGGCGCCTTAATTATAGCCAAGTCTCTCCAACCGAAGTTGACACAACTCTCCAACCGAAGTTGGCACATCTTGGTTAACCGTGGTTAACCCTCTTGGCGCATGCCAAGTCTCGTTGATCGAAGTCAACACTCTAACCGCAGTCAGCTCTGTAGTTCTCTGGTTAAGCGTAGTTAACCCTCTTGGTAATAAACCAAGTCTCCCTGACCGAGGTCAGGTTTACTTGACCAGAGTCAAGTATCTTTGACCGTAGTCAATTCTTTGACCATTAAAAGAACTCTTTGACCATAATTAACACATACTATTTAATTATGATCAAATAAATGGTCAACTGTACTTTGACTTAGGATATTTACATTGTGGTGACAAGGGGGGCAAGGGATGGGGCCTATCAAGCGGTCGAGGCCATCAAGGAAGAGGTTGAAATGCCAAATTTTGAGAAAGGCTTCGAGAGAGAGTAGATTGAACCTACACACACCGAAAATCGTGAGTGTATAGCGAAATTGTAGGAGAGATGTTGCCCAGAGCATCCCTTGTCCACAAGGATGTTGAAGGAAAAGGGGCCTAGAGCGTGGGAGCTTAAGGACCGTGAGAGGAGTCGGGGAGAGTGGAAAGGAGCAAAGGAGCGAGGAGTAGGTAAGGAGAAGGACAAGGAGGCGGCGGAGAGAGTCAAAAGGAACAATTGGAGGGGGAGAGGAGGCAAGGGAGTAGGATAAAGAGGAGCTGCTGGGTGAGGGACATGAGTAAGAGGAAGGTGTTGTTCAAGGGAGGCGTTGTGGGAAATGGGGGCAGATGGGAGTGCAAGCTTTAGTAATGGAAGAGCATAGGAGGGTGGATTCTGGGCTAGGGATGTAGTAGAGGGATTATGAGTAGATGTGTTAATATGAGTGTCTGATTTAATCGAAACATGTATATATCATCCATCAGTGCCATCAAGCCCTTCTTTGTCAACACCTTGTCATCTAATGCTGGCACCTTGTGTGCCATTATTCATAGAAATTTTCATTGAATTGTTGTACCATAATGCTATGCATTTTCAATGGGTCTGTTGCTTGCTTGGCAGAAATGGAAAGATGCTATCTAAGAGGTGGAGTTTGAGATGAATGCAGGTTGAGGCCTTCTGCAATAACAGATAAACTGGCAAAGAGTTGAGCTCGATGTTTCTTGAAGAAACAATGTATTCAGAAAAAAGAAAAATATCAAATTAACATTAATGTATTTTTAAGGAATAAGACGATATCTAAAAAAATTGTAGTTGTGGAAAGCCTAGCTAGAGGAGGAAGTACTGAATTGCTCTGTGTGGCTGGAGCTCATGTGCATTCACACGTTTAGGGCGTCACAAATTAGGCCACAGCAGCTTTTGGTATGGACAGGTAACTGTGGTTCTGCCAAGGACATCTTGTACCTTTACCGTAATAAGTCTCCTCACATCTTATGTGCTTTTCTGGTTTTTGCAAGTATTCTTAATTTTCATGGAGTATTACACAGCAGTTCCTTTCGTATTAGTTTCTAGTTTCTTAGACTCTTGACAAGGATTACAGACTTTTGTGGTTTCCTTGTTTCTTTTAGGTTGGGACCTGCACATTGTCTAGAAGTGGCAGCTTGACCTCCTAGAGATGTTTTAGAGGAACAGGATTGGATTTCATCTTAACACCAGTCTTAGCTTACATTTGGAACTATTGAACTCCGTTGTTATGACATATAGGTTCGGTGGCTTGATGTTAATTTGCATATCTATATATCAGAATGTATAGCAGTGGTGAAGGTTTCTTGTATGCTAGCATTTGATTTTGTAACAAGGATGATTGTTGAATCTGGTACTCTGTTTTACAGGTCATTGAAAAGGAAGCTCTTGCATTGAAAAAGGAATTTTCTACGTCGCGGCGTACTGCCTTGTTGGAAGATACCGGGGAACTAAGTGACATAGATATTATCGATAACGAGGAAGCTCTTGTGGTATATTGCATCGGTCTTTGCAGTTCTGTATGCTTTACCGGTTCTTGGAAAAGGAGAAATAAGTGACATAGAGTGTGGGAACCTTTTTGTTTTAATGTATCAAGAGTACATGGTCGTTAGAGAGTACAATTGATCCTTGTTTACTTGATAATCTCTTATTTGATCTATTTGATCTAAGACGAGGTTTATTTTAATACAGACACTTAGTCAGAAGGGCTACATCAAGCGAATGAGGCCTGACACATTTGCAGCCCAAAATCGGGGTACAGCAGGAAAAACTGCAGGGAAGCTCAAGGCAGATGATTCTCTTTCTGAGTTTTTGGTATGCAGAAATCATGACTACCTTCTTTTCTTCAGGTATTAACCCCTGCCCCCCCCCCCCCCCCCTTCCCGTGCCTTTCCCCCCCCCCCTCTCTCTCTCTCTCTCTCTCTCTCTCTCTCTCTCTCTCCAAACCCATAATAAAATACCACCAGGTATTTTGTCTATCTGATGGAGATGGGGCGACACAGAGAGACCCTGTCGCAACAGATTAGACAGCAGGAGGTGACAGTGCCACGGGAGACAAAGATAGAACGAGCTCAGTGACATGTCATAGATTTCTATGCATTTGAGTTTTCTGCGGGATAAAGTGGTGAAACCCTTACCAATACCAAGATCAGCCTTTTGGAGCAATTCATTGGAATTCTGGGGTACTCGGAAGGGCTGAAAACCCTAATCGCAGCAGATGCAGGCAGCTGGAACAGAAATCGCAGAATCTCTCCCGTACAACACTCACACGTGCGAACAACGCAAGACTAAGATGCTGGAACAAATCACAATTTGGTGTGGAAGGAGAAGAAACAATTTGCAGCAGTAGAAAGAGCTCTGGGAAGGGGAGAGAGAAGAGCAAAACACAGCACTAGGGTCCAGAAATAGGGGCTGGACCCCCCCCAAGGTCTTTATTGCAATAGAAAATACTTTATACAGCTGGCTCTGAGAAGAGCATGAAGTTGAGTACGATTCTCCATACATCTGGGAGGCCTAGGGCCCTCTTTTATAGACTAGGCCTAGCAAAAAGCTAGGGCTTGCTTTCTAAAAGCTACTTTTACATAAATGCCAAGTTTTAAGGCTTTTCTTTCTAAATTGGAGGCTTTAGGCGCCTTTTTAGTCTTGTGAGCCCTCTCTTTAAAGAGGGGTCCCCTTGTCCTTGCTTTAGAGCCTCGTGGGACTTGCTTTTTGTGCTTTTCTCCCCAATCTTGGGTTCTTTTTGCACTTTGTTGGGTCCTACACATTGCACAAACAAATTCCAATACTTTAACCTATTAGAGGTTAGCGAAATGCATGCACTCCTAGTTCTTGGACTAATCCTAGCCCCTTGTGGGCGTCCCCATAGTTCTCTTTTACCAATGCAAAGCAAAAGTAAAACAATAACACTTATTCTTAGTTAACCAAAGTCAACATTCTTTGACCATAGTCAATTCTAATAAACATTATACTTAATTTCTTGAGAGAAGTACCAAATGGTGACAAGTGGAGTAGAGGAGGAGGAGGAGATAGTTAACATGAGGGCAGCATGGATTAGCGGGAAGAGACGAGGAGGAGCGGTGGAGCCAGAGACACAGAGAACCACGCACGATGCAGAGGTCGACGAGGGCACACATGATGGAGGTTCAGCCCATTCCTGCCCCTTGTCACAACGAGAGGCGACCAGACAACTACAAATACAAGTAATCTTCGCAGCTCACAGGAGAGCCACCATGGCACTTGGCTATGTATTTTGAGTACCTGTCTTTGAGTATAGTTTTGAGTATTGAGTTTTTATGAGCTTTTTAGCATTGCACTCAGCAAGGGCACTAGCAAGTCCTTTCACAGTGGCTTGTATGAGTTACCCTTGGATTGTACTTTGTCTCATATGTCCGCGAGGCCTTTTGAAGGTGTTAATATATCTTTATTTCTTTCTTTCTCTCGGACAAAAGTGCATCACAGATTGAACATGGCCATATGGAACTGCAATGTCACTTGATGGTCAGAGCCAAGTTGGAGTGTGATCAGACTTAGGATTCAGCACGGGTGATGATGCTCATTTCAGTAGCTCCACCCTTACTGTGATTTGTATCAGGTTTTCTTTAAGTCTCATAGACCCATCGGTCTTTCGAAGACTCTAATAAAATTTCTTTCTTCTTTCTTTCACCTATATGGGACAAACCACTTGTAGCTGTCAATTGCCGTTTTGCTATCACCTCTGTCGTAGGTCTTTATCACCCTGGCATCACTTGCACCAGAGTCCACTTTGATCACGTCCTCGATGTGGTGTATGAGAGCCATCACTTTTGTTAGCTATTTACTTTAGATGATGTTGACTTTGCCCATGCCTTTGACACTTTGATATCACTGATCCATGACTCCACCTCCAAATCATTCCCATTCCGATGTGATCTACACTCCATCCTCCATCTGGGAAGATGCCAAGTATCGTGGAATGACGAGGAATGCTGAAAAAAGGACATTAACTACACGCGAGTTGCAATGAGATGTCAAAATGCCTTATCCACCCTAAGAGGTGAGCTTTCCTTTTGCACTGACTAAGGAGAATGTCTGTTTTTCCAGGGAGGTGGGAACCATAGCTTGGGGATTTCTCTCAGGGAAAGCCACCCATACCCATCACTAATTAGAGACTTGACACACATATGCCACACCACTTTATGATGCTCCAAGTTAGACATGCTCAGATATGTCCTCCTTGCCCATATCCGTCACTTTCATGCTATTTATTACATGGAATGTGCGAGCTGCAATGTGTAGGCTTCGTAATGGAAGAGCCTAAGACGACGAGGATCTACGGAGAGCACTTTGTTCATGGACAAGAGGTTCTCCCCTCGATTCTAGCTCGGATGTTTAATAAAGTAGTATGCCGTGACTTTTTCCTGCGTAGAGCACCTCCATCATTGAATTTATATACAAGGTTGGGGATCTTATGGATACAAGGAAACTACCACACTATTATGATAGCCACACGTTGGCCAAGATCTACGGCTCTGTACAGAAGAGGGGGATTAGTACATTTGTAGAGATTCATGGCTAGCCGGTATTGGGGCATGCAAGGTTGCAGAGGCAACATTCCTCTTTGGATCCTATTTTCACTCTGAGAGCCATTGTTGAGGGGACATGATCAAGATCTTTGAAGTCTATGCTTGTTCACAGACTTCCAAAAGGCCTTTGACACAATTTTATGAGCATGCATGATTAGGGTGCTGCAAAATTTGAGGATCTTGAGAATCATGATCTCATCCCCTTTTTCAGCCCCCTCATCCTTTTCTACGTGTCATGTGAATATTTTCTCTTCCCTTTTCCCTTTTTTCCACTTTCATTAAAAAAAAAGAAAGAAAGAAGCTCACACCTTAAAACTTTATAAATAAAATTCTTTGGAGCCTCACACCTAATGCACCTCGAACATTACACACCTAAATACATGTAGAACCATTCTAGTCCCATAGATCTTGAAGGGTTTTTGGGCGGACTTTGATGCAATCATGATGATCTCACACCTTAAAACTTCAGAAACAAAATTCTTTCGTTCCTCGCACCTAACACGCCTCGAACACTACACACCTAAATACTTGTACAACCATCCTGGTCCCAAGGGTTTTGGGCGGACTATAATCATCATCATCATCTCTAGATTGATTCACTTCCAGACCAGGTCTGCATTGGTCTGTACCTGATGGAGATGAGACGTCATAGAGAGACCCTACTTCGTCGATTAGAGAGGAAGAGAGGGCGACTCAATAGGGGGCTGTGATGGATCGAGCTCAGCGGCATGCCACATATTTCTACACATTCGAGTTTGCTCTTGGACATGTTGAGAAAGAGGATGAGGAGATCGACGACATGAGAGCAGTATGGACCAGTGCGACGAGTCGACGACAAGGGGGGGGATATAGCCAAAGACACTAGAGCCACCCATGATGCGGCGATGGACTAGAGTGCGCGTGATTGAGGTTCAGCCTCTTATAGTTCTCTTGGGAGGAGATCGCTCGACAAGAGATGTTACCATTGATATGGCCCACAGGATACAGAGATCTCGAAGACCACACCCTCCACCAGAGCGGGAGACGGCCAGACAGACACAGAAACTAGACATCTTTGCAGCTCGCAGGAGAGCCACCATGGCACCTCGATATGTCTTCTGAGTCCTTATCTTGGACCAAGTCTAGCTATTGGTCACTAGTTCTAGATTTCGAGTTTACATGTTTTGTATTTCTGATTTTTAGTCTGGTATAGCATTCAGCAAAGGGTCTTAGTGTGCCCTTTGCCTCAACCCTTTGTGGCTTGTATGAGTATGTGTCACAATTGATTCTGCACTTTGTCTCATAGGCCCGTGAGGCCTCTCGAAGACGTTAGTACATCTCTCTCTCTCTCTCTCTCTCTCTCTCTCTCTCTCTCTCTGCTCATCTAATTTTGTGTTTCTCTTCCTTTCATTCCCTTTTGTTTCCCTTGCATTAATTCCCCTCCCCACCTATGGGGCCTCTTCGCACACCCACTAAACAATTGTGGGCTGTTTTGCGCCATACCTACAAGTGCTTCACCGCCCCTCCACCCCACGTCATTGGAGGTCAACTTGACTGCTGGTAGGAAGTCTTATAGGCTGCCTCCCATGCTCGAAGGAGCACTAGCCTTGTGCCTTTAGTGGAAAGGAGCCGATTGGATCTGCACCCACCAAATGTGCTGTAGTCCTATGGCCTTGGAAAAGACATCCCGCAGTCCCTTGGCCTCTTTGTTGACCCCCCTCATCTCCTTAGAGCCCATGAATCTCTACAGCCTCTCCAAACAAAGTGATACTCCGAAACGACTTTTATTTTCCTTGCATGATGAAAAAACAAGACCAAGAGTTCAATTTATTCTTTCAATCTAGGTAAGGTGCAATTTGTTCTGGTTGTGCAACCTTGACTTCAACGGTCTGTTTCCTTATTCTTGGTACGCCTTTCAATGAAATTGCTGAAAGCAAGTCGTGTGCAATCAAAGGATATGTGTGTGCCATTTGTTAGCGGTGTGCACCCGTGATTTGGAAGTGTTGTTTTCCATGTTCTTATGATGTGTGTTTTGATGACTTCTAGAGAGAATTTCAGAATGGAAGGAATACAACAACATTTTGATAGTTTTGGCCAACAAGGAATGCTAACCAAAATCCAACTAGCTTTGTCATGCTAACCTTGCATATCAGGGAGGGGCCTGCGTGCGCATGTTTGTAAGCTTAATTTGGAAGGTTGGTTTCTTTCTTTGATACATTTTAATATGGGATTCTTTCCATCAACCTAGTGCCTGTGTTGAGAGATGTGGATGTGTGTTCATCTTGTCTGTATAGACTGTGTGCATGTGGGTGCATAGAGGGGTGCGCTCTCTATATAATTTTCACAGCTTTGAAAGGAAAATTGTGGTGCTCTTACACCTTGTCTTGAGAAGGTGCCATTGTAGCCCATTCTAATTGTCCTATACACTTAAGGGTCTTGCAGTGAGAAGGGGACGGTCTATTCTACACGTGCATACCAGGTTCCAGAATGTTCTCGAACTGCGACAGGGAGTCCTCTTGTGCAGGTTTCTTCGTATCCTTTTGAGCCTTTTTGATTGTCCAAGTTACAGTTTGTAATTTCCTTAAGTTTTTGACAGAAGCATCTAAGTTGATTCACATGTTGAATCAGACTATCATGCAATGAAACCTTGTTTTAGCTTATAGGTGTATTGTTGATGTCAGATTTTGCCGATCCCTATTGGTGAACGGATAACATCAGTCAAATCCGTCTCCAAGTTTGAGGAATCTGAGTACTTGGTGATGCTAACTGCTGGCGGGTTCATAAAACGAACAGCTTTAGCTTCTTTCTCAGCTATCAGATCAACAGGGATTAATGCGATTCAGCTGGTATGCACCTCCGTTAACTGTAGTTTGATCTTGTTTCCCAGGAATGCTGTTCGAGTTTCATGAGAGCTTATATTAACTTTGTTTTTTCCCCCTCGGAAAGCTTATATTAAGTTTTAAGACAGTAACTGCTGGAATCTTAGGTACCTGGCGATGAGCTAAAGTGGGTAAAACTAGCATGTGAAGGAGACAGTTTAATGATGGGATCTCAAAATGGCCTTGTTCTGAGAGTAACTTGTGACAATAGCACGGTATGAATCAATCTCTTTTCTTATTCTTGGTTTCCTTGCATTGATTGGGTGCATTAGACAATTAGATCATGACAGCATAAGTGAATTAAAGTTGGTTAAGGATATAGAGGGAGTAGGGTCTTGAGAATTGTTATTTCTCAGGATTTCCCCCCTATCAATGGTCAAATTTATCGCATTTTTAACATTTTCACAAGTGAGAAGCTGGATGTATCTAGATTTGTGAGGCTTGCTGTTTTTTCAGAGCATACCTTGTCTTTTCTTAAAACTCTTTAGGGGAGTAGCTTTAGAGATGACCTTGTCCTATTCGGCGCAATTTAGCATCAAAATTGTAAAGGCTTGAAGGAAGTTCTTTCTATGCATGTAAATTAAAGGCACTTTCAGTTTGCCATTTCTAGAAGTTGCTGGCCGCCCCTGCCTTCTTGATTTTCTCTCTATCTTGCCTACCTTTCTACTTCATGCTCTACTCTTCTTTGGTATTCGACCAGCCCCTTTGCTCTCCCTTAATCTAGCTATTGCAGCTATAGCCTGCTGCTACCTCCTTTTTTCTGTCCATTATTCAAGGAGTTAGCATTGGATAGGATCTTCAGCGTCCTGTTTGCTCAAACCTCAAGGATATCTCTTTTGTGACAAGAAGAAAGGTGCTTGGCATGCTCCCAAATACATGTGTTTGTGCCTTTTCTCTTGTGAGCAACTTGAGGTATGATGAGATTTCGATTTGCATGTTGAGATTTTTGGCTCGAGAAGCATGTGCTGCATCCCTATCTTTTCTTCATCTTCTTGTTCTAAATCTCTTTGGGATTCATGCATATTATCTATGTCTTAGAATTTCTTTATTTAAGTGTATATATCAATGGTTGCATGCTTTGGTAAGTCTATCATTTTAATGACAAAAGCTTATTTGTTGTTTTACCTATATTTGAATAGCTTACAATATCACTATGAATCCAAATCTTGGAGAAGGCAGTCTTTTGATGCTTCTGATCCTTCTGTACCTCCAAATGTGTAGATTGTCCGCAGGTGTGACACATTATTTCAATAGATGCAAACAATGTAGCAGCAACTTCTCTTGTTGCAGAAAAGCCAAGCGTCCAGCATTTACGCGATGGGATTGCGTCCTTTTCTCTTGAAGTCTGTTTAGGGGAGGAGGAGGACGTAGGAGGCGCATTTTGACATTACAAATTACCTTGATTATATTCGGGCTCCCATTGTGGAGATGTATGTTTGAGGGAAGGGCGTTTTGTGTTGACATGAATTTAATGAAAAGCCCTCCACACCTCGACATAGGATTGATTCTATGAAGCTGGGGTACTGTTGTGGAGATGTACGTTTGAGGGAAGGCCTTTTCATGGTGAAATAAACTTAAAGAAAAGCCCTCCACACCTTGACATAGGATGAATTTTCTATGAAGCTTTCATATGTGAGTTTCTTCTAGAGCCGGAACAATTTTTGAAAGCTCCAAACATTGAATAAGGTTAGCAAGCTGCTAGATTCCTTCATTCAAGAGTTTAGGGAAAACACACTAGGAGAAACAAATTTGAGATCCTTAGATCAGGTGATTCACTTTGTGCAGGCCTATGATAATACTGTTTGCACTATAAGATGTTCGATGGCCGCTCATGGTGGAAAGAATAAGAAAAAACAAGCGCACGGAGTGCCGAGCTAGCGACACCAAGCTTTAAAAAGCTATTTCAGCGAAGTAGACTTTGGGCCCTCTTGCGAAGAATCTTCATATCGTTTCTTGAGCATAGATTGATGCTTGGCCGAAGGGACTTTGCTTCAAGCCTTGTCACTTGTCAAACAATGCCCTTACCTGTGGTCATGGCAATGCATCTGTCCACTTGGTAGAGTCTAGCAAAACTCAAAAGTAATTCATCTATCTCTTAAGCAGAATGTTGATCATAAGCTTGAACTTATGCTTGGTGCACAGCTTGTACTTAGTTCAACTGAGGAGGATAATATCATGTGCAAACAGTATAATAAGGGTAAATAGATTATAAGGGTAAATAGTAGAAAATAAACGAGAATGCACACTTCCGAGTTCAGTTTAAGAACAAGCACTGAAAGCATGGGAATTCCAACATCATCATGTTGTTGACACTGATTTCAAACCATTAAAATTAGGTCTATCATTATACTTAGAAAGGCAAAATAAGACTTTGTGTTCGTAGTTTTTTATCTCGATGATTTGATTCTGAAATAGTGTGTTAGTTGCAGAAGTGAAAGCCAAGTTAAGAAAAAAAATTGACATGAAAGAAACAAGAGCCTTTATTATTTCTTGAATAGAAAATGAAGGTACGAGGAAGAAATAATGCTAACTCAAGGTAAGTATAATGCTTGCTCAAGTTAAGTCTATCAGGAAGCTCTTCAAAATTTTCTATCGTCAATGGAGTGCAATCTCAAATTGTGAACTCATGGCAATGCATAGAATGTTGGTCCTCAAGAATATCAGCAGTTGGTGGAAATTCATACGAGTCATTGTCCTTAGTCAACTTAGTAGAAAATCAAGAAGACTCAAATGTATGCATTTAAAAGGGTACTCAGATACTTGCAAGGAACATTCAATTATGGACTGTGATATGGGAGATATTCTGTAGACGCAGATTTGAGTGTGAAATGTGATGATATAAGTTTAACCAGTGGATACCTGTTCAGTTTAGGATTGAGAGCAATGTCATGCAAATTCTAAAGCATCTAACTGTGCTGGTATCATGAAACAAAAGTAGAATATAGAGGTTGATCAATATTAATGTTAAGCAAGATTTTGGAGGTTATTATTAGAAATTGAGAAAATCTGTGAAGATCCCACTGTGCTTTACTCAGACAACATGACCTGCATTGAACTGGTAAAGTATCCAGTGTTCCATTTATGATTGAAGCTCACTATCACTTTATTAGAGCAAAGGTCTGAATGTAGAAAAATAGCGTAGTTTACTTTTCAACACAACAATAGGTTGAAGGCATTATCACAAAATCATTATGATCAATAAGGTCTGGTATTTTAGATTATCAAATTGCCATAAGCTCGCAATACTTGAAGACAGAAGGGTAAGATAAGCTGCTCTGTGTGACTCCATTTGTGCAGTGTTTTTATGTTTAAAATCAGAAAGAAAATTTGTAATCCATCCTCTACTCATGAAGCACATTTTAAAAGGACCAGCTGCCCAAGTGGCTTTTGTCGTGTTACCATATCTTGGTTGATTAGAAAAGTCACTGTTGTTACCAATATATTTTGTAGTTTTTCAATTTTAAGGTGTGATCGGCATGATAAAAATGCTGTCATATGCAAACACTGCGCTGGATGATGCTATGGGGCAGTTAAAGCCCTTAATCACTTGACTTAGGGTTTTGTTTTGTCAGTTTCGTGCTACAGGTAGGAATTCCAGGGGAGTGAGGTCAATGAGGCTCAAGAATGAGGACAGGATGGCAACTATGGACATTGTGCCTGCTTCAGTAATTCGAGAACTTGAGTAATTTCTTCCATTGCTCTGTAAATGGTTTGAGCTTTTCCAGCTGCATATAATTGTTATTAAATCTTGGAAAATTTGGAGTTCTGGACAGCTTGTCTAGAATTTTGTGATGCTTGCTCTTCAGATTTTGTTCTTGTCGTATTGATCAACACTTTTTCTTTACAATTCAGGCAGAAGGATACAAGTGCACCTTGGCTTCTATTTGTTACAGAGAACGGATTTGGCATGCGGGTGCCCATTCAAGCGTTTCCACCGAGCAAGTTGAGCAGAACTGGTCTTGTTGGTTGCAAAGTAGGATTTCTGCTGCTATGGATTTGGCTATCTTTCTTCAGTTGTTATCCTTTGTCGTACTAATTTGTTGTGTATTATAGCTAGGAATGTTGAACTAATCCTTGCTTGAATGGAGCAGTTCATTCAACCGGGTGATCGATTAGCATCTGTATTTATTGTGGGATTAAAACTCTCAGGTATAGTTTTCTTGTTATTCTTAATGCATTTATTTATATTTTTATTGAACCAAAGTGGTTTCCTACTTCCCATCCGATGAGTCTATCTTATACTATCCAAACATATTTGCAGACCAGTTGCACTTTGCTGTGGTTGCACTGACGTTTAGTTGTGGAGAAGTCCGTTCTTAGTTTTCTGGTTTCAAATTTGCTTTGCTTCAATGGTGATGTGTTAGAATATTGTCCAGGATGTACTGCAGTGTAGATAATGAATGGAATGAGCGAACAAGTGTATTAATGAATCATGAATTTCCAAGTCATTGACTGTTAGTCGATTTTAGTTGAGTGTATGTTGAGGTACTTTTGCTTTGTGAGGTGATGAGAAGCTGCTCATTGATTGTGGGTGCAGAGAATGGTGAAACTGAGGAGGAAGTCGTGCTGGGCAGCTCTGGAGGCATACTGAATAGAATGAAACTTGACAAAATTCCACTTCGGACTCGGCGTGGGGCAAAGTGAGTCAATGCAGTCTCTGTGCGTGACTGTCCTTAAATGTCTTTACTTGAGGTTGTATAAGGGTCAGCATAGCCACATGGGAAGAAGTGGTCTCTATGCCTCTGTAGCATCTGAGCAATCCTGACCTGTCTCGCCTCCTCCCTCCCTCTCCCACCCTTCCACCGGCTTTGGCACAGATGATAGACTGCAGAAGTTGTGGAAAGATGACAGTTATCTTTATAAATCTCCAGTGTACAATATCCCAGAGGAGGAACTGCAAGAGCATCAATGCTGACCCAATATTATACATAAAATATTACTCGACCCAGAAAAGTGGCTTAATCCATGCCAAAAGGGAGGGGTGCAAGCAAATAGTAGGGTGTCGGGTGTCTCTATTGCAAGCAATTTCCATGAAGAATCAGGCCGCAGATGAGTTGTCATGCCTCATGCCTGATATTAAAAGGCTCTCAAGAAGGTATGTAGGCATGTTACACGTGGGGTCTTTTCTGGCCAGGAAGTCACTTTGAAAGTGAAAGTGGAGAGTACAGCTATTGCAAAATAGCCAATCAGTCTTGGCATACGTAATTTGCCATCATTTGTTCGCGATCATTGAAGTACAGGGCTGGTTGAGGTGTTGGCGAATACCAGCAAACCTTCTCATTAAGATGTTGAGAATGCTCATCTCTAGTGTTTTTTTTACATGTGAATGACTCCCGTTATTTTCTTTTGTCAGGGGGGTGAGGTTAATGAAGCTGGAACAAGGAGACAAAGTCACTTCGGTCTCTTTGGTTTCATCTTCAGAATCTGAAAGCGAGGAGCAAACTTCAAAAACAACCTGAAGCTGCAAGTTTATAGCTTCAATCTCGGCATCAATTTTGATATGCTTTTCAAGCCTGTAAAGCATGTTGTATAGGCAATTTTGTAAAGCGTAGGGAGATTTTTTTGTGATATAAAAGTGCCCATTCTTTGGATGGCTGAATGCCTACATTGTATTTGAAAAAAAAAAGCTCTGATGTGGTTGGATATGCAAATGGAACTATGGCTGGTAGGGGAGGTTGGGCTTCTCCAAGGAGTTCCTCATAGTTTAATTTTATGTGGCTCACTCGGTCTTCAAGTTCAAAGGCCTTAAGCTGTTGGCTGGATTTTTCCTAAGATTGTATAAGCAATAGAAATATGATTTTCCCCCCTTGCAAGAAAATTGTTGCACTAAATATGCGATTTATGCAAAATATTACTCAAGACAATCGCAAGTTTGTAGAATGTAAGAGGGTACGGTTTTACATTTGTAAAAACATGTATAGGACCTCGATGTGCAATTTTTTCCTTTAGCTAGTTTGTTGCAAGTCACTCCGTCTCCAAACTCAAGATCTGAAGATTGCATAAGAGAAATGTGATTTATATATACTGCAAGGAAGTTAGCTTGATTGAAATGTGTGATTTGTGCAAGATGTTTAAGTGCTTGTGAAAGGAATGGATAGCTTTGCAATAGGAGATTGACAAGTTGAGACAAGCAAAGTGCAAAAAAAGAGACTGCATGTAAAGGAGTGAATATCTTCAAAGGCAAGATTGCATACTTTTTGAATAAACCCTACTGAGTCAATAAAGCTCGTGCATCAACTACTGCAAATCTCCATGTCCTCTAAGTTGATCATGCAAAGTACACAATGAAAGAAGTTGGAACAAATACTCCTTCATTAGGATGGGCTTCATGTGACTGAATGGTGACGCATCGCATTGCAATCAAAACCTCGATAGACCCAAATGCTAGCTCTGGAAGAAGATTGCACGTATAAGCAAGGTGCTTGGGCTACAAGGAAAATGGCCGTGCAACTTGGTTTTGTTTTAGCACATTGTTTAAGGTCACAAGTTGTTTCTTTGAATCCTTATTTTTTGTAAGTTTTGTGTTCTTGAGATCTTGATTATGAAGAAGCTCATGTGGTTGTGTCCTACAGACCAAAACAAGGTGGTACCAAGCTAGTTGAACTATCATCCAATACTCTATTGGCCATCTAAATAGAGAGCTTTGCCTAAGCATAGTGATTTTCATAGCAGCCCATGTTGGCTTATTCAAAGGATATGTGCTAGTTCCTTTAAGTGGTTGGATTACTTTATTTTGACTTGAGGTAAGAAATTTATGGTGGTTTCTTTTCACTATCTACTGTCAACGAATTGGTAGAAGCAGTCTTTGGATAGGAAGACGAACAGCCACGACTTGAGATAACTTAATCTTACGGCATGAGGACAGAAAAGATTCATATTTTGATAGAATGAATGATATTTGAAGTAATAGTAACATCATGTGATTTCAAGAATGGAAGTTGTATGAAAATTGCAATAGGGATGTCGCTCTCCTAAGCGCAAGACCATAGCTATTTAATTTGGAAGAAAGCAATAGGACTAAATCAAGAATCAATGACTAAAGATGAAACAAGGACAAATAGATGCTCTATATGGTTGATATTGCTTTGACAACAATTGGTAATTTCTCTTATCAGCTTGGTAGACACAATCAAAGCAATTAAGTAAAAAGAAAGAAGGATAAAAGATGTATCTAGAGTTTCCTTGGTCGTCTCATCACAATGCTTGATGCTTCTTAAGTTGCATATGATGAGGTCACTATGAAAGAGAGGCTTTGTGAGGAATCTTTTTTGAACCACAAAGTTATTAGATCGACGATTGAATGTGAAGCAAAAGAAAGTTGATTGGGGCTCAACCAAGCAAGCAAAGATTTGGAAGGACAAAGGAGATACGTATCTATTCCCTTATTTTTGTCTTCCCATTTCATTTTTCTTACTCTCATAGAAGTACTCATATAGAGCGAAGAAAGAATGATATGGTGACGGAAGGGAATAATTGAATCTGAAGAAGAGGGATAGATCATATTAAAATGTCATGAAAAGGAGAATAAAATATGATAGCTTATATAGGATCTAGGATAATCTAAATGAGCTAAGAGTTTTTTATGATTAAATAAGCAGGATTATGTACATTGGTAAGGATGAGAATACATATAGCATGTGGTATGTATGAAATATAAAATACAATTACTCATAGCTTGCTTGAGTAGATGCCAATCCTAGCTTAATTGTAGATAACAAAATTATTATTATGTGATACATATGTTATATTTCGATAAAGTGTTCTGCTAAAGGGAACCAAATTGGAGAAACTTAAAGAGAAGAAAAAGCATATGACATTTTTGCTAAGCAAGACAGAAGACATGATTGTTCGTTGGCAAGCTTTTTGCTTTGCTAATTTCTTTACGAGATTTCTTTTGTAGATAATGAAAAACAGTTGGTATGTCAGATAATATCTTCTATGTATTTTCTAGCATTTGAAGAAAATACATATTGAATCATTACTAGCTACTAAGTTAAATTAGAAACTTTGATGTGTGATTAGACAATAATGTGCAAGTATCCTTCTGCTGATCACAGAATAGTATATCACTTATTGCTACTCGCATTAAAATGAAAAAGAATTATGCTTTGTATTTGTTATTATTTCTCAATATCATAGTTGTATGGGACGATATAGATATTGAGGAATATGACAAATATAATGCTTGGGCCTGTAACAAAATAACATAAGCAATGAATGGATGCGGTATAGTACTTTCTGGTGGTATATGATAATAAAAATAATCTTTCATAAGTTTTGAATTGGCTAAATTCATTATCTTTTGGTTAATGAGAGCTTAAGATCTCTTGAATAATTTCTTTTGACCATGATGATACGTGATGAATATCCAAGAGAGTACTCTTCACATCTCTACTCGTTGACTCGGAAAGTCAAATACACAATTGGGGTCAGTTGCAATCCAAGCACGAGGGATGTTACATAATTATATTTCTGATATTTCTTGCTATGGAAATTATTTTATTTTAGTCACTTGACTATGACAAAGTATTCCATGGGAGCGCACTGGACATAGTAGAGGTCCTAGTTAATTCTTTGCGGGATTTAGTTGGGGATGCCTAACTACTTGTGTTTTGCCAGGCTAGATGGTTAGTATTGTGATTCCATGTTAATACTAATGTCACTAGTGTTACCGGTGTTATTGCAATTGATTGCAAGGTGTGTATTTTGATGTCTGTATATCAAGCATAAAATTGTGTTGGGATTAGTTGGTGTGATGATTCATCAATTGATTTTAACAACTAACACAATTAGCAACTCGAGTATAGATGATGAATTGGATAACAAGGAATAGATATGGTGAAGGTGATTTGGATTGATCGAAGTATCGAATGGTTGCCAAAGGCATGGGCCATATTGTAAAATAATGAATATCAAGCCGTGGGCTAATTTATTTTATTAATTGTGTATGAGGGCATATACAGCTGTGTGATATTTTAAGCTTGTAGAGCTATGTTGAGCAATCTCTCTAATTGTGAACAAGGGATGCTTTTGGATGTACTATTATTGGCTCTTTGCTTTTGGATCTTACAATTATAAATACTCTAGATGGCAAGGTCGAATTGAAGACCATTTGAGCCTATACTCCAGGATGCATTCTTGGAGTCTATTTCATGAATCCAGGTGTTGTCCAATTGAAGACCATTTGAGCATATACTCTAAGGAAATCTACACCAAAATCTAATCCCTCCTTAAAAGAGGTAAGGGGTGCACAAACAATATATATAATCCCAAGAAATTTCACTCCCAATTAGTTGCTAGATCTCTCTCTAGTCTATCAATAGTGTGACTAAGAGTTTGAGTACCATTTGAGCTAAAAGGAATTGTAATAAGAAGGTCCATAGACCTTGACCTCAGTAGCATGATTGAGTGTTCTCCAAAACATTCAAAGTGATAACCACTAGTCTTATCAATAGCATGATAGGGTGTTCAAGTCTTTGAGTAGAAAGGGTTCTACAAGGACATCTTTCTTTCATCTTCATCTCTTCAAGGCTCCATGAGGATTTATTAAACACACTCATAGTTAGCTAGCTCAAAGGGATTCCAATCCTAGAGCTTATAGGTGTTGTAGACATCTAGCTTTTCTTTAAAATGCATCGATCCAAAGGTGGCAGCACATCTATGTTGTTGCTTGGTTTGAGTCTATGTTGAGACAAAGATTTTAGCTTACTCATAGTGTCTTTGGCATTGCCTAATTGATTTCAGCCCTTCTCATGACTAGACATCATATCAAAGTAGCTCTAGCAAGACTCCATGGCCATTCAACATGACCCCTTAAGCCCTAAAAAAGAAGCTGTGATGCTAGAACGGATCAGTGGATCCTTCACTATAACAAAGTTGCAATAGATCCTTTGACCTCAGCCCATGAATGGCACTTTCATTCAATTGTTTTGACAACCTCCTCATTGATGATTAAAGCCCATAGCTGACAATATCTATTTACGTGCAAGCTCATAGTTGGGTCACAAAGCCTTGGAGCCATCTTGGTTGATCCAAGCTTCTCGATGATTGTAATTTTTTGCGAGAATCCAAATTTGGGACAACCTAGATGGCCACCTAGTCTTAGTATCCCCTCATTACAAAGCATGAAACCCCAAGTCTTCATAATGTTTTAGTCAAAGGTTGAGAATGCTCTCAACGGAAGCAGAACGGAAGAGGGAGAGAGAGAAACAGAGAAACATAGAGCCACACACATTTTTGGTGGGTGCAGAACACCCTAATCTTCTTTTTCATTCATTTATATATGTGTTTGAGTATTGTACATAATTGGGGTAAAGGCATAGTGACCTTTAACCCCCACAACCTCCCACTTAAAGGACAATGTGTCTTTAAGGGAGAAGAACCAGTGAGCATACTATCCAATGCCCATTTATACATGATAATACTCAAACCACTGAATAGGTAGACTCTTCGTCAACACATTAGTAGGGTTATCATCTGTATGAACCTTGACTAGCTCTATGCGCTTGTCCTCAACCAAGTACCTCCTTGATGAAATGGTACCTAACCTCAATGTGTTTGGTCTTTGCATGAAAGACCAGATTCTGTGCTGAATAGGTAGACTCTTCGTCAACATATTTGCAGGGTTATTGTCTGTATGAACCTTGACAAGCTCTATGCGCTTGTCCTCAAGTACCTCCTTGATGAAATGGTACCTGACCTCAATGTGTTTGGTCTTTACATGAAAGACCAGATTCCGTGCTAGCTGAATAGCACTCATGGAATCACTAGGCAATGTCGGTACACTTGTATGAATCCCCAAATCTCCCACTAGCCGATCAAGCCATATAGCCTCCTTGCAATCCTCTGGCTGCAACATACTCAGTCTCTATGGTAGACAAACCAATGCACTTCTGTGCGCGAGACATCCACGACACTGCACCACCTGCAAAGGTGAACACATAACCAGAAGTGGATCTCCTACTATCCACATGCCTTGCATAGTCTGAATCTGTGTACCCAAGTACATGCATGTCTCCTCTACCAAAGCAGATGCACATTTCCTTGGTACCCTTCATGTACCTCATGATGCACTTAACTGCCTCCCAATGCCTCTTTCTTGGATTAGCCATATACCGGCTAACAACTCCCACTGCAAATGCAATGTCTGGTCTAGTAGCTATCATAGCATACATAAGACTCCCAATCGCTGAGCATAAGGAACCTTGGCTATCATGGCCCTCTCCTCATTTGATTTGGGACTATCTGTATGACTCACTTTCACATATGGAGGCAATGGAGTACTCACTGCCTTCCCTCCCTCCATATTGAAACGTTGCAATACTTTTGTAACATACTCCTTCTATGAAAGCCAAAGGAGTTTCCTACTCCAATCACGCGTGATGCGCATATCAAGTATATGACCTGCAAGTCCCAAATCCTTCATATCAAAGGCCTCATGCAACTTGGTCTTTAATGCATCTAGCTCATAAGTATTCTTGCTAGCCAATAGCATATCATCCACATATAGTGCGAGGAGTATCAGGCTATTATCCTTAGCCCTTTTAGTGTAGAGGCAGTGATCAATTTCACTCCTTCTAAAACCCTGGGACTGAATGAAAGCATCAAACTTCTGATACCATTCTCTAGGCACTTGCTTAAGACCATAGAGACTCTTCTTCAGCTTGCAAACTAAATGCTTTTTGCCCTTTTCTTCAAAGCCTTCTGGTTGCACCATGTAAATTTCCTCATGCAGATCCCCATGTAAGAAAGCTGTCTTGACATTCATTTGCATAAGCTCCATATCCTCTGCTGCCACTAGGCCAAGCATGCATCTAAGTATGGTCATCTTCACAACCGGAGAGAATATCTCATCAAAGTCCACACCCTTCTCTTGCTTGAACCATTTAGCGACCAAACGGGCCTTGTACCTAGGCACATCATCACCTGTGACCCTCATCTTGTAGACCCATTTACATGGCAATGCTTTCTTTCCATGTGGCAAAGAAACCAAGTCCCAAGTCTCATTCTTCATAAGTGAACTCATCTCTGATTGCATAGCATACTCCCACTTGCATTGATCCTCGTGCATCATAGACTCTCTGTAGCAAGAAGGCTCCCCGCAATCAGTATGCATCACATAGTCTACCCCTGGAACAAACCTATCAGGCGGTCTAGAGACTCTAGATTATCTTCTCAAGGGCATTTCAGCTTGCTGTCCCACTTGCATATTAGCCACATTTGGCTCATCATTTCCACCAATAGATGATCCATCATCTACCCTTGATTGTATACCTATGGAAGTATTTGGTGGTACCATTTCTTGCACATTTGGTGCATGGACAGCTTGCTGTCTATCAACATATGCAAGTGGATTCATGTCCTGGAAAGTGATTCGCCTCATTTCCACATTCCTCATGGGTGCCTTATGCATCTTCTTCTCATTGAAGGCAACATCATGGCTGCGTATGATCTTCTTTGCCTCTGGATCCCAGAGATGATAGCCCATCTCTCCACTTTCACCATAACCCAGAAAGATGCATTTCCTAGACTTAGGATCTAGCTTCTTTCGAAGCTCTTTTGGCACATGTGCATATGCCTCACACCCAAATATATGCAAATGAGAGTAAGAGGGCTCCTTGCCACTCCATGCCTCTTTAGGAATACCACCATCCAAACTCTTACTAGGTGATCTATTGATCACGTGCACTGCAGTCTTCATTACCTTAGCCCAAAAACCACCATAAAGACTTGCATTAGAAAGCATGCATCGCAACCTTTCTTGAATGGTATGGTTCATCTTTTCTGCAACTGGATTTTGCTCTGGAGTACGAGGGGATCTGAGCTCCCTCTTAACCCCACGAGTATCATAGAAATGCTGAAAGTCATGAGAGCGATACTCTCCAACATTGTCTGTCCGTAGGCATTTAAGCGTTCTACTTGATTGATTCTTAACCAAGGCCAGCCATTTTTGAAATACCTCGAACACATCACTCTTTCGAGCAATAGCATAAGCCCACACTTTCCTAGTTGCATCATCAATGAATGTCACATAGTATTCAGTCCCGCCTAATGACCGTGTAGGCATGGGACCACATACGTCTGAATGCACTAAATCAAGCTTTTCAAACTCTTTCTTTCCCCTTCTTTTATGGGCTGATTTAGTCTGCTTCCCATAGAGACAATGCTCATAAAATTCAAAATCAAAGAAACTCAAATGCGGTACATAACCCAAACGGCATAAGAGTTTCATCCCATTTTGGCTCATATGGCCCAACCAGCAATGCCATAAAGAAGTGCTTGGCTGCTCAGTTATTGTAACAACATGATCAAACACCCTTGATACATGTAAGGGATACAAAGTCCCACACTTGGCACCCCTGGCCAAAACCATAGAGCCCTTATGAATTTTCCAACTCCGAGAACCAAAGATGGTCTGAAAACCAGCATCATCTAGCTGACTCGTTGAAATGAGACTCTTGGTCAGCTTAGGCACATGTCTTACATTTTTCAAAATAAATGCAGACCCATTTGCAAAAGAAAACTTTATGTCACCTACTCCCACTATGTCACATGCATAGTCATCTTTCTGCTGTCATAAGTGGAGAACCATTCCCTATGGGGAGTAACATGGAATGAAGGACCAGAGTCCAAAATCCAATCCTGGGAATATGCATCCTCTGAAGTGGTAAGAAAATCTGCAGATAAACTAGACATGAAGAGAATGTCATTGTCACTATCATGTGTGACTGCATTGATCTCCTCGATCTTCACTTTTCCTTTGTTCTCCCTTGGACTCTCTTCCTTCTGATTTGCACCCCAATTTGCATTCTTTTTCTTATCCTTTTGGTCTCTTTTAAGCTTGTAGTAATCCTTTTTCATGTGGCCCTTCTTGCCACAATAGTGACACTCAATGTTCTGTGCGCTGGACTTGCTGCGGGACTTCCCTCTTTCTTGAAACTCCCCCCTGGACTATGATCTGCCCCTTTGCACATTTAAGGCTGCATCCTGCTTGTTGCCTTCCATTGACTTCCGTCTAATCTCCTCAACCAACAAGCTACCAACCACATCATCAAAGTTCAATACTCCACCAGGTGCAAAGTTACTGATAGCAGTACGAAAAGTATCCCATGAGGATGCTAATGAGCATAAGAGAAATATTGCCCTCATTTCCGCATCGAAATTCAGCTTTTGAGCTTGAAGCTGATTGAAAATGATATTAATTTCATTCAAGTGCAAAGCTATGGATACTCCCTCCATGTGCAGCTCAAACAATCTCTTCATGAGATAGACTTTGTTTGAGGCAGTCTCTTTCTCATATGTAGCACACAGATTTTTCCATAAAGCTTCCGTAGTCTTTTCAATGACTATTGTGAAATAAACTATCCCCCCAAGATGAAGTCTAATGGTAGACATTTGCCAATGCATCCAACTCATTCCATTCATTTGTGGACATAGCTGCAGGCTTAGCTACAATCCCTTGCAAGGGTTTTATCAGCTTCTTTTGAATAAGCACATCCCTTATCTGTTCTTTCCACAAAGAAAAGTTTGTCCCATCAAACTTTTTAATGCTGAAAAACTCCTTTTCAGACATGGAAGAGGATGCCATGATGCAAATAAAGCAAAATCCCAAATGCTAGCGCCTGCAAGAGAGAATCACACCAAATACCAGGTGCACCTAAATGTGTATGCCACAATAGAGTGAAATATTACCAAAACTCAAAGCTCAAAGCATCAAAAGATACAGCTAACTCATGTGCATGTACTATGCATCCATATGAGCAAATCTGGCCCAAAATAAAATGCCAACTGTAATGGCAATCCAAAATGCCAGTAAGTGCCAAATGGCTCAAGAATAAACACTGTCCATGGGCATGTGCATCAACAATATCTCATCCAAGAGAGCATAACACTATCAATGCATCAACTGCAATGTGTCAAAGCTGTCCCTCTGCATAAAATAGCATCCATGTGCAAAGCGTCCATAAAAAAATAGCATCCCACAAGGTAATCTAGGCCTATCAGCGCATCTAATAAGAATCACAATGCATCCAAATGGCCTATAAATCATCCACTGCAACCCAATGCACACCACAAATGAGCGCACATGGCTCAAACTGCAACCAGAGTGATCTGCATAAGGTATGCTCAAGAAATCATGGTCCCACAGCAATGACCGCTACTAAAAATAGAACCTGAGATGCCTCAAAACATGGGCTCCATTGCATAATCAAACTCAGCAAGACAATATGCAAATATCTCTCTTCTGCTGAAACTCCAAAATCCCAACCGATGAGTGAGAAATAGGAGTCAACACTTATCCACTGCCATGTGGCATAAATCTAAGGTTTCAAAACCTTAGAATGAAAAATGCATAACAGAGAGACAAAATCAAATACACAGAGATCTATAACTATGAAAATACTCCACCAAATCGCATAAGAACTGACAAGTAGGGGTTTTTAGGTGTCCAGAATGCAATGGGATAGACAGTTTTGGAAACCATCGTCCCAATCACTGGGTCCAACACGGACTGAAAAACGTTTTTGGAAACTGAACTATTTGTAAACTCCACCGGAGTGCGAATGATGAGCAACATAGAAGTTTTAGGATCTCCTGAGTCCACCAAAACTGACAGATCTACAAATGGTTGCTCCAAACTTGAGTTCCAATACCCAAATAGAAAAACGTTGAAACTGACACAGTGAGTCAGAAATCCAACGAAATGATGCCAAATTCAAGAATGAAGGTGTCTCCAAGCTCCTGAAGTGAAATGGATACCAAAAGCAGGCAATGGTTGCCTCTACAAGTCAATACGGAGTCTCTGTCATCGAAGGGAACAGGGAAAACCTAAAAAAACGACTTTTTCTTTGAAAGCACTTAATAGGCTCTCAAAACCACTTCGCAAAACCAAAGTGACTTTTCCAAAGATTCCTTCAAGGACTTTGCGCACTTGGATGCAAGTAAAATCACCCACAAAGCTTCCCATAGAGCTTCTCCTTCCTCCCACAGAGCTGCTGAGCTTCTAGGCATTCACGCACGCTCAGCTAGATCACCCGGGCTCTGATACCAGTTGAGAGTGATCTCAACGGAAGCAGAACGAAAGAGGGAGAGAGAGAAACAGAGAAACAGAGAGCCACACACATTTTTGGTGGGTGCAGAATACCCTAATCTTCTTTTTCATTCATTTATATATGTGTTTGAGTATTGTACATAACCGGGGTAAAGACAGTGTGACCTTTAACTGCCACAAATGTAACGCACAGGATACAAGGAATGACTTTACCCACCAAATGATTCTATTGATCCAAGGAGTAAGATCCCAAAGGTGACATCTCCTAGCTCTAATCACTAGACATTAAAAAAAAGCACTTCCCATCACTAAACATCCAAACAAAGCAATTCTTGCGAGAGGCCATAGCTATTTGATGCAATCCTTTGAACACTTGAGAAGAATCCATGATGTTATTAGGGATCAATGGGATTCTCCATGAAAGAAGACATAATAGCTCCTTCGATTCAAATCCATCAATGACACTTTTCCCTATTTGATTCAATTACTTCATCCTCAATCATCAAAGCCCACAACGATCTTCACCATCTTTGTATGGAAGTTTGAAACCATATCATATAGACCCTTAATTAACATGTCCTACTTTGGATCCATATTTCTTGAACCTAGCTCCTTGTTGATGCTAGAGGTTTTGTGAGAAACCAAGTCTAATCCAACCAAATAGCCATTTGATCCAACTGCCCCATCATTGTAGGAATAGGTGTTCATCATGTTTTAGTCAAAGGCAAGGAAGAAAGTAGTAAGCAATGGCACAACATAGTAAACAGTTTGACTAGTACATAAGACCAATAGATGGATTTCTACCTACTATATTCATCACACATCTCCATAAAATGAAAGGGAAACTTTTTTGACTTTTGGATTTATTTGATGCTATGTATTTTTCTTTCCTCTTTCGGTTTGTTGATTGCACTTAAAATACTTCTTACATGTACACTTTGTCTTATATCCTCTGTGTTTAATAATTTGATCTTTGTCTCACCCTAATACTTTGCTACACCTTGAACTTTGCTTTGCTTCACTATCAAGGGTCTAAAATTTTCCTGCGAGTTCCTCTTGCTTTGATTGCCACTTCGCTTCATTTGTGAATTCATTCTATAGTTCAATTGAATTCAATCATCTAACTTTTTATTTCAAGCATCTTTTTTGTTTATAGGAGCTTCATCTACAATTATTTTGATGCCCATGATTCACCTATCCCCATCTGGGATTCATCTAGAGGGACTCCAAAGGGCTTCATAGTCATCACATAAATTTCCAAGTTAATGTAGTAGTTTAGAGCTCCATCGATCTCAGCAAACAGTTAGAAGGAAATATCTACTCAGATTCCTTCCCTTTGGTGGAAAGCCTTGGGCAATTGAGCCTACCTATGTTGTGAAATGATTTTGAAAAGAGAAATGGATGGAAATAAATAACTCCACTGAAGGAAAAAATGCAAGCAAGGGATTTACTAGGATTGTATGAACTTGGAGTCCTTCTAGGTGTGGAAATTGAGAAAATTTATGAATGTTTTTATATCGAGTTCTCCTTCTTACATGCTTTACTAGACGATTTTTTTTGTGGGGCAACTCATAGTCATAAGACATATGCTCGAGCGATGTAGTTTTACCTCACCATGCTCATACATAGTTTACTTCATTATGCTCATATGTAGCTTTGGTGATGGATCTTGCCTCAAAAAGCTTCACATACCTTAGAGATGATGCTTTTACCTCACCATTCTCATATCGAGTTTACTTCATTCTGCTCATATGCAGATTTGTGATCCTGCCTCAAAAAGCTTCACATACCTTAGAGATGATGCAATGATTAGGGATTGGCCTTATGTTGGGTGGTAGCAATGCTGCCCATAAGTCCTTTTGCATTGATTTACCTTTTTCGCAATACAAGCTGTGCTAATTTGCCAAGTGTACTCTCATGGACCAAGAGCAAGCAGGTTCTCATGCTTGGCTACCTCAGTAGGTTATTATGTGTTTGTCACTTTTGAACTTTTCTATTCGGCATTATTTATACAAAGACATGGTTCTGTTGTTTGTAAAGACGAGTCATGATACAAGAAATGTTTTCTTGCCTCCCATAAATGACTTCATTTAGCATGAAGCCTTCAGCTTCCATTTGATTAAATTATCATAGGGCCTCCTTATGAGTGGCTTTATTTTCCTTCCCTCTTTTGATTTCTTATATGAAGCAACAGAGTCTATCTACAGCTGATGCTTGATCACATAAGACTTATGCCTAATAGCATGAGTTGCCTAGCATGATGAGGCATTTGTAGTTAGATACATATGCTTGAGCACCTATACCACCACAAACACATGGAAATGCTTCTCCATTACGTCTACTCCAAATGATAGTTACCAAAGAGTCACATAGGGATCTGCCTTTTTCCCACTATTTACTCTTTTCTACTTTCTACTTTGTCTACCATATTGGAAAAATAGAGAGGCTTTGGACACCATTGAATGACTCCTTTCCCTCATGACAGCATTGCAGTGCATATGCAACTTTCAGCATGATAATCTAGACGTTAACATGCTCTGTGTCAACTTGCTTGTTGGCATAGTATGATGTATTCTACGACCCTTTGTACATTAAATGGGCTGCATCTTGAACAAGCTTAACCAAAGAGGAGACCAAGGAACTACCTTTGGGATAGCTGCATACCTTACATTGTACTGGCTAAAACATGCCTCAAGGGCATGGTACCAATGGATAAATAGTTCTTTCATTTCTATTGGTTTCTCAAAACAGTGCTTATGATGCTAACATACATGTTTTTAAGTATAATGGAAAGTATGCTATGGTTGTGATTTATGTGGATGGCTTGATCATCATAGAAGTTCATGAGAAAATGCTATAGAATAGATGAGGGAATTGCTAAGTTTTGAGTTTGAGATGATAGACTTAAGATTGATGCATTGTCTCTAAGGGATTGAGGTTCGGGCAAGATTTTTGGTAGAATGCGGTTTTATATTAAAAAGTCAAGAAGATGTATAAGTTTTTAATATCAACAAAAACAACGAAACTCGTTTCCTACACGAGGAGGTCCGATCCCTTTGCAGAACACTACTCCTATTTCTCCTGATCCTAGCTCTATACCTGCCAGTGCATTTGAAGAGAGAGCAGCGATGCAAAGGGTCATACATGCACAAGCACAAAAAAGATCTACCCTTGTTGAATTGCAAAAAGTTCCACCAACCTACATTTGTACAAAAGACCGATGTCTCGTGTGGACTTGATGAGTGTTTCAGCTAAAGTGTGTAATGAAGTCATGTCAAGGGAGCAATTGTTGTAGATCCTTCAGAGACTAGCTAGAGAAGCCAGAGAAGTGCTAGGGAAGGCCCAAAAACGATGACGTCCATGTCCTTACCTTCAAATTCCAAACACAATTGTCATCAAGGTGGTATCCAACATGGTGCTGAAGGACGAAGCTAACTGAAATACTTCCCAGGTAAGTAGACAGATAAGTAGATAGACTCCAGGTAAGATTTTCATCTCTCAATGTGGTCTCTTCTATGTAGGTGAAGGTGAATGCATAACTTTCACTTTAGGACACATCACCACTTGTTGACATCAGCTAGTACAAGAAGCTTGTGGCAAGGCTCATTTTTTTTTGTGTAGCACTAGGCCAGATATCAGCTATGCAATTTGTGTCTTCAGCCAATTCTCAAGTTAGCATTGAGAGAACTATTGGAAAGCTTAAGTACTTGAAGGGTACATTGGAGTATGTCATTACCTACACATTGGGAAAGACCTTAGTACCTTAGTGGGAAAATGCGACTCAAATTGGGTAGAAGATTGCGACTCCAAGAAATCATCTTTTGGATATTGTTTCTCATTTGGATCAAGTGTGTCTAGTTCAATTAGCAAGAAACAAATGAATAAGTGGCATTATCTTCTATAGAAGCTGAGTACAAACCAACATGCTTTGCTACAACTTATGAAGTAGTTTGGCTAAGGAGGAGATCTTGGAAAGCATGGGAGTTTTAGTCATTGAACCAACAACATTAAAATGTGACAATTAGAGTGGCATGGCCATTTTTATTAACCCTATGTTCCATGCCCCATAGAAAACACATCAAGATCCACTATCATTATGTGCAAGAGCTCATCCAAGATGGAGTTGTGGAGTTGGATTATTGTTACATATAGAATAATTGTGCAAACATCTTCACCAAGCCTCTTGGGAGTGACCAACTAACTCAACATTTTCATCAAGTAGGTTTTGGGACAAACATGTAGTTCATCTGGGGGTGAACACTAAGGGGTGTGTTAGAGCTAGCTTAAATGTACACCTCCCGTGTAAGTTACCCACCAGTATTTTGAGTGCCCAATGTTGTAAGGCCCCCACATGAGGAGAAGCCATGATAGCACCAGATATTGGCAGGGTCCCTAGTTTAGACATTAGAAGGGGTGTGAGTTTCTAGACAAAACAATAATGAGATGGCCTATATGGACTTGACATTTAGTTGAATGGGATAGAGCTTGATACTAGTCTCTCAAAGAGGGGTTGGGGGGGATGGTGGTGTCTTAGCCCCTCTAAGAACTAGGATGTCTAGGGGGGGTTAGCATCCCCCATAGTCAGGGGCCAAAGGCACTTTGGAGGCCCTCAGTGTCTAACAATATGACCCTTATATGATCTATAGTTGGCTTGAATATGAACCTTCTAAAGGATTTGTAATTTGTTAGTCGGATTGAATCACATGGTGCACTATATAATAGTTGACCCTCTTGTCTTGACTTATCTCTACTATTCAATGCTCACAGTCCTTCCTCTAGCATTTGTATTTCAACACTTCCCCTCTCCTCCCATGTGAAGAAGACTAAGCTTCATTCCTTCTACTATCTTCCCCCTTTGCTCTGATAGCCTAGCTAAGAATAAGATTGGTGTTCTTTTCCCATAAACCCTAGCTTATTGAGGCCATTTATGTACCAGCATTACACAGCTAGAAAAGTTTGATAAGCTTTCTTTCATCTCATGGCTCTAATTAAATAAAACTATACATTGCATGACCTCAAGATTGGTACTACTTTTCAATACCAAGATATGAAAACTATGTTGAATTTCCCAAAACACTCTTTGAAAGGTTGCCTTTTTTCCTTTCTCACTCATAAAATTTTCAGCTACATGCAAATTTTTCTGCCATCAATCAATAAACTTTGTCCATTAATGTCTCTATTTTTGGAAGAGAGAGTATAGATCGAGAATAGTGAGAGAGTTGGTTAGGAAGTCAAAGTTTGGGCCAAATGGTTGAGCTAAATGGAAAACATGAGCATAGTTCTAGCTAGGGGGTAGCTTGCCATGGGAGGAAAATAAGGAGGCCTGACATGATCAGGGCAATCCTGCCAAAGAAATATTTTTATTGTGAAGCACCAATGACATTTTTAAGGGCTTTTTGAAAAAAAACTAGAATTTCCCCTAGATTTGGGAAGCCTTTGTTAGAGTGAAGTCCACATGGCATAATCTCCTTCATGGATACCATATTCCCTTATCCAAGCCTCTAATGTTCCCCTTGGCTCCCTCTTCTCACATCTATCCTTTTGTATTGCTTCAATAAGGATATCCATGTAACTTACTTGCAGACTATCTTCACTCTCTACCTATTCATGCGAGACTTTGGGGGTAATGCTCATGTTCATGTTGTTTGACTTCATGATTACACAGGCTAGGATAGGTTCATGGAAATTTTGTGCTTTTAGAAAAGAAGATTCAAGGATCACAATGCTTTATGTTAACCTTGTTAATGATGTGATTCTTGGGCTCAAATTTTTGAGGAAAAAATGAAGACAAGATACTTGCTCTTTTTGTGCTTGCTTTTTTAATGAAGAAGCCTCGCATTGAAGTCAAACAATTAGACAAAATACTATAAAATAAATATTTCAACATTAAAACACAAACATGAGAGGATGATAAAATTTTGCACAACCCTAGAAAATGGGGTTTTATAGAATTAAAAAACATTCAAAGTTTCAAAAAAGACTTCAAGGTAATTATTATGTGCAATACAACCCGCCCACAACGTCATATATGTGAAATTTCTTTTGTGGTGTGTTGTTTTTTGTGCTATATTATCATGCTTTTACATGCTATATTGTTTAAAAAGCATTCCACCTTACCATGTTTTAACCCACTGATTGGGATAGGTTTTCAAAAAAAAGGTTAGTGACATGTTGAGGAGTACTTTTGCCTCATCTAAAGGCCTCATATGGAAATGCATTTTAGAAATACTAAGGCATTTGCGAGGATAATAGGTAGTATATGTTACATTTTGGATGGACCAATTCCATGTCAAATTTCAAGGCTCTAACAAGAAGAAAGAAGATAAATGCAGTAGGCTTGTTTTCAAGCAAATACTAATGATAGTCACTATCATTTTTCATATTACCATCCAACAACAAAGTGTGAGCCCCTATACAAAATAGTACCCCACTTATCTCCAAGCACTTTGTTGGATTTATTATTTGCATGGCTGCAGTTTAGAATCAAGAAGTCCACACCTTCATTTTCGTACTCGATGTTAATAAAACAAAATCTTCTCCCTCAACAAGCAGATCACTCACCAATCCTCATAGCTCTCATAGATAGTCTTCAACTATGTTTTCATCACTTGTCCTCTATCCAACCTTGAATATAGGACTTATTCTCACATACATTTTGCATACATGCATGGCAATAGCAAGGCAATACTCTTTTCTTCAATTGTGTCACATCATGCTAGCAAAATCCTTGAATGCTAATGCAATCTTTGAGACCCTTCTGCCCCCAATTTACCAACTACAAATTCTTCAAAAGTCATATAGTCAAGCTAGCTATAGGTTGCATAGAACCCTCAAACCCCCGACTATTAGGGTTGCTGCCCCTTTGGGCCACTCGCTTCATGGGGGGGGGGGGGCTAATGCCCCCCCTATAAACCCCATCTCTAAGGCTTGTATCAAGCTCTATCCAACCTGGTTAAATGTTAAGTTCACATAGGTTGTAACGATCCAGTCTACAAGCTAAGACCCCTTCCAATGTCCTAAACTGGGGAATTTCCCCCTCTCCCCCTGCTTTGTGCTTGGAGGTTCTTTCATACTTAATCAAAGTCTCTTTTTTTTGCTCGGGGGGTGCATCACTAAAAAATCCTAGGTATCACGTGCGTTCAAGGGGTGTTAAGAAAATCCCTCAACTTAAATTTTTTTCCCAATAAAACAACCCCTCTTTACTTATGAACTAATGGATTTTTTTCTAAAATTGAATAAAAAACCCCCTCTTGTTATTGTAATCCTGTTAAATTTTTTCCAAAACTAGAATTAAAATACCACTCCTTTTGAACGCACGTGGTATACTAAAATTTTGGGAGGTGAACCCCCCGAGTTTTTTTGGGGGGGAGGAACTGAGGACCTCCCAATATTTGGTGCCAATCATGGCTTCTCATCATGTGGGAGCCTTACAACATTGAGTACTTGGAACACTAGTGGGTAAATTACATGAGAGGTGGACATTTGAGCTAACTCTAGCAATTTAGTGGTCTAGAGATTAGTGTGGGCTGAATAGCACAAACAGTGTGCCATATAGAAAACATAGGGTGCCGCATCTAGGTATACTCAAATAGTGTGCTATATAGTGGAGCTAGTGGGCACATATAGTGTGCTACATAGTGGCACACAATGTATGATATATGTTATTAAACACATTGTATATGCTAAGAAGTATACTATTTGAGTGTAAATAGATGTGGCATCCTATATATGCTAGAGAGCACACTATTTAAGTATAGATGTCGCTCAATATGTATAGTATATAGCACATATTTTGTGCTAGTTGTATGTTATGCTAATTAGTGCATTGTATACATGTTATACATCATTTTTTTACAGTATGTTGTACATTGATCATATATAGCACACCATGTATGCTATATACCTTACATCAATATTTTGCAACTCACATGCATCAAGATATCTCATGCATTCTTGTTGGTAGTCATAGATATCATGCTTCCTATGGTCAACCATCTTCCAGTGGAGTCACCATGCATGTCACAGCCAAAACCCCTTGCCTCCACCCCTATAGCTAGTGGATAGAGAGAAAGCATAGCTAGAATAGAAGGACTTCAAAATTCATACATTCTAGTCAACATCTTGAAAGGTGATCAACATTGCAAGTAGAAAACTTTTTCAGACTCAAGATAAAGTGTGAAAGCTTCTTCACAAGCTCAATCTCCATGACCATGCACAAATCATATAGGAGATGGAGCAAGAACATGATAGGTTTGAGACCATCAGGCACTATTGATCCCATCGTACTATCACCTCTCGTTTACATGGCTCAGATTCTAGCTAGCACTTTGGTGATGATGATACCTTGCATTATGATGATGTGCATATTCAATATTCCATTGATATATGGGGGCATCAGTACTGATGCGAATGGGAATGCCATAATTTCACAAATGCGACAATTATGTTACATCAAGCTCAAAGAAGTCATGATGAGATTTAGATTGCAATCTTAGGAAAAGAATACCTCAAACGGTGGCCTAAGGAGTTTCTAGTGCTTGAGAATCTCACATTTGACTCAGCGTGGATGCTAAATAAAATGGTAGATTGCTTGAAATATCAGAGGGAGGTGATTCAAAAGGCCGCAAGAGAGCCACATCCAGTCAAGCCTACTCATTGTCATCTTAGGGACTACTAAGGGACTAGAAGAAGGCCAAGGATGGAGTAAGAAAGATCCCAACAAGCATGATCAACACACCAGAGCTGCAAAAGTTGCATGGGAAAGTGGGCCAACACTTCGGATGAAGGGACAAAGCATTATGGAATATTTTGTAATTATATCTTTCCTTCCTTTTTCCTACATCTTTTTCTACTTTTTACATATCAATCTCATATGTCTTACCATCTAATGTTTCATGTGTACAAAGGAATGTTGCAACTCAAGAGTGTACCCTTGTCAGTGAAGAATATAAGTATTCAGTATGCATGTACCATGCTACCAACGCTCTCATTGATAAGTTGATCCATAGGGGTGATGATTTCTATGGTACCTTCTTGATGTAAGTCTCAAACCTTTAACTCAAACACTAATTTATGCAAACATGCACACCAAGAGAGGTTCTAAGTACCTCTTATGTCTTCAATGTTTAGACTTGTGAGGGCGACCTTCACATCCATAAGCAATGGTTGGAAAACATGGAGTGCAACAGTGTGAGAGGCAATGTTGACCACTAGGACAACAACGATGATGCATCGGAGAACAACTCGACCTACAAGGAACCTGACATGGAGGAGCACCACAATGAGATTTCAATGACTCCAATGAGGACTCAGAGGGAAGGGGAGATGATTTCGATAAGGACTCAGGAGGGACTCAGAAACGATGGTGGCTCCAATAATGAGTAGTAAGGATGGCTACGCGTGAAGCCTTTTTGTCACTTGGGTAGCAAGGATGGCATACTGCCCAACCTTTTTGAGGTTGGATATCATATAACCAGTCATGGAGCCTTTTTGAGGTTGGGTAGCATGTAGCTACTGTGGTAGGCTAGGCTCGCTTGTGTATTGGTTCTTTACTTTTTTAAAGAGATAATTGTAACTTTAATCCAATAAGATAGGTTTATTAGTTTTAACATTTTAACTCTATTGTATAGTACTGGAACATATTTGAAATAGATGTCCTTGAATTTATATATGAAATGAAAGTTTGCAATTTGTGAGCGTCAATATAATCACCAAAACATTCTTTGTTTTTATATTAATTTAGAGTCGATATAACCATCGATATTATCAACATTTATATCGAACAATCATATAGATGGTTATTATGATGCTTTCTTAGTGAGAAGGTTATACAGATGGTAATTTTGGTACTTTTAGTCTTTTACAAAAAAAAAATCTATATAGTTTCCATCAAAATCAATGTCAATGTTGGTCCAAATGGTTATATAGTGGACAAAAGATTCACCTAATGATTTAGATAATTGACTACACAATAAAAATTTGTATGTTGTACCTGCCTTTCAAGAGTTCACAATACACTATGTAAACTCAAAAAATGTATCTTATCGAAGTGATGCATGGAAAATTTTGCAAGTTTGCAACTTATTGCATCTTGATATTATCATCAATGCTTGTTCTAATCAATGCTCGTTTTTTTTTGGAAAAAGAATCAATAGAAAGTGTCGTAAATGGATTACTCTGCACTAGTGAATGAAAGTGGCAAGCAACAAGAAAACGAGCGATGTATGTCCCACACCTTGTGGTCTACACACACACACATAGGGGGGGGGGAGAGAGAGAGAGAGAGAGAGAGAGAGAGAGAGAGAGAGAGGGAGGGAGAGGGGAGAGAGAGAGAGAGAGAGAGAGAGAGAGAGAGAGAGAGAGGGAGAGAGAGAGAGAGAGCTTCCTCTCTCTGTCTCTCTTCACTCGAGAGAGCTTCCTCTCTCTCTCTCTCTCTCTTCACTCTCTCTCTCTCTCTCTCTCCCCCCCCTCTCCCTCTCTCTCGCTCTCTCTCTCTCTCTCTCTCTCTCTTTACTCTCTCTCTCTCTCTCTCTCTCTCTCTCTCTCTCTCCCCCCCCTCTCCCTCTCTCTCTCTCTCTCTCTCTCTCTCTCTCTCTCTCCCCCCTCTCCCTCTCTCTCTCTCTCTCTCTCTCTACCCCTTGTGCGCGTTACCCCCTACGTGCGTGCCTCGCGATATTCTCTGCCTAGCTTCCTTTATCGTATGCCACCGTGGATCATGCAGGGTGTAGCATGGGAGAGAGGGAGAGGGGGAGAGAGAGAGAGAGAGAGAGAGAGAGAGAGAGAGAGAGAGAGAGAGAGAGAGAGAGAGAGAGGGACTCTCCCCCTCTCTCTCTCTCTCTCTCTCTCTCTCTCTCTCTCTCTCTCTCTCTCTCCCCCCCCCCCCTCTCCCTCTCTCTCTCTCTCTCCCTCTCTCTCTCTCCCCCCCTCTCCCTCTCCCTCTCCCTCTCTCTCTCTCTCTCTACCCCCTGTGCGCGTTACCCCCTACGCGCATGCCTCGCGATATTCTCTGTCTAGCTTCCTTTATCGTATGCCACCGTGGATCATGCAGGGTGTAGCATGGGACCCTCCCAACCTCAACAGAACATCGAATGTCAAACATATGAATTTTCACCCTGGCTCCTCATGCTCCTCCCTGACATGCCAAACCTACGTAGCTCCAAGTTCAATGCTCTAGATCCTTGAATTTTGCAACCTCGCTCCTCCTCACTACAAAAATCTCTCCACTTAAAGCATTTGTCTCCACGTTTGCTGCTGGTCGTCTCCATGCCAAGGGGCTTCCATTGGGGACGGTTGTTTCCAAGACTTCTAGTGGGTTGGGTTGTTTCCTGTTGAGGCTTGGAGGTAGGGTAATACCCGTCAGATTATTGCCAGCCAGTCGAAGCTCACGGAAGTTGAAAGACTCGAGCATATGCTTCAGAGGACTCGAATTACTTATGCTAAGATTGTTGTGTCTAAGGCCCATGTCTAAGGCCCAAGATTATAATTTCACCTACTCCCGCATCAAGTTTTCATGCAATGTCTCTAGTAAAGCTATTATCTCCCGGTCAAACTTCCCTCAACCCGCTCTATTTAAGGTCCTGGCTACCCTGCTTCTAAGTTCTTCAAATTCCGATGCAACAAACATCACAATTCAGGTTCAATCTTCGACCACAAGATCACAGCCTATGGTGATTTTGGGCACCCAAAGTTTTAGCCATCTTCCCTAGGCACGTTCATAGAGTGATCACATTGAAGGTCATGACAACCCTGCTTCTAAGTCAAGCACCTCCTCCACTGCTGGACTCTTGAAGCCATAACACAGCCAAGGCAAGTCGTGCGAAGTACCTTGATTGAAAGAGGAGCGATAGAGGAAGCTGAGATTGAAGAGAAGCGACACATTATAGAAGAAGTTGGAGAGGTGGAGAAGTTGGTACAATGAATACACAGCTGGAGGAAGTGGAACAGAAGTGCCGTTCTCGATCTCAAGGCATTGATTTTATTAGGGTAAATTTGATGGCGTCAGGGAGGAGCGGCCAAGGTGGAAATGGTTAAACAAATTTCGTCTGACACCGTTTGGAACTCCGTTGAGGGTGTGGGGATCCCATGCAAAGCTACGCCGTCCACTCTGGAAGGTAGGAGGAAGAGACAAACGTGGCTCGATGGAGAATATTGTAAGCCCTCTCTCTCTCTCCCTCCCCACACACACACTAGTATGTACAATCACACAAGATATCTTTAACCTATTAACCACGAACACCCAAAAAAAAAGAGAGGACACGTGGCAACTTGGAGGAGAAGAGCTTGCCACATGTCACAAAGAAGGAGCTCTTGGATGGAGGCTTGGAGGGGGGAGGAGGTGGAAAGAGAAGAGGCAGCTTTACGGGCAAGGAGGAGATAGAAGGTCAATGGAATGAAAGAGATGGAAGGTCACCTTGCGGAGGAAGGAGGAGATGGAAGATCTAAGAGCCATGGGTTAAGACTTAGCCAAAATTTCAAAATCCAATCCAAGTATGCAAGGTGAATTGATTAGCAATTTAAGAATCACAGATCCACCTTCAGATGATTAGGATGGTCATGTATCGTTGCCCGTGCAAAGCATGGGTTCAGTACTCATATACACAACACACGCGCGCGCACACACACACACAAGATATATACACGACACACACACACATATTAGTGAGTGCACTCTCTCATGCAATACACACACACACACACAAACAAATGTGACCTATGTACCCTCTTACCACGATCTCTCTCTCTCTCTCTCTCTCTCTCATACCTTCACATTCAAAGGAGTCGGCTTCTTGTAGAAACCGCCCAAAAACAATGTCTCCGGCAAAAGCCTAAAGGCCATCAAACAATGCATTTGCTATCGCTTCCTCTCTCTCTCTCTCTCTCTCTCTCACTCTCTCTCTCTCGACCTTTCTGAGCTTCTGCTTCTGCTTCTGCTTCTGCTTCTGCTCTGCAGCCATGGCCACCCTCTCAATCCTTTCCACCTTCTCCTTCTTCTTCTACGTTTGCTTCTTCTTCCTCTTCCCTTCTTCGTCCATCACCCTCCTTGCATCTGCTCAGATCCCTGCTTGCTTTGATTCTGCTGCATGCCCCGAGTTCCTCCTCGACTCTTACAGTGCTCACCGCATCCTCGCGGATTCCAGCACCAGCTACATCAGCTACGGTGCCCTCACCGCTGACCGCGTTCCTTGCTCCACCGCCGGCAACTCCTACTACAACCCCTCCTGCACCGGCTCCTCCGACCCCAACCCCTACACTCGTGGCTGTAGCACCATCACTCGTTGTGCGCGGGACAACAGTTAGCTAGATCAGTGTATGTCGGAAGATCTGATCTGTCCAGAGAACGCGTTCTTTCGGTTCTGCTTTTCTCTCTCCCTGAAGATTCCGGCAGGTTGTTGCCTCCCCGCTGCTGGGAAGCTACGCGATGCCCATTCCTATCCACTAGATTTTCATTTGGAACATCGTCCAAACAGATTGAACAGAAGGATCAGCTTTAGTTTTGTCTGTCGGTTATTGTCCGATTTTTCAGTAGCTATATTTGGTAGGGCCGCACCGGCCAATTATGTAAGCATTACGAAGAAATTTAGCAATGGACTTCAAGCACTTCTGTTCAGGTTCTTCCATTGCTTCATCTTTTACAAGCGTTTTATTTACGGCCTACGTATTTGTGAAGCAGAGCTCAATTTACGTGGTTTTACGCTAGAACGGTCTTCGGAGTTTTCTTCGCACTTGGAAGTGTTGTATCGTGTTCTTAGGGACCAAGAACTCGAAAAAGGCAGAGGCGAGCTCTCATCCACGCTGGACGAGAAGGTGTCCGTCCAAGAAACTTACAAGCGTTACGTATGTCATGTCAGGAGATCGAATGTAAGCATGATACCCACAAATCTAGTTTCTGCCGTCGTTCAATTGCCTGGCTTCTGAGTCGAAGCGGATGCCGAGGCCGGCACATGAAAGTAGTCTGCGACGGACATCACAATGCTCGTGCCGATTTGATTCTGACGTGGATTTTCGATGATATTCAACGACTAACAATTAATGCAGATTCATTATAAGCACAGACATAGATATACCAACCGATCAAGATCATAGAGTACGAACTCTCAAAGTTCCCGTGACTTATGTGCATTCTCTGTTGGTGAGTACGCAAACCTGAGATTCAATAACACAGATTAGGAAGAAGATGTTGCATATAATGTGTTGTCGACAATCGTGATATGGATTTCTGTGCATGCATCTTTTTCCGGGCCTTTCGCCTCTTAAATATAACACTAGCCTACAACCGAGTAAATGTCATGAATCTCAAATGGCGATGTGAATGATAATTTGTCATTTAACATTTGGACTCTCGAATTTATGGGGAAGGTGGAGGTTCGTGTGCCTTCTTCATGAGCTTTACTCTGCCCAAGGATCTCTTGTGATGATATTCCCAACCTCTAACTTTGAAAACTCAACTTGTTCCTAGATTTGAGTAGCCTAAAAGCAATCCTCTTTAGGGGGGTTTCACACCCGTCTCCGGATAGGTGAAACCCTCATTTTGCATGTCCGCTTGATAATGACGCATCAAGCTTAGCCTTCTTTGAAGTTCTTTCACACTCGGACGGACGAAAAGCTACATCTAATAAATGCTCCACTAATAGCTCATCGAAACAGTCTGGATCAGTTGGTAAAGCTCTTCGGGCTGTGATTGCGGGTCCCTAAGTTCGACTCCTGGGAGGGCTTTCTCATTGGCCAGTGGTTGCGGACATTGTTTTGGGTGCTGGTACTAGGCCGCCCCAGCAGTTGCAGACATTGTCTTGGGCGCTGGTGAGATTTTACTTACGCTCGGGCGTGAGTCAGCTGCCAACGCATCCTTTTTGGAAAGGTGGGCGAACGCGTGTGAATTAAGTTTCTGTCGGGTGCGAGTTCTCATTGGATCACACTCCGTCCGCCTGCAAATCAGCGGACGAGTGTGAAACCTGCCTTAGTGCCTGATATCATTCATCATTTTCCTTGCAAAGAAATGCCTCCTCATAGCCTCTCCCTTCTTCATTTTGATTTGAAATTTAAGATCCATCGATAGAAATTTGTTATCTTTTCACTGTCGTACCTTGCATGATATAGAAACCCCTACCCCTACATGGCCTTGGATGGTCTAATTTGTATCCCTTGGGGGACCCTTCGCTTTGCCTTTTCAACTCTTATAATATTATCAACTTTTCTTTTACATCCATTGATATTTCATGTGATTATGCTAAGTCACTTTTTGAAAATAGGCTTGGCAAAAAGTCTAACTTCATATATTTCCTATTAGCTTGCACCTATTTCTCCATTAATTTGCTCATCTATACTTCCCATCTACCTATGCTGGGGTAATCTCAACATTGAATTATTTCATATATATAGCTTAACCTAAGGAGAAAGGTAATTGAAGGCCGTTATTTTTCAATTAATGAATTTAATTTATTTCTTTGGTGCAAAGGTGGAGTACACTAATCAACTTTAAATTTTCTTGCAAAGGAGGACTTGAACCCAACACATCCATTACCCACTCACAAGAGTTCACCACTAGGCCACATAAAAATGATGTGAAAGTAGAGTATAAGGGTTGTAATTCTTACTCTCATGCATAAGAGGGGAGGGTGACCTCCCCTCTCAAATATATGTCCCCTCTTTATCCCTCCCCTTGCTTTTCCACCCCTGCCCTACTCCCTTCTCCACTAATTATACATTTTTCAACTCTTTGGACTTATTTCGATGAGTTAAAGTTACTTGTTATTGGCATCTGTGAGACATCTATGTACCAAACTCTTCATTGTTAATAAGTGGGAACTTTAGAGGTAGCTAAAAATGAAATAACTAGGACATGGATGCCAAGTCTAGCAAGAAGAAATAAGCAAGGAACGGGAGCCTATCTAGGCTACATAGCTCTTAGATGTGATAAGGCCAATGATTTTGATAGATTTGGATTGATTTTAATGTCTTCTTTGGTAGCAAAATGATGAAACCTAAGTAGAAGCTCAAGGAGAGCTCAAGGGTGGGGAAACTTTCTTCAATATAAACATAAGGCATGTAAAATACAATGATTTTTATGTTACCATAGGAAAGATGAAATAAGTAACGATTAAACTACATGATTTGTCTTTTTTCTCTCTCCCTTTCTTTTCTTTTCTTTTTTTGTTCCTTTGTGCTTTCATTTCTCCTCCTTTTTTCTCCACAAAAAGTAGCCCTAATGTACAATGTCAAGAACAATGGCACTTACAATAAAAAACTTTTAAATAGACAAGTAACATGAAAGACCCGCTAGTGTTTCAAAGAACCATAACAACCATGCTTTCAATGAGTCTTACTATGTTCGCAAGAGAGCTTACCCCAATGAGTCTTTGTACAAGGGCATCTAAGGCTTGAGGTGATGAGCACTATCCACATCCTTTCTAATGATTGAATTTTGCCTTTACAATAATTGAATTCTGACTAGTGCCCAAGTTGACACGTATTACCACAATGATTCAATTTCACCTTTACAATGATTGAAGTATAAATGTCCAAACATGACACTCTCATGTTAATCAATGTGGTTTGGTCATCAAATTATTCATCCCATGCTCACAAACCATTGCTTGGTTGGCATCTATAGTAACTCTCATCTAACCATCATGCGGGTCCCTCATATTTATTATTACTTAAATGGTGTTGGAAGTCAACACATCTCATTGTTCTTGTCACCTCCCATTCATCCAACCACTTGCTTCTTTTATCCTCAATGCCACAAGGTGGAGTTCAATACGAAGTAATTATCATGGTAATTCTTCCTTCTACTTCCTCCTTATAGCAAGAATCCTTAAAAATTATTGTATATGCATAATACTTACTTCAGGTATTCTTATTTTTCCCCTTCTACTAAATAATGCTTCATGTGCTTCTTGGTTTTCTTCGTCTTTGACATTCAAGACACTATGATTGTTTCTGTAGGTTGCTCTAAAACCAAGGCAAGGTTTGGGTCCCATTCATTTTTTATACAATTAGAATACAATGTGTTGTTATCAATATTCCTTGTGCTGTCTCTTGGCTCATACCTCACCACTATACTTTTTTTTTTTTCGAAAAGAAAACTTCTATTAAGTAAGAAAGAAGCCCGCTAGAGCAAGCTCTGTGCGGAAATACACCATGCTAAGCATGTAATAAAAACACCTCAGAGGAATGAGGTAGAAAGAAACCAAGGCTGAGGTTCAAAATGCCATCTCAACCTTGTAGAAGTCTCAGCAAAGAAGGGAAAGTATCTCCAATCTCTAAGAAAAGTAACTCTCCTGGAGGAGGCTGCTCGAGATGATCCTTGCATGGTCGCCCAAATGGCCATCAGAGTGTGTATCATATCTGTCCAAGTACTGGCCAAGATCTCAGAAGGGTGAACCCGAGAACCCTCCAAAGCCTCAGTGCATCTGGCTCTCCAAATATGCCATGCTGCAATGCTAGCTAGGATCTCCCATGGAGAGTCGACCGAGGAGTGAGCAGCCCTCAAAAGAGTGGCCCGAACATCCTCTAGAGAGCACGACTCCACAAGGTGTCGTCGGATGTGAAGAGCCCAAGAGGAGTCAAGTCTCTCAAAAAATACCTGGGGCCCTAAAAGAGTAAGCCAAGCCACTGATCCCCAAGTCATATAGAAAGGTAGGCGAACAAAAGTGCTGAAAAGTCTTGCAATCCCCTTCCATATGATTCTCGCCTGCCTGCAATCCCATAGGCAGTGCTGTATTGTCTCCAAAGTAGAAAGGTAGTGAGGGCAAGAAGGGTCAGCTCCGAACTTGGATCTCCAATGGTTCACTGCTATCCCACCATGAATAAAAAGCCAAAAGAAGAGAGTGATTTTTCTATTCCGATGGGATTTCCAGAGCCTCTGCCAAAAAATTCTCTGCAAGTCAGCAGAAATCTGAAAGTTCTCCCAATGAGGAGCTCTGATAGGCTTCCAACTCCTAGAGCTGAGCTGGAATTTCCTGGCATTACTGACCGTGTAACGAAAGAAGGGGATGCCCTTCTCTCGGTGCCCTTCATCTATCCATTCCCATTCCCCAGGGTCCCACTATAAAAACTTAATTGGGACACCTCCATACAGCCATAGCCTCCATGATCCAAGGGCAAGGAGAAGCGGGTCAGGATCCAAGTACCACTGTGAAAGAGAGCCATGCTCCATGAAGCCCACTATCCTGACTGGCTCACCACTATAAATTTCATAGCTCATAGCTCTCCCATGATCATCCCTCTTCATGTACACTACTTTGGCAACCCAAAACTTTGCATTCTCATATTCATTATTTGAAGGTCAAACCATAAACAAAACAATCGACTTCTATATCTACTTCTAGCATGAACACTCTCTTTTCTCTAGATAGTCCACAAAATGGACATGGAAGTAGCGATTAAAATTCATTTCCAAAGAACAGAGTTGGATGCGAGTCGTTCCAAACATCTGGCTAGAACAAAGTGCATTGTTTCTCAACATTTTTTATTCATGTCTTCTCAAGGTATTCTATCCATTCTTGTGTCTTTTCAACTACCACTACATTTTGTGTCTATCAAGAAGGCTATTTTACCATCATTTCTTCTTTGTATCCAATAAACAATCATAAGCTATCTATTTCATAATGAGATCTAGTAGATTCTTGTATAGGAGTGATTTGAATGCATTTCCTTGCTCAAAATTAAAGTTAAGAGACCATAAGGATCTTGAGATGCCCGTAACTATTGGAATTTAGATGTTAATATACTTGACTAAGTGCTTATGGATAATATCGAGAAAAACACTTGCAAAAGGATGATGACAAATGATCATCAGAGAGGCTTACACATGAGTGTGCCATGCAAGTACTCAAAGTATTCAGTTGTTACAAAGATTCGTCTATGTGGCCTATTGAAGAAATGAACCTTGCTCTAAGATTTGTAGATTAGCCAATTGTAATAGATACAATGTCACCGATGGCATACATTTCTTATAGTGATAATGAAATCACATTTTGAGTCTCATCTTTATGCCTCTCATGAGGAGTGAGGTAGGGAAGAGAGGGATAGGAATTTAATTGTTATTCAATAATTTTTTTTAAGATTAAACATTTAAAATTTTAAAAGAATATCCTTTAAGAATTTGTAAAGCAATTAAATATGCAACACTTTTCAAGTTTTCCTAATTTATATAAATTTATTAATTGATTAAAATATAAGTATATTTCTTAATGGGACTTTCAGGGTGCTAAACTCATATGCAAGCTAGCATCCAATATGATTCTTGCCTTTTACATAATATTTTTATGTTAATACACATATGATAAACTTGGTTTGTTTTCTTTATGGTGATGGAAGTTGCATCTCAATACTTAGTGGCTCTATTTATATGCATATTATGGTAAGAAAGTGGTCACTTTATTTATGCACATAATGCACCATCTTCACAAGCTTTCATAACCACTATTCACTATTATAATATACATTTGAATAGTTGGCCCCAACTTTTAGATTGGAATTAGAGTATCCAATCCACACCTTTGCTGGCATGCAAATAAGGATGTCGTGAGTGTGAAAGCATTTTGGGCATCTTGTGCACCCATAGATTTGGCCATCAACATATGCTTGTACTTCCAAGGTTTTCTTTGTTCTTTTATAATTTTAAACTGCATTGCAACATCTCTAGCTATGGCTTTCGGTCAACATCCACACAATTAAGCATGTAATTTTAAAATTCACCATTAGATTTTAATGCTCTATGCCATGTATGTTCACTAAAGCTCGTATTTGGAGATTTTGTAATGTAGTTTAAAGTAACAGAGGCTCTTGCAACAAAGAAAGCATTGGAAATACAAGCATCTTTCCATGGTCAAGATTATATGTGTACCAAATACCCAAAATGCTTTTACACTTAGGATGGCCTCAATTAGCATGCCAACAACATTTGACATACATCGAATACTTGAAGTCCAATGCAATACTTGTGGAAAGCCATTCAAAGGTATATAGTAAATTATGGTTTTGAGAGTTTGTGAAGATGGTGAATCATGTGCATAAATAAAGGACTCGCCTTCACTACCATAATGAGCATATAAATAAAGTCACAAAGTATTGAAATGGACCTTTGATCACCTTGAAGAAAACATACCTAGATATTAACACTAAAAGATTATGTAAAATGTAAACACAAGTGCTTGTTCTATAGAATTGTCATCATGCCATCGAAGATTGGCCTCATTAATGTGCACATTCTAGAATCCACAGCAAGAGGCACTCCATGCAAGAGTTAATGATAATACTTGGATATGTGAAAATAAGTCCTATATTCTACATGTGGTTTTGAGATAAGGTGTTATTCTCGTCCACCCATGAAGCAACTCAAGCTGTATTGTATTATGTTTTCAACTATAATAAATCTGCTTTGCATGCTTTTCAATATTGGTTGGTCCTTGACCTCTCTGTGCATGATGTATGCTTCAAATAGTGGTATCTTGGAAACAAATATTCCTAATGTTCAACTATTTCAACCACCTTTCAAACATGCATGGGGTGCTGATTATGTAATGACATCTCGATTATAATTATTCTCAATAATATTAAAACTGAAATGATTAAACATTTGTTTATTATAGCATAATTGTAATTACTTTTTAATTGATTTAAAATTATTTGATGTGACATTAAATTTGATATTCATGTGGGATGAGAGAGAGAGAGAGAGAGAGAGAGAGAGAGAGAGAGAGAGAGAGAGAGAGAGATGCCTTATATTTACTCTTTTGTTTTAGACATGGCTCAAAGGGATCCTAGCAATGCCTGTGTGGAGGAGAAATTTGAGGCCTTATTCCATAAACAAAGTGGAGTTGTTCAGTCATCGATGAATAAAAAATAGCAGCCCCATTGGCTAGAAAGACCTCTGCAAAAGCAAAAGTAGTAGCATAGTTATAGGCTCTATATAAGAAATTTGATAAGAATAATAATAATAAGGTAGATTGAGAACTACTACCTAGGTCATACCTTCTTCCTACTCCACACAACTCTGACTAAGATCCACAAGACATGAAAATGAGTAAAGTGGAGGTTCTCCAGCAGGAGGCCAAAATGGCAATGGTATTGCAGGTTGAAGCCAAGGGGTGCAAAGTGATTCCCAAAATGTGCTAGGGAAATTTCTATCTTTAATGTATTTGGCACCAAAAGAAATTGAGGAAAACTAGCAAAACTATTATGGTGTTTAGAGAAATTTTTAATAATTTAGTATGAAAAATGACAAATGTGTATGTTTTGAGATGAAAAATGGCTCAACTTTCAAATTGTCCTTGCTTTGTTTGGCTATGAAAAAGGTTCTTAGCTGCTGGCAATGTAAATTCTAAATCCCCAGTGATACCCATCCTCATATTTTTGATTCCATGGATCCTCTCTCCCCACCATCCAACTTGTAATCATAAAAAACATTTGAAGGAACCTAATTCCTTGTCATCAGAAAACATGTAAAGCAAGGCCTTACTTGAAATAAGCTAATTCGTTGATGTCAAAACACACATTGAGGCACCTCATTCAAACATGTGAGTCTCTAATGGGTAGCGTACTTTGCACAGGTCTTAATATCATCCACTTAAGGCTCATGCAAAGTATTGTGCCCACCGGGTATCATTTACATAGTCAGGTGTTTTCCACCACTTGAACATACATTAGGATGCCTCATTTAAACTTTTGAGTCTCAAATGGGCATAATACTTTGTATGGGCTTTAATATCATACAATTCAAGGCTATTGCAAAGTAGGATTATCATTTGCATAATCCCGAAAGCGTTTTTTGCTCTTCCACCACCCGTTATGCATGAGGATCAAAAGACACGCATCAAAGTGCCTCATTCATGGTACTTTGCATGAGCCTTATTCTCATTTAATTTAAGGCCCAACAAAGTAACATGCCCATCGGATATTATTTGCATGGTCAGGGATGCATTCCTCCTTGATTTCCACCACTCATAATGCAAGAGGGTCAAAAAACATGCATCGGGATATCTCATTCGAAGGCACGAGCCTTTGATGGGAATGGTACTTTGCATGAGCCTTAATATCATACAATTTAAGGATTTTTATATCATTTACATGGTCGGGGATGTACCTTTTCTTGTGGTTCACCACCCGTTATGGATGAGGGTCCAAAAACATGCATTAGGGTGTCTCATTCGAATGTGCGAGTGTCCGGTGGTCATGGTACTTTGCAAAACACTTAATCTCATTTAATTTAAGGACTTTTAAAAGTAGAATGACCATATTATATCATTCGCATGGTCAGAGAATCATTTTTTCTTGTTTTCCACCACCTGTCATGCATTAGAGTAAAAAAGTAGGCATTGGGGTGTCTCATTCAAACATGCGAGTCTTTGATGGGCATGGTACTTTGCACCAATCTTAATATCATACAATTTACAATATCTACAATTTGTAGTGCTCATTGAATATCATTTACATGGTTGGAGATGCATTTTCCTTAGTTGCTTACCACTTGTCATGCATGAGGGTCAAAAAACACACCTCTAACTCAAATGTGCGAGTCTATGATGGGCATGGTACTTTTGAATAGGCCTTAATCTCATTAATTTTAAGTCTTGTGCTATTTATATCAAATATTACATATGGTTGGGGATGCATTTTTCTTCGTTTCTCACCACTTGTCACGCACAAGGGTTAAAAAACACACATCGAGGCACCTCATTTGAATGTGCAAGTCTTTGATGAGCACAAAATGTGTACAAGATTTATTCCCATCCATTTTATAGCCCATGAAAATTAATGTTCCTATTGGATGGTCGAGGACACATTTTTCCTTGTTTTCTAGCACCTATCATGCACACTCCATGCAAGATGGTTAAAAAACATGCATTGGGATATCTCATTTGAATGTGCTAGCCTTCGATGGGCATGGCTACTTTGATCGGGCCTTAATATCATCTAATTTAAGGTTTGTGCAAAGTATTTTTCCAATCAAATATCATTTGCATGGTCGGCGATGAATTTTTTCTTATTTTCCACCACTCATTTTGCACGAGGATCAAAAACACATATCAAGGTACTTCATTCGAACGTACAAGGCTCCAATGGTAATAGTACTTTGTGTGGTCCTGAAAAAATATGAAGAGGGGAGAGGAGAAGAGTGGAGATGGGGAGAGAGGGAACAGCTAGAGAGCACACCACAAATGACTAACTGTACACTAGATTTAGTTGGAAATGTAGAACATATACAAACCCATTTAGGGTTAGGGTTAGGGTTAGGGCATCTAACCCTTTCCTTTATAGCACTCTATTGGGTTAGTGCTATGCACATATGATCACATGATGGTGCTATGTACACATGATCACATGATGTTGAGCGTGAACTCTCAACACCTTCCCTCAAGATCAACATCAGGAAGTAGGCCTTCCCTCAAGATGATGATTCTAGGGAATCAAAGAAGGACTGAGCATTATATTCCATCACACCCCTTTAATGGGAATGTCCTTCGTCTGCATCAAACCAAGAGCTAGTTGGTGTTTCTCGAAAAGCTCTTTATCAAGTGGTTTGGTAAAGATGTCTGCAACATTCTCTTTGCTATCACAATGCTGTAGTGTGATGTCACCAAGTAACACTCTTTCTCTGATGGAGTGCTCTCTGACATCAATGTGCTTTGTCCTAGAGTGATATACTGGATTCTTAGCCAATGCTTGAGCCGATTGATTATCACAGTATATTGTTGTTAGCTTTGACTCATCAAAGTAATCTGTTTGTGACAATAGTCTTTTGAGCCATATAGCCTCACATGCACCTGTAGTGAGTGCCCTATATTCTGCTTCAGTCAAAGACAAAGAAATAGTTGGTTGTTTGTTTGACAACCATGATATAGCACTGTGACCAAGGAAAATGCATATCCCTGTGTCAATCTCCTGGTCTCATGATCTCTGCCATAGTCACTGTCACAGTGTCCATGCAACCGTGGATGACTTCCTCTGTATTCTATCCCAAACTGTCTTGTACCTCTAATGTATCTCAAGACTCTTTTGGCAGCATTCCAATGACACTGTTTTGGATTTGCCATAAACTGTGCTAGTGAGCTTACTGCATAATAAATATATGGCTGTGTGATAGTCAGATATATAAGAGATCCAATGAACTGCCTATAGTACATGTCATTGATTGTAGGCTTTTTTGAATCTTTAGTAACTTTCAAGCTCTGTTCCATGGGAGTGGCTGCAATCTTGTAATATGCCATATGAAACTTCTTCAGGAGACTGTCAACATACTTGAGCTGACTCATGAATGTGCTCTTTGAATCTCTCCAGAACTCAATTCCAAGACAATAGTGCATAAGTCCAAGATCTTTCATGTTGAACTTTGCAGATAAGTCTTGTTTTAGATTTCTGATGAAGCTATCCTTGCTTTCGGTCACAATCAGATCATCTAAATACAAAAGTGCAATAGTAATGTCTTCCCCTTGAACTTTGTAGGAGAGAGTATGATCTGCATTGGACTTCATGTATCCCAAATCAGCAAAATACTTTTCGATTCTACTATACCAACTTCTGGGTGCTTGCTTTAATCCGTAGAGACTCTTTTTGAGATGGCAAACCTTATTCTCTTTTCATGGTTCAACATAACTTGTTGGTTGTTGCATGTAGACTTCCTCATCTAGATAACCATTGAGAAATGCATTCTTGACATCAAGCTGATACACATTCCATCTACTAATTGTCGCTAGTGATATCAAGAACCATATGGAATCCATCTTTGCTACTGGAGCATAAGTCTCATCATAATCCTGACCATATTGCTGTGCAAATCTTTTTGCAACTAGTCTGGCTTTGTATCTTTGAATATTTCCATGTAGATTGTACTTCACTTTGTATACCCATTTGTTTGCTATGGCCTTATTTCCTAGTGAAAGGTCGCACAATTTCCAAGTATTATTCTTATACAAAGCATCCATTTCTTCATTCATAGCAGTTTGCCATTCCAGCTTGTCTATTGCATCTTTGAAGTACACTGGCTCTTCTATAGCATGGTAGTCATAAGAGCATAGTTGGTGGTTTCAACCTGAATTGCTTTGCCTTTCTTAGCATCTGTCAATCTAGCTAGAGGTCTGCTTTCCCTAGTAGACCATTTGAGCTGTTGTGGCTTTGCTTGGGGTGTTTCTGGCAATTCTTACTCTTCTTCATCAACCTTTTCTGTAGATGACTGTGAAGTCGATGCTTCTACCTCCTGTGTATTTGAGGTTTTCCATTATGATTCCCCATCAAAGATTACATCTCTAGAGATAATGACTTTTCAATTGATGGGATCATACAACTTGTATGCTTTGCTTTCTTCACTATATCCAACCATGATGCATTTGCGTGACTTCGCATCCAATTTCCTAAGATGATCATCATGTATGTGGGCATATGCTATTCAACCAAATATGCGGAGATGCCCAATGTGTGGTTTGTGTCCAGTGAATGCTTCATAAGGAGTCATACCCTGTATTAGCTCGGTCAGAAGCTGATTAAGCAAATAGTTTGAAGTGGCTATTGCTTATGTCTAATACTGATTCGGAAGATGCTTCTCGCTAAGCATTGCTCTAGGCTCACTGTCTGCTAAAGTCCCATTCTTCCTTTCAGCTCTTGCATTCTGCTGAGGAGTATTTGCACATGTGAATTGTCTTCGAATGCCGTGACTTCTATAAAAGTTCATGAATGTTGAAGACATGTACTCAACTCCTCTATCTGATCTCATGACTTTGATCTTTCTACTTGTCTAGTTTTCTACCATGGCTTTATATTCTTGAAATCTGGAAAATACTTCAAATTTCTCTTTCAAAAAATAGACCCAACAATATCTGCTGTAGTCATCGATGAAAGTCAAGTAGTAAAGTGAACCATTGATGTTGTGAATCTTGGCATAACCCCATACATCTGTTTGTATCAAATCAAGAAGACCTCATGCATGAGAGGTGCTTCTTCTGAAGTTGGTTCGCTTTTGTTTGCCGAAGCAGCATGCTTCGCAAACTTTTCCAAGAAACTGTAACTTAGGAATCCCAATTGCCATATTCTGATTCCTAAGATCTAACAAGTACTTGAAATTAACATGACCATATCTCTTGTGCCATTTTGTGGATAGTGGCATCTATTGGGGTTGAGCTGACATGGCATGCTTATCTGGTACTATAGCTAGCATTCTATACAAGTGTCCTTCCTTGACACCTTTTGTTACTACTAGCTGACATCTTCTGGATTTGTCTCCGTCGATAGTGCATTCATCTCCGTCGAAGATGACTTGATAGTTGTGTTCCGTCATTTGACCTACTGAGAAGAGGTTCTTGCTGAGCTTTGAAATGTAGAGTACATCTTTTACCAATCCTTTCGTACCAATGAAATTGTTCATAGGGATAACACCTGTCCCTTGAACTGGATTTGGTGTATTATCTGCTATGTAGATGACATTTTTTTGACCTTCTAATGGTTTCATCTTTGTGAACCATTCCTGATGATTTGTCATGTGAGATGATGCACCGTTGTTGATGTACCAAGGATTCTGTTCTACTTAGTCGACTTGATATAGCTGAAATCCTCTTTTGGATTGAAATCAGTGTGTCTACGTACACTGTATCAGTTTGTTGCATTTCCTCACTTGCAAGAAACATATTCCCATGTTCATTTGCAAAATGACTATGACTAGAATGTCCACCACCATGATTTCCTCTTCCGTGGAAATTTTCTCGATTACTGCGGGATTGACTGCCTTGGTCATACTGCTTCTTGCGGCAATCTCTTTCATAGTGTCCAAACTTATGACAATAGTTGCACTGAATGTTTGACATGTTGGTGGATGCATTCCCTCGTCCTTGGAATATTCCTCGATTGGAATGATTTCCTCTTTGCTGATGCTGATGTTGCTGAGGATGATGTTGATGCTGGTTCTGACTTTGCTGATTTTGTTGCTGATGATGACCACTTTTCTGGAATGATCTACCTCTGCCTTTGCCTCTACTTCTGTCTGAAGCTGTGAATGCCTGATCATTAGGATGACCTTTGCATGCTTGAATGGCTTGTGTCGAGGCAGTCGATAGAGCGAGCGAGGAAAAGCGAGCAAGCCCAAAAAAGCGAGCGAGCTTTTCCACAATTTCCTTATCAAGGTATTCAACATAGCTTTGTGGAAACCACTATTTGGGAAGATTGTCGAAAATAAAACTTATGTTACTATGTGTAACTATACCAATATTGCGAATTATAGTCTACCTTAACTTCCAATTGGAGCCATACTCACATTATGCAACAATAGTATGTGGTTTGAAAGAAATCGAATTTCCACTCCAAAGCGGATTCCATTACTGATACAACAATTCTTTTGCATTTGAAATGGGTCTTATTATCAAACTCCTTCAATAATCAAAACAAATGCATTGCTTGATATGTTGAACTTAGTAACGTAAACATCACTTCACCCATATGTGGGGAAAAAAAACTGTCTGTAGACTTCATAGCATGGGATTGCATCAACACTTATGACATTCAAAATGGTTCTTCTTATTAAAAGTGTTATCAACCATGAAAGAAAATGTTTAAAAATAGTTCACCCATATGTTGAAAAACCCAAGTGTCATTTATGACATTCAAAATTATTCTTGCAACCATCATGTAGTTCCTAGAGATTTTGCCCATACTTCCAACCCCTTCCCTTCAACCACTAAGAGGTATCTAATAGTTTTATAGAACACTTGAGATATCATCACCTCCTAATACAAAACCATTATTACTATTTAGAACACTTGAGATATCATCACCTCTTAATACAAGACCATTCTTACTATTTGTAGAACACTTGAGATATCATCACTCCTTCCCTTCAGCCACTAAGAGGTACCTAATACTTTTGTAGAACACTTGAACCATTCTTACTATTTGTAGAACACTTGAGATATCATCACCTTTTAATACAAAATCATTCTTACGGTTTGTATAACACTTGAGATATCATCACCTCTTAATATAAGACCATTCTTAGTATTTGTAGATCACTTTAGATATCATCGTCTCTTAATACAAGACCATTCTTACTATTTGAGAGATTAATGGATTAAAGGTTTGAAGCTCATAGGAGACGAAGGAAGAGAAAGTCAGTTTCGACATGAGGACAATAAAACTAATTGGAATATTTTGACTTATGTATTATACCTTTTTGAAGACTATGAATTTAAGTCAGTTTCAACATTAGGATGATAAAACTAATTAGAATATTTTGACTTATGTATTATATTTTTTTGAAGACTATGAATTTTAATGAGGAGAGGCATGCACACTACTTAGTAAATACACTAGTACTACTACTAGCCTACGACTATTAAGCCTAGTAGCACCAGTGTGATTTTGAGCCTTGTATCAGCCTTTTGATAATTTTCTTTCATCTTTAGTGCAATAGAAATTATTCCTTCTATCAGAAGAATCTTGCCAAATTTATTCAAAGTGATGATTTTGTAGTCTACAGCCACTATCCTCTGACTCTCAAAAATATATTAAATGTGAGCACCCATTTATCTTGTTTGATCAACCCTAGACTATGCTACGATAGGACATTACTAGAAAAAAAAAAAAAAAGAATTGATATGGCGATGTTCGGTGTGAAATAACCAAATTAAGGATTTAATAAGAAAGAAAACAATCAGAATCAATAGGCTATTCAATGGCTCAAATATGCACGGAAATTATAATGTGCCTCCCAACTCTTATGCATTCCAGCTCCTCATGTTTGACAAGAATGCAAACAATAATAAAATCACATTATCTTTAGTTTCAAAGTAAGCAAAGCACCAAAAACAAATGCAAACGTATTGGATGATGAATAAATAGGTATAGATATAGATAGACCTATATATATGCATTCATAGATATAATGATGATTAAAGTTGGACGGTCGTAATAATATTATGTGTACTATCATTGGGATTAGGACTACTATTGGTAATATTGTATGTAGTAGTAGGAGAACTACCATTAAGGAACACTCAAATAAAATTACTAATGGTGGTGATAAAACTACCACTAGTAGTTTGGTAATTCCCCCTAACATCTACAACAAATATTTGATGGGTAGCTAGTATTAGGTCAAAAGGTCCCAATTGTGCTATAATAATGGACCAAAAAAGGGAGTGCTATAGCATCACCTAAGGGTCACTTTTTATCCATGAAAGAAACAAGTCGGTGCAACCTAGGTCATACAGATCTAGGTCATGTGGAGTGGTTCGCGTCTCTTTCCTTGACAAAAAAGTTACACTACCTTTGATAGTAACTACAAAGATTGCTGCCATAGTGCCGTAGAGTAGCCCCTAGGTTGCACCATCATCCCTTTTTGCTTTTGAGCCATTAAGTTTGATCCACTGATTTTATGTAGAATTATTCTACTATATGTTCACATGTCCTTAATAGGATCTTGATATAATCCCTTCCATTGTAAGTACTTTTACTTCAAGTTTCACATATCCTTAACAAACCACTAGGCTTCAACACAAATTCATTCTTATGTTTCAAGCCTTAAACTCAAACACCCTTGTAAAAGGGATAATGTATTAAAGCTACATTCAATCCATCAAATCTTTTGAATAACAGTTCTATTGAAAATTCATGTATCATCAATAGGATTTCATCCATTATATGTTCATTTGTCTTTAATAGTATGTCTAAAAATTCATGTATCTTCAATATTATTTCTCTCATGTGTTCGAATATCTTCAAAAGGATACCTTTATTTAATAATGTCCAAACTTGAGCATTGATTTGTATTTATCAAACACAATTTCACTCCACCTATTCTTTAGAATGAAATTTTTTCGCCAAAAGTGGGCCAAATGTAAGGTCTTTCCACATATTCTTAAGAATGAAAATTTTGGCCTTACATTGGCAAGTCTATGGAATGAGGGTAAGGCCAAAGACTCTGGTACGGTGCATTAGGTCTTGATTAATTCTTCTTTAGGCTTGAATATTTAATGCATTAACTTCACAACTATTATTTATGCTTGAACTTGTAATGTATTAATTTCATGACTTAGGATTTTATGAAGTTATATCTAACATGTCCCAAATTTAATGGAAATTAATATTCTACATAACACAACAAAGTATCATCATATCCCTTCCCAAAATCAATGCTACTCTCCTGGCATTTTCACTGCCTTGCATTTGAGTTAGCTATGATGAAGAATGTTGCCTGCCTTTGGAACCTCTTAGAGTTACCGTTAGCATGATCTAATTTCATGTACCCCAAAACTTGAGACTTGGAGATTCCCATATCACACCAACGGTAGCTATCTTGTCCACTCTCAATGCTAGTAAGAGCTAGGCCCCATAGACCGGTAAAAGAAGTCTTTTTGGAGGTTTAATTTTTTCCCTCCGTCTTCTGCAGGCCCCCTGATGAAATAGGATATATTCATCACCCTACATTTAATGCAAGAATTGACACAACTTTTTTGGACCTGACTATGTAGTTTACATCCCAAAATTGGTGCTAAAATTGCAGATTGGGAGATTTCCATATCACACCAACGGTAGCTGTCTTGTCCACTCTCAACACTAGTAAGAGCCGCGGTCCCCATAGACTGGTAGAGGACTGGTAAAAGAAGTCTTTTTGGAGGTTCAATTTTTTGCCTCCGTCTTGTCCAGCCCCATGACAGAATAGGATATATTCACCACCCTACATTTAATGCAAGAATTGACAACTTTTTTTGGACATGACTATGCAGCTTACATCCCAAAATTGGTGCTAAAATTGCATACCGGGCATCTCCATTTGCCGGGAGGTGTCCCGAGCGACCCCTTGGACTTTCTCTATTTGTCTAGTTGTGTCTCTCCAGAAAAATCAGAGTAGGGCCTATTTTCCCCATCTAGTAAAACTATATGCATCAATATGTATGTATGTATGTATGTATGTATGCATGCATGCATGCATCCATGTATGTATGTACACACACACACACATATGTATGTATGTATGTATGTATGTGTACTAAAACTACTAAAACTATATGCATCAAATAATGTTGTTGATCAATTTTTGGCATACCCCACCAAAATCAAGACCCCCATCGCAAAGAAAGGTAAGGAACACAAGTGCTTGTTCTTATGCTCATGAGACAACAAAATGCATGACATAGGCAACCAATGGGGTCTTACTTTTGATGTTTGTATGTATGTATAAATGTATGTATGTATGTATGTATGTGTGTGTGTGTGTATGTATGTATGTATGTATGTATATATATATGTATATGTATATGTTGATGCATATATGTATATATTGATGCATACAATTTTGATATATGGAGAAAATGGACATGAAAACCATCTAAATTGGTTCTTGTCGTTTGATTTGATATATGACATGATCCTATTTGGATTTGTAAGTCCAAAGATATGGGGTCCTACTTTTAGGGCCTGAATGCCTAAAATAGGTAGCGCGTTAACGCGCTACCTATTTCATGCATTTAGGCCTCAAAAGTAGGACCCCATTGGCAACACAATGGGGTCCTAGTTTTGAGGCCTAAATGCATGAAATAGAGAGCGCGTTAATGCGCTGCCTATTTTAGGCATTCAGGCCCTAAAAGTAGTACCCCGTATCTTTGGACTTGCATATCCAAATGGGGTCATGTCATATATCAAATCGAACGGCAAGATCCACTTTAGATGGTTTTCATGTCCATTTTCTCTATCAAATAAAACTATATTCATCAAATAATGTTGTTGATCAATTTTTGGCATACCCCCCCAAAATCAAGACCCCCATTGCAAAGAAAGGTAAAGAATACAAATGCTTGTTCTTATGCTCATGAGACAACAAAATGCATGACATGGGAAACCAATGGGGTCTTACTTTTGATGTTTGTATGTATGTATGTATGTATATATATGCATGTACATACATACATACATACATATATATATATATATATATATATGTATGTATGTATATGTTGATGCATATATGTATATATTGATGTATATGTTGATGCATACAATTTTGATATATGGAGAAAATGGACATGAAAATCATCTAAATTGGCTCTTGCCGTTTGATTTGATATATGACATGACCCCATTTGGATTTGTAAGTCCAAAGATACGGGGTCCTACTTTTAGGGCCTGAATGCTTAACACGCTGCCTATTTCATGCATTTAGGCCTCAAAAGTAGGACCCCATTGGCAACACAATGGGGTCCTACTTTTGAGGCCTAAATGCATGAAATAGGCAGCGCGTTAACGCGCTGCCTATTTTAGGCATTCAGACCCTAAAAGTAGCACCCCGTATCTTTGGACTTGCATATCCAAATGGGGTCATGTCATATATCAAATCGAACGGCAAGATCCAATTTAGATGGTTTTCATGTCCATTTTCTCCATCAACTAAAACTATATTCATCAAATAATGTTGTTGATCAATTTTTGGCATACCCCCCCAAAATCAAGACCCCCATTGCAAAGAAAGGTAAAGAACACAAGTGCTTGTTGTTATGCTCAAGAGACAATAAAATGCATGACATGGGAAACCAATGGGGTCTTACTTTTGATGTTTGTATGTATATATATGCATGTACATACATACATACATACATACATACATACATATATATATATATATATATATATATATATATATATATATATATATATATATATATATATGTATGTATGTATGTATATGTTGATGCATATATGTATATATTGATGTATATGTTGATGCATACAATTTTGATATATGGAGAAAATGGACATGAAAATCATCTAAATTGGCTCTTGCCGTTTGATTTGATATATGACATGACCCCATTTGGATTTGTAAGTCCAAAGATACGGGGTCCTACTTTTAGGGCCTGAATGCCTAAAATAGGGAGCGCGTTAACACGCTGCCTATTTCATGCATTTAGGCCTCAAAAGTAGGACCCCATTGGCAACACAATGGGGTCCTACTTTTGAGGCCTAAATGCATGAAATAGGCAGCGCGTTAACGCGCTGCCTATTTTAGGCATTCACGCCCTAAAAGTAGCACCCCATATCTTTGGACTTGCATATCCGAATGGGGTCATGTCATATATCAAATCGAATGGCAAGATCCAATTTAGATGGTTATCATGTCCATTTTCTCCATCAACTAAAACTATATTCATCAAATAATGTTGTTTATCAATTTTTGGCATACCCCCCCCCAAAATCAAGACCCCCATTGCAAAGAAAGGTAAGGAACACAAGTGCTTGTTCTTATGCTCATGAGACAACAAAATGCATGAAATAGGTAACCAACGGGGTCCTAATTTTGCTGTATGTATGTAAGTATGTATATATGTATGTATATACATACATATATATCTATATGTGTGTGTGTGTGTGTGTGTGTGTGTGTGTGTGTGTGTATGTATGTATGTATATGTATATGTTGATGTATATATGTATATATTGATGCATACAATTTTGATATATGGAGAAAATGGACATGAAAACCATCTAAATTGGTTTTTGTCGTTCGATTTGATATATGACATGATCCCATTTGGTTTGTAAGTCCAAAGATACGGGGTCCTACTTTTAGGGCCTGAATGCCTAAAATAGGCAGCGCGTTAACGCGCTGCCTATTTTAGGCATTCAGGCCCTAAAAGTAGGACCCCGTATCTTTGGACTTGCATATCCAAATGGGGTCATGTCATATATCAAATCAAACGGCAAGATCCAATTTAGATGGTTTTCATGTCCATTTTCTCCATCAACTAAAACTATATTCATCAAATAATGTTGTTGATCAATTTTTGGCATACCCCCCCAAAATCAAGACCCCCATTGCAAAGAAAGGTAAAGAACACAAGTGCTTGTTGTTATGCTCAAGAGACAACAAAATGCATGACATGGAAAACCAATGGGGTCTTACTTTTGATTTTTGTATGTATGTATGTATGTATATATATGCATGTACATACATACATACATACATACATACATACATACATACATACATATATATATATATATATATATATATATATGTGTGTGTGTATGTATGTATGTATGTATATGTTGATGCATATTTGTATATATTGATGTATATATTGATGCATACAATTTTGATATATGGAGAAAATGGACATGAAAATCATCTAAATTGGCTCTTGCCGTTTGATTTGATATATGACATGACCCCATTTGGATTTGTAAGTCCAAAGATACGGGGTCCGACTGTTAGGGCCTGAATGCCTAAAATAGGGAGCGCGTTAACACGCTGCCTATTTCAAGCATTTAGGCCTCAAAAGTAGGACCCCATTGGCAACACAATGGGGTCCTACTTTTGAGGCCTAAATGCATGAAATAGGCAGCGCGTTAACGCGTTGCCTATTTTAGGCATTCAGACCCTAAAAGTAGCACCCCGTATCTTTGGACTTGCATATCCGAATGGGGTCATGTCATATATCAAATTGAATGGCAAGATCCAATTTAGATGGTTTTCATGTCCATTTTCTCCATCAACTAAAACTATATTCATCAAATAATGTTGTTTATCAATTTTTGGCATACCCCCCCCAAAATCAAGACCCCCATTTTGCTGTATGTATGTAAGTATGTATATATGTATGTATATACATACATATATATCTATATGTGTATATATATGTGTGTGTGTGTGTGTGTGTGTGTTTGTGTGTGTGTATACACACACATGTATGTATGTATGTATGTATGTATCTATATATATATATATATATATATACATACATACATATGTATATATTGATGCATATCTTGATGTATATATTTATGCATACAGTTTTGATTGATGGAGAAATCAAGCATGAAAACCATCTAAATTGGCTCTTGCCGTTGGATTTGATATAGGACATGATCCCATTGGGATTTGTAAGTCCAAAGATACGGGGTCCTACTTTTAGGACCTGAATTCTTGAAATAGGTAGCTTGTCAATGTGCTGCCTATTTCATGCATTTAGGCCTCAAAAGTAGGACCTCATTTGGTCCTACATGGAGTCCTATTTTTGAGGCCTAAATGTATGAAATAGGCAGCGCATTGACGCGCTGTCTATTTTAGGCATTCAAGCCCTAAAAGTAAGACCCCATATCTTTGGAATTACAAATCCAAATGGGGTCATGTCATACATCAAATCAAATGGCAGGAGCCAATTTAGATGTTTTCATGCTTATTTTATCGATTTAATAAAACTATATGCATCAAATAATGTTGTTTATCAATTTTTGGCATACACCCCCAAAATCAAGACCCCCATTGGAAAGAAAGGTAAGGAACATAAGTGCTTGTTCTTATGTTCTGGAAACATTAAAAAAGAGGCCTAGTAGCCCAAAAATGGCAGCGCATCAATGCACTATCATTTTTGGGTTGCCAGGTCTCTTTTTTGTTGTCTCACGAGCATACATATGGAGGTTATTATACAATATAACTAAGAAGTAGTATTGAAGTAGTTCTACAATTTGGATGCATTAAGAGCATTCATATAGCAAGGAAGAATATAATAATTGAATACATTTTTTTTTCAATACATATCGCTAGTGAGACTACCAAAAAGAGGCTCTACCCCTCATGATGTCTCTGGATACAGAATATGAGATTGCTTGATGCTTGGATTGCAGCTGGAAACGTTGCGTGGGCAAAGCCACTATATGCCTCAAGTGTTGGAAATTGATATATGGCTCAAGTGCTAGAATGTGCAAATCATGGCCAAAATCAAGACCCCTTAGAGATTCCATGAGGGATATCCTTTTACTACTACACACGTCACCTTTAATCGAGGGCAAATTCATTCATCGTCATAGGCAGCAGGTTCATGGGACCCCATCCCATGATCCAAGGCATTATTCAAAGACAAAGTATTTCTGACCATTCCCAAATTGAGTTTGCCAATTCCTAATCTGATTGATTTCATTTACTGGACTTGCAATGCTTGCAAAGCCCTTGCTTAAGCTTGAATGAGCCTCTTGATTTTGGGGGTATAATGGTAAAAAATGGCTTAACACGCCCAAAATCAAAAGGCTCATTCAAGCTTAAGCAAGGGCTTTGCAGGTCTTGTTTTTGGGTGCCAAAAGCACGAAAAATGACAGCGCATTAAGGTGTTGCCATTCTTATGCTTCCCCCCTCCAAAAACAAGACCCCCAAGCTATTCATTGGAGACACCAAAATGAGGAGTAGAGGAGCTGACCAATGAGGGGAGGGATAGCCTTGGAATTGCCAGCAACAAGCATAATGCAAGGAGGTGAGAAGGCAAAGAAGCAAGGAGGTGAGGAGGTGAGGAAGCAAGGAGGCGAGGAGGCAAGAGGCAGTCTTGAAGGGCAACAAGAGGGTGGAGGTGGCCGAAAGAGTAAGCAGGAAAGGGAGGGATGGAGATTGCTTGTAGGAAATGCTTGGATTAATGCTACAAATGCCATTTTTTTGTGTGTGTTTTGCAGCATGAATTGTTTATGGCATTTTTCTTTAAAAAAATACAAAATTGTTGTGATTAATTGTGCTACAAACAACTCAAGCTGTAAAGCACCATGGATTAGTACAACAATATACATCACAAATGGATGCATACACTCATATACATCACCGATGGATGCATACACTTATACTCACATCAATTTCCAATATTGTATTAGATGGACCCTTAGCATATATGTGTGCATAGAAGACCATTTCCTACATTGATCCCTGATTTCATAGTTAAATTATTCCCTTTCTCACATTCTAACATGTGAAGATTTAATGTACATGCATTATGGGCACATTATATTGCAGTTTATGACTAACTTTTTTTATGAATGCATGATACTTGTATATGGTCAAGGAAGGTATATTATCATTTTTGAATGACAACATTACTCTATGCTCCATTTTATCCTATATTAGAAACTATGATCACTAGATATTACATAAATGTATTGCTCCATTATATCCTATACTAAAAACTATTTTGACCCAAATACATAATGCCAATTGAGGTTAGTACTGATGACAAGTGATGAAAACAATCTAATGGTATGAATGAGATCTTGTAAATTTTGGATATATAATATGGGTACTATGTTGATTAAGCTATTTTTCTAAGGGAATATTTTCAACTTAATTACTAAATACATACTTACAATGGTGACGTGATTCCCATCTATATGTATAATCAAGTTTTACTTTGTGTAAAAAAAAAAGCATTTGCATAAGGTTAAAATTTGAATAGTATTTATATTTGTTTAAGACTACCCATTGAGCTAGCTCCTATCCTTATATTGAACATGATAATGTTCATAAAGATTTTATGAATACAAATAGATAGCATTGGCTCTCTTTTTAGTGGTTGGGAATGAACCCTAAAAGTACCCTAAAATGACTATGTATTCCCTTATTTGTAGCATGGAAGTGATAATGGTAGAGTGGCATAATCCCTATTTTGCTTTTTTCATAGGTTCTTTTGCTACTCATGGTTGGCGGATACACCACGGCATAGATCCGAATAGATATTTGGTTTTTTGCTTCAACTTGCTCGACTAGACTTTCCTTGATGATTGTTTGATTGTGCATGATGAGTAGTCACTGGCTTAACTGATGCATTAAGTGCAATGTTTTCCTTAAAGTTTTTCATACTACAAGATACGAGTTTGCTTATACGGGTGGAAATAAAAGCTTGTTAACGCCTGGTGCATATTTTCTGTTAGATGCAGTAGGATACTAGTTACCGAGTGTCTTTGCCAATTATTTCACTTGAATCATGCTCCTCTTATGCTTGAGTTTGTGGTCACGTATTGAGTTTAACATAATAGTCTACAAGATACTGGATGAGCACTCAACATAGTGGTTAGATGCATTCATTTCTAGTTCCGATAGAACTATCATTCAAACATTGGTCATAATAGAAATATGGAGGGCTAAAATCCTTTTTTGGCTCCCTAAGTTTTTTACAGCATGGTATTGTCCAGATTACATAGGTATTTTCACTAAGCAAAATTAATCCTTATGATGAAAATGTGTTTTTTTTCTTTTGACATAGTTAGTTCTGTTTCCATGTTTTTGGATCGAATGTATGGATGATCTTCTGCAAGCATAAAAGACATTATATGCATATGTAGCACATGATCATGTTTACATATTTTCAGTCATATATTCTACATTGTGATCTATCATTATCTTGCTGTGTGGATGTGCAATCTGAGTAGTGTTTGCTTTTTTTATCGCAAATTTTATGTATTGTTGTGTCTCTACCTCTCCACAACGACTCAAATTGATAGTATGGGATGAAAGAGAAGTTAATTGTGAGTTTCAGGCATGCCTTCATTGTTGGAATATGTTTAATTTGCTTATGATCACATCAATTGTTCCAATGATATTGAGAGGAATAAGATGCTGGATGAGGTTCTCGCTCGCTTGAAACCTATTTAATCTTGCTCGCTTATTTGGGGCTGCTCGCTTTTCTTCGCTCGCTTTTTGGTAATCCTCGCTTGTGTCCTGAGTTCTTCACCAAGTAGGACTGCTGACTGAAGTTCTTCCAGTGTCAAAATTTGCCATTAGATGGCAATACTCTAGACTAGATTCTCGTATCCCTCTCCTAATCTATTTAGGATGACTTGAACCATTTCTGCGGGGTTCATAGTCTCTCCTACTGCTGCGAGTTTATTGTTGTAGTCTTTGATCCAGAGTACATAAGCATGACCGGTTTCACTGCTGTTACGAAAACTCTGGTTGATCCAGAGTACATAAGCATGAGAATCCTGGATGTGTTCTTGGAGAGAGAGCTGCAAACATATCCCATGCTTCTTTCGATGTCTTGAAGGTGTTGAGTTGTCCTAGCATGACATCTTGCACATTTTGCTTGATCATATGATATGCATACTTATCTTTCTTATCCCATTCTGCTTGAGCTCGGGCAATGGTAGGATCTGCTACAGACCTACACCAGTATGCCTTATTTTCTCTAGTGCTCTGTTTGTTGTCATTGCTATATATTCAAGACGATGATTATCCACATCATGCTCCCCAATAGGCAATCCTAGACCTCTCTTTCTTCTTACACTCGTAGGCTCTGTCAGCTCGCGCACAAAAGGATCATACACATGAGCTGCCATAGTAACCCAGCCTCTAACCCGATGTATGTGGTCAAAATGCACCCACATATTACTAAGACTCCCTCCTGGCCTCATTTTGTTGACAAGGTAGGACCAATAGTAGACATCTTAAAAATGTGAGGTTGGTTTTCATCTTGCAACAACTGTCCAGGAAAAAGTATGCTTTGAATGAAAGGCTATCTACATCTATTCTTCAAAGCCAGAATTGCATCTAGCCCCCCATCAAGCAAGATAGATTCTTTTCTTGCACATTGAATAAACGATTGAAGGCGTCTTCGGTGACACAATGGAGTGAGTGTTTCAAGAACCTCATGTAGCTTTGTCTCATCCAATCCTTCATTTTGAACACCCTCCTCAACAAGTAACATATCCATCAACAAATCTCGAGTCACTCCCATCTCTATGTTTTTGCATGAGGCATGTGGGGCTAGCTTTGCACGCATCATTACAATCTCTTCTACTTTCTTGGTTTGCATTCTTGATGCTCCAAGCTCCACTGGATGATTATGTGTACCCATATGAATTGCACATCTGCTTGTTTTTTCATGATCATGGGGAAGGCAGTAGTAAATAAATGCACTGCATGTGGCAACACACTTAGGATGCTCTCCACAGTGCTTACAAACAAGAGACCCACTCTCTCCAGTTATGGGCCCCACAGGGGGAGCCCTCTTCAACTTTCCTCTCCATTGTGTTTCATTGACCATTCCTGTGCTTTCATTGTATGCACAGTCAACATTGTAGCACCTCAAATAACCTCCACGTCTACTAGTCCTTACAATACCATGGAAAAACTCCTGCCTACAAGTAGAGTATTCTATCAAAACATGTCCATCAGACTTTTGATCCATTCCTTGCATGGGAGAGCCAGAAGATATTGGGGGCAACTTAAAAAGAACATCCCCATCATACCTATTGGGGAGCTCATTAACCACTTCGATTCTCTGTGCACTTGAAAATACCACATGCAAAGAGCTTGACAATGGAAGGTGTCGCAACATAGTAAGAATGCTCACATCCGACACAAAGTCAGCTTTACTAGAGGATGTTTTCTTCCTGGTAGTCACCACCATGAACATTGGATTCTTCCATCAGTCAAGCCTAAATCCTTTCTCTCCCTCTTCCAACTCGACCAACTGAAGTGCCATTGAAACATCTTCAACTTCAGTCACTTGATGCAACTCAATCTCTTCCTCTACAATGGAGAAGTGGTCTCTAATATTTGACAAAGAAACCTCACAATACTCTGTATCATAATGAATTGCAAGAGTCTTACTCTCTGAATATTGCAAGAAGGCAATAGCAGGCGGCATTATGGTGGGGGAGAAAGAATCCTAAGAGTTCAGCAGAGCAAAGTGGTTTAAACAAGAGGTAAGTGATTCATACAAGTGCGACCACCTCTGAGGAAAAAAACACTTTACATGAAAGGTGGCAGGCCTGAGCTGCCTTATGTCATGGAAACCACTTAGTAGACTTCGAGTACAACTAATCCCTAACATTCTTCCTTATGTCTACTTCAAGAGAGAGCGGGATTTTCAGTTGATGGAGTTTCTATCAAGTATTCCTAGTTGAAACTATGTGACATCCAGCTGGATAGAGAGAATCCAAGCATTTAATGGATGCAAACACATGGCAATTATTTTTCGTGCCATCTCACATTTGATGGTGTGAGTCAGTAACTCCTCCACTCTCTCTACTATCAGTAACTAAAGTGGATCTCTCATGTAAATTTGGAAACTTGAACACTCCTTGGGACTCGGGAGGCCTATGGACACGTAGCATTGGGGTAATAATATGAGCTATGTCTCATGAGTTGCATGTGTAGGGGTGTGAGAGATATGTGTGGGAGGGGTGAATCTTGCTATATCTTGGCATGAATTTTATCTTGTTGTTGGAACGATCATGCTCTCTACCATTAATATATACTAGATAACATTGGAAGCAAAGTGCTTATATTCTCGTTAGTAGCATCTCATTTTTTACTCATAACGTACTATGATGCCAAATAGTCGAGGGCTTTTACGACCCTCCAAAATAGCGCGCTCGAGAGCCGAGCCAAATAAACCCAATTGTGAAGGCATGTCCTCCCCTTGTTTACTTCACCTATCTCGTCCTACCTTAACTATATAGCCGTAGTCGCCAGGCGAAAATGTGGGATCTTCTACAAACCACTACTTGTCCATAGCGTGACAATTTTAGTGCCTTTTAAAGGTCTGCATGTGTTGTCTGAGCGTTGTCAGGCCGGGAGGATACGTTTGTACACTTTTCGGTGAGTTTAGGAACACGAACGTTTTCTCCTCCCAGGCCATTCAACCTCATCTCCTACAAAGAACGAGACTGTCTCTCAAACAGCTGTGAAGCGCAGGAATTTCTTACACAGATTTTCAACGAGGTAGAAGGGAAGAGAACAACAGCCGGAAGGAAGGATTCTGTGTTCTTTGTAGCAGCACCCAATAACACTGTGTACAATTGGTTCACTCTGTAGAAAGTGGTTTTTTTATGTGATTGATGTAGGTCATGCAGCTAACAGTTGAGTACCCTGCGACTCAACAAAATGTGAGCGAATAGTAGCCATAGATGAGGAGAAGCCTTGCAGAGCACTAACAATCCGGATAGTTGCGATGGCAGAGGGAGAGGCGATAGTAGCGATGGTTGAGGTGGAGGATAATGTAGAGGAAGATCCCGAGCTGCAGTTTGCAACTGATTTATTGTAGCACTGGCACAAGAGGAAGGATTGCTTGCCCAGCGGGAGGCAGTAGACGAATTCATGCACTCGCAGAGGATTTTGACGTGCTGTGAGCTCCATTACCTACCATTCATCAAGCCTCTTCTCAAATATCTCATGCAACCTTGCTAGCTCCTCGCTCGTCTTCCCTGCTAGAATTGCTACACTCACATGATACAGAGTTTTGCTCCTCAACATCAAAGCTTTCACTTGCTGCAACGTTCAAACAATGGTCTCCTCTACGGTTCCTTCTCCCAACATCTCTGTTTGCACCCCTCCAGATATGGATGCCACTTCTGTACTGAGCCCCAGGAAACCTTTATAACTCCATAGCAAAGATTGAGGTCGAAATTAGACTTGCGATAGTCCTTACTAACACTCGCGCAGAGGAATTCCTGTGCACATTGGCCAGCTCCGTATAACGTCTGGTGCTTGCACTTTGAGGGAAAAGAGGGAAGTTTGGAATAAGAGACGCCAAGCCTTGCACACGGTTAGTAGCTGCAGAAGCTTGAGCACCGTGGTCACTTAAATAATCGGCTTGTCAAAGAGTCAGAAACACAGAAAACTCATCGATCGAAAGGAATCTTTGTTCGAGAACCCGGAGCTGCAAGTGCTGCGGCAGATCACTCCACGACGGACGCTTTGCCCGCTCTGTGCACTGTTTCTTCTTCCATTTGAAATGGAGGACTATCTTGCCACATCTATGGCGCTTCAGATTGCAGTCTGCGGCGTCGTCTGCATCTTGCTTGCCTCTGTCTTGGTGCAAAGAATGGGAGCTTGGCGCGTGCTTCTTCCCTCTCTTCACAAGGGGTAGCTACAAAAAAGCACGAAATGACTAGAAATTGTTGCTGCAAAATGGCAGCTTTAAGCTCTGATGCTTCTTCAAGACTAGAAAGAAATGAAGGTTGGGGAATGTTTTTTGCAGCGCTCTTCTGCTTCAAAATTCCGAGGGGAATGAATAGAAATGACGGTTGGGAAATGTTTTGAGCTCTTCTGCTTTTCTTCAAAAGCATGCACTTTGAGTGCATTTGGACTGCATGTTAAGCACTTTGAGTGCATTTGGACTGCTTTGAGTGCATTTGGACTGCATGTTAAGCACTTTGAGTGCATTTGGACTGCATTTGGACTGCATGTTAAGCACTTTGAGTGCATTTGGACTGCATGTTAACATGCAGTCCAAATGCACTCAAAGTGCATGCCTCCCTTGTAGCTCAAGCTCCCCCTCCATAGCCTCCTATCCCAATCCCCAAAGGTCATCTCCGGGCCTTCTACTCCACAAACCTCCCTCGTCCATGACCTCCGTGTCCTCTACCAACGACCGCATGACCGCCTCCTTGTGCTAGATGTCATGTTCCTTTTTTGCATCGGAGAGCTAGGAAAATGGCAAATTATGAAAACAAGACCTTAAACTTTATTGTTTTTCTATTGTGACCCTCCATAGGATATTTTTTTCAGAGTTCAATCCATCATGGTCTATGTTTTCTCACCATCCATATTTAGTTCTCACCATCCTACAATTTGATCTAGATCATGACAATGTATGCTTCACTCTCTCGAACCAAAAGCATGCAAAGAGCATGCTTTTGGCATGAGATAGTGAAGCATACATAGTCACCAACACCTTTAGTGGACCAAACTTGAGGGCATGTTTTCTCCATAAACAAGTACTCAAATATACTTTTAGGCCATAGGCCATTGACCTCATGGTGGCTATTCCCCTACGATTTTCTCGTGAGCATGACCATTTATGTTACAATGTCTCAAGCCAAAAGGATGCTCTTTGCATGCTTTTGGATTGTGTGTTAACACGCTGTCCAAAGGCATGCAAAGAGCATGCTTTTGGCTGGTTAGTGCCCAAGCCACCTAGTAGTTTTTATGTAGATAATTTATCCATCTATGTGCCTTTTAATGTGATATTTTTCTAGACTATGCTTCAGGAATGCTAATATTTTGGAAAAAGAGGAGCAGGAAATGAGAACATGTGCCTCCACAGTAGAATGGAGTTTCCATTTTGTTGTTTTTACCATTGGAATAATGCTTTTAAAACATTCATGTTATTCCTATAACTTTGTATGCATCTAGTCTTAAACGATGGCTTGTCATATTAGGCATCCTATTCATGTCAGCCTTTTGTCAAATGCAAATGAGAAATAAATAGCATAGCAATTTGGAAGGAGAAATTTCTAGTAGATGCAACTAGTAGTGGTGGTTGCAAAAATGCATACTCTCTCTCTCTCTCTCTCTTTCTCTCTCTCTCTCTCTCTCAATATCTCTCTCTCTCTCTCTCTCTCTCTCTCTCTCTCTCTCTTGCATATTACATCAAATGCAAATGAAAAATAAATAGCATAGCAATTTGGAAGGAGAAATTTCTAGTATTTTGGAGTGGAATAGATCATAGCACATGGTGGAGAAGCATACCTGTAGTAGTTGAAGGACAAGGTGGTGTTATGTGATGACTCTCCATGCACTGATGGGGAACTCACATAGCCTTCCAAGCTCTCCCTCCCTCTCTCTCTCTCTCTCTCTCTCTCTCTCTCTCTCTCTCTCTCTCTCTCTCTCTGTGCCCCCGTATATTTCATCAAATGCGAATGAAAAATAAAGAGCATAGCAATTTGGAAGGAGAAATTTCTAGTAGATACAACTAGTAGTGGTGGTTGGAACAATGAAAACTCTCTCTCTCTCTCTCTCTGTCTCTCTCTCTCTCTCTCTCTCTCTCTCTCTTCGCCCCTCGCATATTTCATCAAATGCAAATGAAAAATAAATAGCATAGCAATTTGGAAGGAGAAATTTCTAGTAGAGACTAGTAGTGGTGGTTGGAACAATGAATACTCTCTCTCTCTCTCTCTCTCTCTCTCTCTCTCTCCCCTCATCTCTTCCTAAACCTTTTGTTCCTAAAAAGTCTAAATCTCTTTTGAATACTAAGATAAATCTAGATTGTATTCTACAAACACATGCAGATCCTTGAGAAACCCAAAAGATATAGACTAGTGATAAAATAGGACTTCTTTATTATTGCACGTCAAGAACCAGCACACTAGAATCCATTTTGGATCCTCCTCATCCCTGTGGTGCTTGTTGGAGAATCTTACAAGCTTACAACATAGAGAGACTACACCAACTGAGAAGGGAAACAAACTTCAAGCTACTGCACAATATCCTGACATCCAGCCATAGCTTTATGGTTGTGTGGCAAACAATAGGAATTATTATATCCGCAAGGTTTTGCAAGAATCATGGGAACCAGCTCTAACAACCGAGATGATTATGCCTCGAATGTAGGACACGACACGATGAGACTTCTCTCACAGATTGCTTTCACCTCTCCAAATTAGCCATGCATAGTCACCACATGTCCATATGATCATGACCCAATGGCTGGCACATGCAATCACGAACCCAGCAAAGATTTGTTCTCCAACACCCCCCTCAAATCAAAGCTGGTGCATGTTTTAAACATGAAAAGCTCCACCAAATCAAGATCACAAAAAGCACAAAGTGATTCTCATCAAACCGATAGAGAAAACTGAGCCACAAAAGAACCCCTTCTACAAATCAAGTGAAGAAGATCTCACACAAAGCTCAAAAGAAATTCGCCATCGATTGCCAAAGAACAAAAACAATGTTCCTAAAACAACCATACAACTACTAGCTATTTGACAGGGATCGCCAGGAGCTTCTTTATTTGAAATAGATTGGCATGATCTAAAAAGCCTAGCCATCATCAGCTGAGCTCGGGCCTCCAAGGCATAGGCCTGCAAATTCCTCCAGAACTTGTGCAAATTCCTTCTTGAATTTCTCTTTAGAAGTCTTTTAATATAGTATTCTTCTGTCTGGCCAGGTTTGTTGCAATAATCACAAGGCATCTGTTTCCTTGTACCTTTCTTTTTGCTGCTGATGACATACGCTCATTCTTCCTCTATTCCTGCAATTTGGCGATCATCATGAAGACTATAGGTAAGGCCTTCGACAATGTTCCTCTCTCTCTCTCTCTCTCTCTCTCTCTCTCTCCAAGAGTCAAGCACACTTTCTCTTCCACTTTGCATTGATAGAGAGAGATACAACCCTTTCCATTTTCCTCACAATAGATAAGTTTGCAGAATATGTTAGACAAGAGCCTAGGGTCCATCCTCATCCAGAAATGGTTGTGATCGGATAAGATCAATCTAACATAAAAATCTTAAGACCATACCTTAAAGAGCCAGGTTATCCTATCAGCGGATCTAATTCATGCCTATCCTTCCTAATGATGCATTAAGGAGGCCACACTTGGCATCATTAGATCTAATCAATATTTAGGGTGAGAAATATAGTTACCCTAAATGATATGTTGGAAGAGGATGAGGTGCTATGCCAACTCTCCAATGATGTTTGTGTGGATGTCATTAACTTTCGAGCTCTGATTGATCCAATATTAGACGATATTGTAAACTTTGATGATACGACCTCACTAATATATAGGCAATATGTGTCATCAAGAAGGCCATCAAGGATGCCAAACCAAAGTACGCAATGTCTAGCGAAGAATTTTTATATTTGCAAAGTCAGTGTAACAAGGATGGAGAAGTTGGCACATCAACTCAGCATGTACCAATAAAGGGTTTTCAATTAATCGTTTCTCTCATGAGATGAAGTGGAAAAGATATGTATCTCTGCCAGCTAGGGTTTATTGTTTATATCATATTTTGTGTAGGTTTGATTTTTAGGAAAAAAATCAAAGTATGGTCTTCAACTGGAACCAAAATAATCAATATCAAAATTAAAGTTTCTAGATTTGAACAAATGCCCCCAATAAATTTGTTAAAATCTTGGACTAGAGTGTTTTTTGAGTTATCTAATGTTGTTGAATCCAAACTTGAAAGAGGACTACATTCCAGATGTGAAAAAGGCCTATTATCAGAGTGTTCTTTGAGCTGATCTTATGTTGCTGATCTTATGGTGCAAATAAATCAAAAAAAAAAAACTCAATCTAAAAGATTTTGCATTTGACCAAAAGTCCTATTGAATTTGGTATAATTTTTACCGGAGTATGCTCGCAACAATGAATTTGGTATATTTTTAACCTGAATATACCATGAGAGTGAAAACTATGGGTGAAATTTCATACAAAATAGAGGCTTCCAACTCTAAAATGCAAAAATATGAAATTACAGGATACTTTTTGTAGAGAGTATCCTCCAATCGCATGGTTACAGACTAGTGCTTTGCTTTTCCAAACATGACGTTAAAAAAAGTCACTAAAACATAGATGTGTTTATAGTTGTTTTTTTTGCATAGAAAAAAGAGTTTATATAATCGGTTTACATCACATGAATAATATAAAAGATTCACCAAGAGAGTAACTATCACAGCTGACGTGACTTGAAAAAAACAAAAGAAAGCACTGGTCATCAAGCACTCAAGCTTCTTCCTTAACCATCTGGCTTTCTGAGACATTCGGTCTCTCATTAGGACTCCTTGTAGATGTGTCATGCGGAGGACAAGCTTAAGCCTCGCAATTCTTTTTCTTGGCACAAGGGGTCTCTAAAGAATGGTTCAGAAGTGGGGGGGAACCAATGGCACGAGTAGACGAAGGGGAATCAACAGCATGGGTAGGAGGGGTAACACCAGCACGGGTAGAGGGACCTTGGGACATTGCCTTGTTGAGAGGAATCTCCTTGGCCGAGATATGTAGATCAACTTTAACAGGTAACCTTATCACAATGGTATGTGAGTCTTCAATGCAACTAAGTGCGTGTAGTTCAATTTCCATGTTCAAATGGGCTCAACCCTGCTTGGTGTTGTTATAGCAAAACTCAACCAAGTGCAACCACTTGTCCCATGTGGTCTGGGTATCAAAACAATAGCTTTCTTCTTTCTTGCCTTGCACCCCCACATTTAGTCCAAAGCTCCACTTTGTATTTCTCTCTGTCTATGCTAGCCTTTGTGTCTGTGCGAGCTTTTCTTCTTCTTCGTCCCTTGAAATGCCACTTCCCCTTGCCCTCTCCTTCCTCCTTCCCACCCTAGCTATGGCATCCCTCTAGCTCCCCCTCCCTTGAACCCCCCGCCTTGCCCTCCCTCTCCCCGTCTGAGCCTTCTGCACCGCCTTGCCTTGCCTTCAATCTAGGCATTTCCCCCTTATTTTCTGCCTCCTTCCTCCCAATTTCCTCCCTCCTCTTCTTCCTACCTCTAATGTCAGCCTTGGCATGGCATGGATAATGACAAAAATCATAGTTGGGATTGCTATCACATCTGTGCAACCACTTGTGCAACTATTGCCTTTGTTGTTAGCCGCCACGTTTGGAATTGCAAGAATTAGAATCAGATGTTGACCATCCTCTATGAGTTTTAGATGGAGTGTGGCATGTCCCTGCATCGATTGAGGTATATTGTTGATGCGATGATGGTGAAAATGCATATGGGCTTAACATTGAAGGGCAGCAACTAGCTGAAAATGCTGCTCAAGTATTACGTACGATGTATCATTTTCATCCTTTTTAGACCTAGATAGAGAACATTTTCGTGCAATCCCATATTTTGAAGCAAAGAATGAAATTCGACAGAGCCCAAGAAACGCATCGGTTAAAATTAACCATCGCTATGTCACGAGGAGCAACAGCAACAGTAATAGAAGCAACAGCAACTCCTACTCTTTGCTAAGACCAATAGCCCCCAAATACATGCACACATACATATACACATACATACATACATATACATATACATATGTGTGTGTGTGTGTGTGTGTATACATACATACATACATATATATATGTATCTTCCTTACATCACAAACCCGATGACTTCAACGTTCGTAGCACACTCGAATGTCGCTTGCTCGTCGGAGCCATCAAAATCTCAGCAAGTTGGCAATTTGCATCTTCAAGATTTGGAAACACTAATGGATCGGACGATGATGTTTCCGAAGTGGAAGCCAACACCACTCCCAGAGCTCTTGCACGAGAGGAGAACACTCCAAAGTTCTCCAAGCCTGCATGGCGTAAGCAATGTGAACGTGTTTATTTATTTTATATCAGATGTCTCCGAAGAGCGATTGATTTTTTTAATCCGAAAGCTCTTGCAAAGCGCAGGCTTCAAGAAGTATCGCTAATGTTTCTGCTGGTGATGGAAGACGGTACATTGTATTGTCGCTAATCTTAAAGTTGTAACAAAAAACATCGAGAGTGCTTGGAATCATCATCGCCTTCTCTCAGACGTGAACAAAGCAGGTTTATTATACACAGAGAAACCCATCCTAGAGCAAAGCATGCAGTTGCTTTTGTCAACTCCAACGCACCCTTCATTTCGCCAATGCAGTTGCTTCTGTCACGCCCACTTCAATCTTCCAGGCATCATTGCCCGTTTTGCTTAGGTTCTACCCTCCTTGCTCACCTTCTCCCCCGCCGTCCTCATCATCAACTCTACCCACTTCAAAGCTGCCTCCTACGATCTCACCCTCCCTCACTCCTCTACAATTGCTGTTCCCGACGCAACGCCTTTCAGATTGATTTACCCCCGACAACATCTTTGCGGTTGTAGGCTTCAGATCCAGGGGCACCTACACCGGCATAGTTGCTGGGAGACTAATAACCCTCCTCTGTTGGAATGCTTACAACCACCCTTTCTGCACTGTTGAGCTTCCTCCAACCGCAAGCATTTCCACACACGGCATACAGTCTTCCCAAAAAAATACGGATTCTCTATGGTATTTACCGTGGAGATGGGAAGCAGGAAAGGTGAGCGCAAAACGTAATCAATAGAGGTGGTGGAGGTTAGAGAGGACAAGGATTTGATTCCGAAATACAATCTGAGAGAACCGACTACAGATTGGACACGATTATATCGCCAAAGCCGCACATCAACTTCACGCCAGGCCTCTGCACGCCATATTGCTGCAGCTGCTTTTGAGACAAACAAGATTGAAATTGCCAATCCTGAAGCTGTTGTTGATTTGTTCTCTTTCAATCGAGTGATTCCACTCCTGTCGATGATTACGTTAACTTTCAAAACGGGTTGAAATTGTCAATTTTAGTTGTACCTTTAGAAAGCGCATCGGCTTTCTGTGGCTGATTTTAGATTAACTTTTAAAAGAACACTGGGAAATCCATTCGAGATGAGATGAGAGGTGATTCTTTCTCTGTCTCTGCTCAGCTGGTACGATACTGGCCAACGAATTACGACAAGATGATTGAACAACTATTCCGATCATATACAGCTATCTATGCATCGCGTTGATCATATCGACACCTTTGAAGAAGCAGGGTAATCGCAAACATGAAGAAAGATACGAACTGCGAGACCGGAGCCGGGGACCTTCAAAGCTGTATGACCGCTATACTGCTTCTGGGCTTTTGGAAAAGCTCTACTAATGCGTGAAGTTTGTAAAAGCAAGCTCAACTAATAATGGGGTGATCTAACGATCTACTAGTAACCACGTGGCTGCGTAGGATTTGAGAACTAAAAAGGCTGGCTAAGTAAATAGATGAAGCTTGAATCTAGCAAAGTCCTGTTACTTAGCGTTTAGGCTCTTAGAAAGCTAGCTCTTATAATCTTATCAAAATATTAGGTCAAAGTCTGATAGTAGAGAAAGGGAGGTAAAAAGAGGCATGGTTATCAAGCTTAGACAAAGCCGGCATCAGTGTTCTCGACTCTGGCAATTGGAAGAAGAAGGCAACTCATGATCAATTAGGTCTGAACCACTTTCACAACCATAGGGCCCCAGGATCCTCCTCGTGCTCACAAGTGAGGCTTGTGAGGCATTGACCCTTTAACCACAACAAAAACAATGTTTGTTTCTCTTATTGAAGTTTGTGTGCCAAGTGTACACATGATGTACTCAAGTGTGCACATAATGTACTGTATGTCCATATTTGATTGCCAAAGAAGCTTATCTTTGGATTAAAAGTGTTTGTGAAAATGTATAAATGCATGCACACATTTCAAAGCAAGGCGCATTTGTGGATGAGCTTTGTGCACATGTGTATGCATGCATGTGAAATATTCTACAGTCGAATGCTTACGAAGTGTTTCACCCAAGCAGCAGTATGTCTTGCATGTCAAGCATCACATTTGATTCTAAATGTTGTAATGCCAGTCGGCAATGTAAGGTCTTAGTGAATCCATCCCCAATAACCAGCGTGCAGAACTGCAAGGTTAAGCACATAATAAATCCATGCATGATACAGATAAAGACGAACTTATTACTTCTGCCTTTATCGAGCCATCACAACAATAGGATTACAATCTATGCAGGGAACCACCTCTTAAGAAACTGTCCATGTCTGTATTCCTACATTGATCAGGAAAGCATCAGCATGTCACCAGCCCCTGCCACTTAACCCTTTGAGTGGCATAAGACTGACGAAAGGGCTCCATGCGCCAGATAATAGGAAAGCTATGCACCTGAGTAGAGCCAAACCTGTAACTTCCTTTATATCAATATGATAATTCAGAGATACCGGATTAAAAAATCCAACAGGATACAGGCAAGATCCAAGCTTTGCTTACTGTGGATCATAGCCTACTTGCACCAAATGATCTGCCCTGTAGAAATGGGTGCATCTGAACTTCAGATCAATAGTCGAAAAATCCATGAATACATATGCTGCCCAATGCATACAACTGGCATTCCTACCACTGTGGTGAATTTTCAATGCCAAGTCCATTGCAAGTCAATATCAAACCTTTGAACCGATTGAGGTATTCCTGCTTAGACGTTCACCAACATTGAAAGTCAGAGCACATCTTTGAAATTATGCACAAAACTAAAGCAACATCCAGAATGTACTTTTGATCCTTACAATTATTGTGTAGTGCTGAATATCAATATCTCCTCTTGAATCATAGTCAAGGCGTTTAACAGGATCACTTAGCACTGTTGAGGACAAGAGAGCAGAGTCAATCATGCAGCTTCAGAAAAACTCAATTACCAACTTGCACATACACCACGAAAACACTTTGAGGTGCCATTGCAAGAGGGTGTCAGGTTTGAAAGAAATGATCATTGAAAGAGAGAGAGAGAGAGAGAGAGAGAGAGAGAGAGACTCTCAACAAAAAGCAAAAGCTGCTAAGCCTCAAAATACAGCAAGAATAGCTTATCCAAGAAAGCCAGGTGTAGTTTAAAGGTTCCTGAGACATGCAGATTTAGATATGCAGACTATCGTCACAGGGCAGGAACTAACTTGCACAACACGACAACAAATACATGGGATTGCAGCACATGGATGGACAAGATACAGCATGGAATGAGTGGGAGTCAAGCATATTGCAGCATCTTGTTCAACCATGAAAAACTTGACATGGCGTGTTGTGTTTATGGGTTTCTTTTTTACTACTTTTAAACAGCAGGAACTAAAGAGAAGAAAGAGTAGGACGGCGTCATGTACCAGATAAGCTGAATCTAATAAGCAGATAATTTAACCAAATTCAGAGTCACTACAGCATAAAAGGCTAAAATGAAAATGGGTCCAAGTTCAGAAACCAAGCTGCTAATTTTTCAACCAGGGAAATGCACCATAAGGCCATTTAAAAATATGCCCAACGAAAGTATACAAGATGGGTAGTTTGTTATCCTCTTCAAATCACCCAAAGAGTAAAAGCTTATAGTTAACAAAATCAGGACTATCACCTACTCAAAATAAAACAGAGAAATATTGGAGAAAGGCCTAGTGTGTGCCTCACCCCTACGAGGATCACGCTAAAGTGACACGTCTCAAAAAGGGGGCTTGAATAGTCCCATATATAAAAAATCTAACTAAATGTATATGTGTATGTGTGAGGGCCATTGATCATCCCCCTGGGGCCTTTTGGATGCTCTAATCTGTGCATGGCTATGGGGCAGGGTGTGGGACCCCTGCACCTGGTGCACTTTGTGTGTAGGTGTGTGCATTGTTGACACATGGCACCTCTCAATTCTAACATGGTATCAGAGCTGGCTGTTCTGGCAGGCTGTGGACTGACACCTGTGCAGATTGTGAGATTTACACCTGCTCACGGCTGATGTGTTGCGGCTGTCCTGTCTGAGGAGACTGAAATGTGGGTATGACTGGTGCTCTTTGCCTACCCGTGGACGCAGGGTGGGTGCGCTCTGTTCTGACAGCTGTGCATGCGTGATTGGCGGCGGGGCTGCAGCTACAGGATGTGGCGACCCATGGCTGATGCTGACGCTGTGTGGACCTCGTGGCTGGTGCAGAGACTGGCGGCGGCTGATGTTCTTGTTGATGGACCAAGTGCTGTGATCATGGTGGTCGTGTAATCAAAGTTGATATTGGGTTGTCCAGAACGCACTGCTGCGAGGGCTTTTGGCCCATGGGAGCCTGTTGGAGAAAGGCCTAATGTGTGTGTCCCCCCTCGGAGGGCCGCGCTGAAGTGAAACGTGTAAAAAGCGGGACTTGAATAGTTCCATATATAAAAAATGTGCTAAATGTCCCTTATATATGTTGAGTGATGTAAGGGCCCTAATCCCCCGCCCCCCCACAACCCCTGCCCCCCCCCCCCCCCCCCCCCCGCAGGACTTTTGGATGCTCTGACATGTGCATGGCTAATGGGCACGAAGTGGAACCCCTGCACCCAGTGCACTTTGTGTGTGGGTGGGTGTGTTGTTGAGACATTGCACCTCTCGCAACTCCAACAACAAATAAACAGACTGATCGCAAGTGTGAAAATAATGCAAAATAATCCGAGGCCTGGGAGGCATCATTGAAACAGCATATCCGCAGACCAGGGCTTCAAGAATACCTTTATAAGCCTCATTTATTTCCTGAAATTTTGCAGTGGCAAATTCATCTCCCTTATGCTTGTCAGGATGCCACTTCTGCAAAACACAACAAACAATTTCTTGATTCCAAGAAACAAAGAGAATTCAGTTCAGAAAGCTTGTGCCCTTGAAAATTAGATGATAAGCTGCCAAGTGTAAAAGGAGTAAGAACAAACAAGTCTGTATAATCCCTCTTAGATGGCTACCAAGATGGTTTGAAAGACTTCAAAGCATGACAATGGAAACACAGTACATTCTCATTTTAACTAACTGAACGGGATAAGATCAGCACAGCAACCAGTCTTTGACCATGTTGAGGAGATATTGTATGGAGGGTCCTTGTAGAATGCAGAAGTGAGTACGTATCTCAAATGCTACTTAGTACTCTGGTTGCTGCACCACAAAGCACTTAAAGACCTCTCACTAATAATGTTCCTAGGCTGAGCTATGAAGATAATTAAACAATAGTGCTTGTTCATGTGTTTTGCGACCTCTTTATCATCAGACCCTATATCCCATAAATCGCATTCACAGTGAAAGCTTGTTTGCTGACACACCCGATTCCACGAAACATGGGAAATTTGTTGATTAGCTCTCCCATGAAAGCTGGTTTTAAAAGCTCCAAGGAGGGATTTAAGACTGAAAACCATTGATAGATCTTATCTTATGTGCATACTGCAAATGGCATGTCTTTGGCATCTCATCTCCTCTCCTCCTCTCTCTCTCTCTCTCTCTCTCTCTCTCTCTCTCTCTCTCTCACACACACACACACACACACAAAAAAAAAAACCACACGGCTTGGGGAGTAGATGATGGAATGGTTGGGTCAAAGAATAAGTGTGAGTGATCGGCTCCTGGCACAAGGGGGTCGATTAAGCACTCAGAGATATATGATCTGAAAGCAGGAGATCCCACGATTTAGTCAACCACACTGTGACCGCTCCGTGTGAGCAACACGTATATCTTTATGAGCCTGGCCACCTCTGTAACCCATTGTTTCATGACTGGTACACATATCTAGCAATTGTCTTCCATATTGCATGATGAAGGATCCTGTGTGTGTGTCCTCAGATCTGCAACTAAACTCTCCAAGCTGGAGGTCTGGTAGTGCTATGGCATCTCCCTAAAAGTCTAGGATCTCTGCCTGTGTGTCTCTGGTCCTAGAGTTGGAAGTCCCAGATAAGTAGGACATCTCCCACCTGTTGGGTCTCTGAATCTCATCATACAGTACTAGGAAAGGGGATGTTTGTCCTCACACTGAGTAATCGTACAGCAAAGTCTAATGTCTATGGAGGGAAGTAGCATGCTGCAATGTATACACCTGATCTGAGATAGCATGCTGCAATGTATACATCCTTGATCTGAGGCATGCTGCAATGTATACATCCTTGATCTGAGGTTGAGAGAGCGCCCCACCCCCCCAAAAAAACACCCTACAACAACACCGTATCCAAACCAACCCTCAAAAGCCACTTTCTCCCTAATTGATACATACATTTTCAGGTACACAATTGCCCCCCCCGCCCTCACATATACATGGTATAAAATGTGTGTGTGTGCATGGAGAGAGAGAGAGAGAGAGAGAGAGAGAGAGAGAGAAGGGGGGGGCGGGAGGGGGGGCGCACACGCACACATCCCACTCTATCCCAGCCACCCCTCAGCCAATTTCTCCCTACGTTCAGCTTCAAGTACACAATTTCCGCCAATATTGGATTATTTGTTGTCAGAAGCCCAACGTGACCTGTATGCACACCAGCACTGGTCCACATGTGGAAGTCCCTTCAACACACTAGCTACCGGTTGCCACATCCCGTAGGGATCATGTTAGACACCATTATTTGGTACTGCTGCCACCCCCCCAATAGTGCTAGAGCAGAGAACCAGTTGATACGAGTGCCATATTATAGCTGCATTGTCAGCTAAATCGTCACAAGCAAACACCTCTCATCTCTCTGCAGGTGCTAGTTTGCATGGCAGAGCTAGGCTCTAATACCACTATTGGGGCCAAGTATCACTCGGTGGAAGACCGAAGGAATGACGCCTAGGAGGGTCCCCGTGCCCTACAGTCTAGCCACATGTAGCTCCCTAGAGCTCCCAAAATGCTAGCAGGGATCCCTAGGTTGGTTATTACCTGTCCTTACATCTTTGGGATGGATTCAGACACTTTACATTATGGAATTACTAGATGTTCCCTGTACACCTTCATGCATCAGCACCTGAATAAATGAGGTAGATGGTGTTTACTACATTTGGTTGGCTATTACCTCTCCTTACATCTTTGGGATAGATTCGGACACTTTACAATATGGAATTATTAGATGTTCCTTGTCCACCTTTAGGCATCAGCACCTGAATAAAAGAGGTGGATGACATTTACTACATTTGAAAAGAGATAAGTTAACTTGAACACCTGAGAGGACACAACTATTGGGAATTCTTTTGCTAGGATAATCAAGTAAGATGCAATCGTAACTAACACAAAACTCAATAACAAAATCCGAGATGTGATCAGCTTTAGTCTTCAATAGTCCAACAAGAACTTTAGCCTACTGCATCTGCAGTTTGTCTATAATTGACTTACCCAAGGTTAGTTAATTCATATAAGAGTAGTACATAAAAGATATCTACTACAAATGATTCGCTCCAACTGAGCATCATGATCTAGGTAAGGAGCATAAACAAGACAAAACACTTCCCTAAAGGATGCCTAAGAAAAGTTTTAACCTTCTCTCACCACACAACCCAACATATAGGAAATTTCCCAAACATCTTAGAATACCCTTTGCAAGATGCACGATTGAAGCTGTCACTAGGGCACCCAGTAGTCCACATCTCAAAGGCAAACATTGAGAGTGACATCTTTAGCACTTTATGACAACACTTGCATTCAGAATTGCTCAGACAATCTTAGATTATTGCACGCTGTTTCCTAATAATGCAGGAAGAAGCCAAGCACAGGCAGACATATATATACCTTTGTAAGATCCAATCGTACAAATTTAGAGTTTTTATTGTTTTTAGAATATATATTAGATAGATAGATAGATAGATAGATAGATATAGAGAGAGAGAGAGAAAGAGAGAGAGAGAGAGAGAGACCAATGCAAGGCGCAAGTAATTTGTCCTTATCGATTCTTCTGTCGCATCATAGTCAACTTCAAGCACCCTATAAAAATCCTGCTCATACAAAAGAATTATAGATCAGTGAAAGCACATCCTCGTACCAACCTAAGTCTTATAGACATCAACATCGTCAATTCAGAAGTTTTCACCTACAAAGCTTCAACTCACAAATTCCACTAAACTTTCAATTAATGCTATGGCATCCCTATCAGTGTTGGAAAGGTCACCTCCCCATCTGTAAGCCCCCAAATGAGGAGAGCGTGGGGGAGGGAGACCTAGGGCAGAAGATGCCCAGAGAAGAGAGAGAGGGGGCTGCCACATGGGCAGCACCTCACAAGAGAAGAAGGCTGCAACAGATGGCGCGAACTACAATGCAGATGGCGGGGCATCCAAGTGATGGAGCGGGCCTGCAAGTGGGCAGATCAGAGTGGCGCAGCAGAGGCGGGACAGACCAGCACATGGGTCGGCCAGGAGAGAGGCTGGTGTGCTGCAGACAAAGCTTGGCAGGGGCTGCCCACCTAGGCTGATTCATAGGCAGTAAGGTGGAGAAGAACACACTGGACGGAAAGTCTACAGAAGCTCGAGGTGGAGCACGCGGACTCGAGTCTAGAGATAGCCGGCAGATAGGAGAAGGACCTTGTGGCTAGATCAGAGGACCACACCATTGGTGGGACTCTGGATCTATCTCTTTTGTATTGTGTCCATAGTTTTGGACGGAAATATATAAGTTTTGGTGTCTTCTATATCTAGCTGGTTCATTGTCTATTGATGAGTATGCACATCTATGTGATGCACATTAAGTAAAGAAGTTTGTGATTCCACACCCCACACCACACTGTGTGAGCTCCTGGTTATTACTATAAGTCTTCCGCTGTGTGTACCCTCTGTTGGGTCATTTCTAACAAGTGCCCAAGGCTAGGTGCAAGCCACAACTATAAACATATGTTCAGTTCAGTGTTGACACATTTAATGGACCATAACGGCGGGTTTTATCACATATTCAAGCTCAGAATGTATAATATTAACGTCTTGGAGAAAAAAACGATTTCAATACAAATGTCTCTGATTATGACATCTAATCCAAAAGAAATAGTTACCAGGAAACAGGAAGGGCTCCTTGGGAATACAAAATGTGGAAATAAAGACAGTAAAGGAAGACCATATCATCATGCCAGCAGTATTACACTTACCATGCAAAACATTTCATACATTATGATTCATGGCTGAAAATTCTCCCGAACATAAAACATCAGATTTTGTCCAACATCATGTATCCACACACCAATGGTCATCTAAAAGGACAGCCATCATCAACAAACAACATTTTCAGAAGACAATCCTATAAACTATAAATTATGGCCAACAATATACATCAATAGGCATGGTCTATAGTGAAAGAAGAGAAAAGGCATGGTTTACAGTGAGATAAATAGCATCGTCTATGGTGAAAGAAGAAAATAAGAACTCAATGGTGTGTTACACACATGAGCTAATAAGAATTAAATACAATGAAAAGACTAAAACTTGCATAACAAACCCTCAAATAGTGATGGCATGATGAGCATATAAGATATCTTTGCTTCACAGAAATTAGAGCCAACATAAAGGCCAAGATGTTCTACGTTCAAAATCATCCGTTGTAATTTAACAGCCTCCTCAATGGAGTGACTTAAGTGACCCTGCCCCCCTGGGCTTTCCCAACCTCCCCCCGCCCCGGAAAGAAAAAAGATCTAAAACAAAAATAAAAAATAAAAAAATAGGAGGTGTTTAGGGTTCCTGTTGTTCCGAATACAGCGGCTGCGGGAGTCCAAGGCAGGAATATCACGTCACTACCCCATGTCCACCATATAAGCTAAACTGGAGTTATTCAGATACACCATTATGCAACTAAATGTCAAGAACCACCAATATTTGAGACTATGGCCAAAAAATGCTCAAAACTCCAAAAGTAAGCCGGGCAACGCAACACAAAGGAGCTTGCTTTTATTGCGGCAAATAACCATGGGAGAAAATATGCAGAAACAGCAAGGCGAATGCAGGAAATAAACAGCATGGCATGATTTGTACAATCTGGACATGAATGAGATGGACAATCTAATAAAAGTCAAGGTGGTAAGGGACCAGCTCGCGGCAGTTGGTCAGAAGGTAGACTCAAGTCATCTAGGATTGTTGCCATTGAGCTTGGCCCTTTACTATTGCAGGAAGAGGCTCGGGAAAAGCTATTTACTCAATTGGACAAGAAAGCTCTCGTGGCAAGAGACAAGCCCGGCAAGGGTAAGTTCAAAGACTCCAAGAACAACAGCAAGACCAAGGATGCAGAGAAAAAGAGGCAGATGAAGTGCTTCTACTGTGAGAAGCTTGGTCATTTTACTAAAGAGTGCTGCAAGAAGAAGGTGGATCTCAAGCGAAAGGAGTCCAAGTCCAAGGAGGAGCCAAAGACTGAATCGGAAAACGTCACGACTGGCGCTCTCTTCATCATCACTAAGTATGCAGTTAGTGAAGGAAAGGTAGACTGGTACGTGGACAGTGGAGCTTCAAAGCACATGTCCAACAAGGAGTGGTTCAAAACCATGGAAGGTACGCATCCCGATTCCAAGGTCGCTGTGAGGAATAACCGGACATGCCCTATGAAGGGTGTCAGTAGTATTCCATTCATCACGATTGCAAGAAACAAGGAGCTGATTTCCAGTGTACTGTATGTACCGACCTTGTGCAAGAACCTGTTGTCTGTCAGTCAGATAGACAAGCACAATATGTAGGTCTTATTCGACAACGGCAAAGTCACTGTCACATCCAAGGGGAACGGAAAGGTAGTAGCTCCAAGAGTCGAGAAGCATGGGCTATATCGGCTCGACGCTCTATTGGTGCACAGGAACCGTGGTAGATCCAGATTGTGACATAAGCGGTTCGGTCACGTTAACCATGCACTCTCGCCGAGATGCAGAAGACAAAGATGGTGGGTGGACTTCCACCGATTGCAAGCAATGATCGTGTTTGCAGGGCTTGCTTGGAGGGCAAGCAACACAGGGACAAGTTCCCCATAGGAGGCCTCATCTTGGGCCAAGAAGCCGCTTGAGTTGGTTCACGCCGACATCTGCGGCCCAATGTTGACAAATTCATTCGCAGGTTCGCGGTATTCTCTTTTATTTGTGGATGATTTCAGTTGCATGACGTGGGTATTCTGCCTGGCCAAGAAGTCTCAAGCTTATCAGAAATTCAAAGACTAGAAGGCCCAGGGAGAGAAGGAGAGTGGGGAGGAAATCAAAGCCTTCCCCACCGACAGAGGGGGAGAGTTCACTTCTACCAAGTTCAATGGATTTTTGCAAGAAGCACGAGATCAAGAGACAACTCACTATAGCTCGCACATCCCCGCAGAACGGAGTTGCTGAGAGGAAGCACAGGACCGTCACAGAGACAGGTTTGACCATGTTGCAAGGGAGGAATCTCTCGAAAGCTTACTAGGGTGAAGCCATGAACACTGCCATTCACATCCTCAATAGAACCAAGACCAAGGCTGTTGATGACAAGACTCCATATGAAGCTTACTATGGTAAGAAGCCCACGATATCTCATTTACGGGTTTTCGGTTCCAATGCATTTGTTCATGTGCATAAAGATAAGCGGACGAAGCTTTGATTCCCATATCCGAAAATGTATCTTTGTGGAATACAATGAAGAATCCAAGGCCTATCACCTTTTTGACCCGGAAAAGAAGAAGATCCTTATCAATAGGGATGTGATCTTTGAGGAGTCAGAGCCACAGCCTACAGAAGAGGTTCCTGAACTTCCGGCATTACCCCCACCCAAGGTCACCATCCAAGAGGTGAAGCCGACTGAAGACCTCGAGGAGGAGGAGAAGCATGCCATTCTACAACTCCATCAAAGGCACCTCCATCAGAGAAGAAGCTACCTCAATGGTATTTGAAGACTTTAGCAGACTCACAAGTCACGGACATTCCTGAGAGCAGTTCAAGAGTGCGGCAGTCTCAATGCAATAGGAAGACTCCCTTCGTGAACTACGCTATGGTGGCTCAGCTTGAGGAGCCCCGATCCTTCCAAGAACTGAAGGATATTCCAAAATGGCAGGAAGCCATGCAGGTAGAGATGGATGCCATTATGAAAAATGACACTTGGATTTAGTGCCCAAACCAACCAAGTGGAAGGTCATTGGGACTAAATGGATGTACAAGCTTAAGTTCAAGTCAAATGGGAGCTTGGACAAGTACAAAGCGAGATTGGTGGTGAAAGGCTATGCACAGTCAGAAGGACTTGACTTCGACGAGACCTTGCCGCACAGCTAGAATGGTGACTATTCGGACAATCATTGCCTTGGCTCCTCATCACAATTGGCTTATTTTTCAAATGGACGTCAAGTCTGCATTTTTGAATGGTACCCTGGAGGACAAGGTATATGAGGCACAGCCACCACGATTTCAAATTCCAGGATCGCCATCAAAAGTCTGCAAACTGAAGAAGGCCTTATACGGGCTGAAACAGGCCCCCGAGCTTGGTATCAACCGATAAATGTTTCTTTCAGAAGATAGGGCTTCAGCAGAGTCCATTAGAGGCAAATTTTTATCTCAACACACAGGGGGATTTGCGGCTAGTATTGATTCTATATGTGGATGACCTCATCATTACAAGGGATCATACAAAGAAGGTTGCTCAGGCCAAGAGACTTCTCATGGAGGAGTTCGAGATAACTAACTTGGGCATACTTCACTATTTTCTTGGGATTGAGGTGAAGCAGGGAAAGACCTGCATCTTTATTTCATAGGAGAAATATTGCAGGGAACTGCTCAAACGCTTTCAGATGGAAAATTGCAAAGCAGCAGTGACTCCCATGGAAACCGGTCTGAAGCTGAGTGTGCGTGATCCATCTCAGCCAGTTGATTTATCACTGTATCAACGCTTGGTGGGGAGTTTGCTTTACCTCACGCAGTTGGATTGCTCTGTTAGTTCTCCGCCACACCCAGACTGACCATTGTCATCACCATCGTCATTGCCATTACCATTGCTAATCCTGCTAGATGTCATCTCAATAGAAGCTTTCTCTTTCATTGCTATGGAAGTGTCACCATTTGCAGACATTGAACAGACATTCAACCCCAGTGACGGAGAAGGAATTGGACTCTGAGATGAGTCCTGTGATTCTGATGGCCGAGTGTCCCCTGCAGGGAAGCGAAGGTGCTTCCCTGTTCTCTAGGAAAGGAAGTTGAGAGGCATTTGGGCACCGGCACTACAGGTGACGACTCCTTTTTTTGAGTGGCCTGTGGTAAGAGAGCTACGGAGCCAACTTCAGCAGACCATAGTGCCTTCGCTTGATAGTACAAAGTCCCAAAAACAAAAATATTGAACATAAGATAATTGGAGTTGTAACGAAATGCAGTACCATAATTGTATTGATTCACTACCACAAACATCAACAAAAAGCTTCAAAACGAGAGAGATAATGCCTCCAAGACAGGTAAAGGGTATGGCTGAAATAGTGGAGGAAGTGGACGAAACCCACCGCAGTGGCACAACCCAAAGTAGCAGTAGCTGTGGGTCAAGGTCAGAGCAGCTTTTATGCTGTAAAGTGGGTGCTGACAAACTTTGTATCACCTGGAGGGGTTATCTACCTCTTTGCACATACAAGCTCCTCTGCTGTACATACCAACACCAATGGGAAACAACCTTCCAATGGAACAAATAAGTGAGGATATCATAGACAATTTTAAAATGCTGCGATTCATGGAAACTGGAAGCTCCTCAATCAGTACCAACAAATGTGCAAAAAAGGCAGGTCAAGCCAAAGGTTTGTTACTCAGACATGGTACAGAAACAACTGGTGGGCCAGATATCTAACCTTAGTATTGGAAAGTCAGTTGTCAGTCCACTAAAAAAGGCATTCAGAGGATCTCATCCTATCGGCAAGGCATGCTCCTGATGTTTGCATAGTGACAAAGGAAAGCTGGCGCTTTCTGTGAAATTTTCCCATCCATCCTCAGATGCGGTTGACCAACCGTTTTGGTCATAATTTTTGAACCAACCCTGCTTCTTGTAATCATCATCACAGGTTGTTTCCAACTGTTGCAATGCACACAAATAACCTCCTCTTGTAATTTGTGATACCTCATTGCAATTCACAACTAGCAGATCATCCATCACAGCTATACCCTGCCTCTAGACCAGCAAGTTGATTGGTTGTCCTAATCCAGCATCACACAACTAGAGCTGGTTTCACCCTGCTCTAGGACAGCCACACCGTAGCCTACAAGGCTCTTGCACAAAACCTCCATGCCCATTGAGTCCAGCTGCACAACCTCCAAATCCGCATGTGAACACAACCTTTCCTGCATGCACCTGTGGCAATGATTGCTACCACATGACTCCCAACTCCATCAACCGAGTTCTTGCAACTTATTCAAGTCCTATAGACAGCAATCATCACAGCCTCCATACCTCTAGATGTCATTTGTCGTTTGAGAGAGACCAGTTCATCTAAACCTTCCCGTATCACCAAATCCCTCAGGGGATAATCGGTTGAATTTTCAAATAGATGACCTAACACGGGCCTATATGGCACCTTGGGCTTTGTGCTGAAACACAACAGCTTGCTGTATCAATCATCAAGTCTTCTTCAGGCAACCTATGCCGGTCCATGACTGTCCCATGAGCTTGATCACCAAGCTGTGCAGTCCAATCATAAATAGGTCATTTGATCAATGAGCGAGTCCCTATGGGCTGACCTGTGATAACCACACATTGCCTTTGAAATCATCTCTACAGCTCCCTTGTGACCAGCGCATACCTTTATATACCTAGATGAATCCAGGAACATTCCCAAACTCATCCTCTAAAAACACAACATAGTGCAGTTTCAATCTCATGATAGTCACTCACAAGGTTGAAAACCATAAACTCCATCATGCATAGTAGGGACTAGCTACTATGACATCCCCATAGGTTAACGATGTAACTATTGCTTAACATCAGGACCTGGAAGATATGAGGACATCCCCACTGACATCATCAGCGAGCGCCCAACAGTGGGTGTAGACCATAGTATAAAAATATGCTCTCACACATACAAATCCACACACCCACACATACTTGAGCATCCATTTATACAAAGTCTTCGTACTGAGTTTCTATCGGCACTCCGGAGGTGAAGGGCAAACTCAGCCATGACGAAGGTGAGCACTAAAGGAGAAGGCTAATCAAAAGGTAGTCCAAAATCTCTTCATTCAAGCTACAACTGCCTGTGAAGTCTAAACATTTTCATCCCCAACGAATCTGAATCATGGGTCAACAGGGCAGCTTGTCACTTGACGAAAAGATTTGCCCTCCGAAGCCTTCTACAACCGCCAACAACCAGTTAAGCATGTTGCAACGATGGATCAAACTTATAGCCATTTCCCAAGCTTTGTTCATACTACATCGCTAGTTCATCATTCATGCATAGGAGTACTCTGGCCCAACTACTAGAGCTTGTTATAGCAATAGGGACAAACATCTCACTAGCTTTTACTCTTAAGAGCCAATCTTTTCTTGAGATCCCACCTTCCCAATGTCCCTAGAAGGGTTTCCACAAGTCTAGAAGCCTTGATAATCGCAATTGGATAGATGCATCATGCTATTCCAACAAAATTCATATGCCTTTGGGTACTAACCTTGAGTTAGTACTTATTAATAGGACCAGCGCCGAGCCTAATGTTTGGACCACCATGAACTAGCCTGCCTCACAATAACAACCTACGTGCCATGCCACAAGCTCTCACCCCGAAGGGTGACCTCGTCAAGTCCCAACTACAAGGCCTAGGGTCCCATGTCACTAGAACTCCTCCTCATCAGCCAAAGCATAAGCTACCATCTGGGTTCGAAAGATTTCAGAATTTCTTGGGTAAACCTAGTGCTTACTAAGGTTTAAAATCTCTATCCAAGCAACAGAAACTTTGATAGCAAAAAGAAGATAACAAAGCCGAAAAGAAGAGAATAATGACAGAGGTTTATTAACCTATCTCAAAGGCTATGAGACCAAGAAGAACTGAAATCAACATGAGAGTATTATCCCATGGGAGAACTAGAGGTGTCTATCACACCTCCAATCAACAACTAGGAAAAATAGGAAAAACTCCATGTGCCAAGAGTGGATCCTATCATGTAATGATGTACACGGCTCCCAAATTTTAGTCCTTGATCACAGACTAAAAATCATCCGTTCTAATGTCAAAAGAACCCCTTAGAGCTCACGCTTCGCTTCATGAGGGAATAGGAGATAAGGTACGACCCTCCAAAAACACATTGATTGAGAGAGTATCCAGGTTTACAAGCTTGCAAGCACGTTTCTATAAACTACCTCCCTGCACGACCCTTTGGACCAGAAACTATAGAAAGCATGCATTTATACCATTTTGTAAATAGTCTGTTTCACAGCATCCAGCAGTTAGCTAGCAGAGATTATCACGATACATGTAAAATTTTGCATAATGTTGCAGGACAAGCAAATTAGGTTCCACCCTTCTACAGAAACGGCACGTCTCCGTAAACAGACAAGTTATTCCGCAAGTCCCAACTTATCCGACAACCCAATTTCTAATTGAGATTTTCAGATGAAGAAGAACAACGTGAAACATAAACACACCAGGGAAAGCGCCCACAAGAGAAAAAGGCGGCGTTAGAGCAAGGCAAGGGGGAGAAAGACCTTTCGATTCTCACATAAGGTTTCGAAACCAGGATCGTTGGAACGTCCATTGCTCTCCCACCCCATACTCGGAATCAAGACCTTATTGAGGCAGGTACTATTCGCATAGCTAAAAGATGGGGATTGGAAGAGGGAAGGAAAAGTGGCAAGCGCAGAGGAAATCTATTTGAGGCAAAGGGAATAGCAGGTTTCTAAGGGAAGGGATGAATGGAAAACAATGTAAGAGGATGATGCTCACGAGCAAAATTTTTTTTTAAAATTGGCTGGATAAATGTTTTCATGTATGCCTTAGTCAACCTTAGGCTTTGACATCTAGTGGTCACCTCCATCTGAATTTTTTTGCCCAAGGTTGTGTCACATAACTTCACCTCGTATTTCTCCCCAGAGGATCTCACTCAGTCGGTCCCCACTCTTCAATCAACTTCGAACTTTCACGACAATATAGTACAAGACAGAGACAACCCTTTGAGCTCCAAAGCTCTTTCAGTTTCCGCTACGATTAACTCTCTCCCTCTTTAGGATCTCATAGATGCCACTGCAAGGCTATTCATCTAATGGGAAACAGTATTACCTCTATTCTACTACAAGTTGGAGAATTCCAACTTAATCGTCGCCATCACATGACTACCTCCCTTCTTCACCCATGGAATTCAAATTTGTAAGAATGCATGACAATACTCTCTCTCAGGTCACTCAAGGATCATTAATCACTACCTAAACTTGAAGCAAACCTCCTTATCTACAAGATAAAATCAATAAAACAAAATAAAATTGATGATAAGGGATTGGCATATGAATCATTAGCTCATGAACAAGGTGCCCACCTACATACATGGTGGGGGTGGGGTAGGTGTCCATAGGAAGGGATAAACAAGACAGAGAGTGATGAGGACATTCCTCTATTTCTGATTGAAGGCCCCCCCTACCCTCTTATTTATTAGGGTTAAAATTTAAAATCCTTTTACCATACTTCTTACACAACATTTTCATATAGCCTACTGTAAAGGCCTTATGCGGGTAAAGGATGTCTTGAGTTCAAGTCCCTTCTTTGCATGAAATTTGATAGCTTAATTGGGCTACTCCATCTTTTCACCTAAGAAATCTATTGAATTTCTCCATTGAAAAAAAAGGCCATAAATCAAGTTCTATGTATAGAACAATTTAACCATTTGTGCAAAAAAGTTACTATTTCCTCTCTCTATCTCAAATCTATCACTTTGACCTTAGCTTAATTGGCCTACTCCACCTTTCACCTATGAAATCATCTATTGAAAACGACTTTTCAATTAAGTTTCTCCTTAAATCAAATTATATGTATATTTAACCATTTGTTAAAACAACTCACTATTTTCTCTCCCTACCTGAAATCTATTTTCTCTCCTTACCTAAAATCTATTTTCTCCAATACTATGGGAGGCATAATACTAAGACATAATACTATTATGAATTAAGAATATATTTTTTTAAAGCGCGCTTGCAAGTTGTATTTTATAGTCAATATCTATTTACATTTGAATGCATATAAAACAAAAGGGCACCTTTGAGTTGTATTACAATAGCTTTATTTCCACATCTTTCAATTTGTTTTCTCTAATGCAAAAACTTTACAATAGTAGATATACTCATTACTAGATCTAGCCATCAGTGGCATAAGAAAGTACTTACTTTCATGTTACTTAATGGTTTACTTTCATGTTACTTAAAACCATAGTAACATAGGAAACTATTTACTTTCATGTGGTTTGGCTTTTTCTTCAAATCCATAAGATTTGGCTTTTCATGCTTTTTTATCTGACTTCATGGAAAGGTATATAAAAGGAAAATCTACATTTTAACAGTAGAATAGCCTAGCCCCAACTTTTTCTTTTGATCTCTCATGAAGCGACGTGGCTCTCTAGAGAGCATTGCTCCCCATGAGGATGTAATGGTGTTCAACCTTATGCTTTTATGTTTTGTTGCTTCTTGTTTTTGTTATTTTTCTAGATTTGTTTTCTTTTGTACAACCACATGAGAGTCTAAGGTACAATCTCTCTCTTGCTTCTACATTGCTTATCCATATCTATGGCCCTCTAATAGAGTTTGCCTCATTCGAATATCGTAAGTGCTATTTTGGTTGCTAAGGAATAGTGGATCTAATGTTTCATGTAGCAGGTGCTTTCTAAATCTCTCTTTGTGTTGATGATCTTTGCCCAACTGGCTTTCTCCATCTGCTAGCGAATTACTTGTTGTAGTTACTTGTATGGGCTCCAATGTGAGTTTTTGGGCAGTGTTCTGTGTGTGTGTGTGTGTGTGTGCGCCTCCTAGGGTCTTTGTGACACTTTGTTCTCATAAGTAGGACTTCTCGATGCCTATCTAATGGTTGTTGGATTCAACTTCTTATTCCTTATTGTACAATTGTATATTCATCCCTGGAACGTCATTTTCTTCTTTATGCTAGTGGAGATTGGTTCTTGATCTTAAAGATTGCATTAATTTTGTCTCTGTACAGTGGTATAAATTTCTTTTTCCTCTTTTTACTTAGTGTGGCAATCTTCACTTGTACAACAACTCGCATTGTATTCCTATTTCTCTTGGAGATTGGTTCTTAATCTTAAGCTTGAATTAATTTTGTCTCTGTACAATGGTATAAACTTCATTTTCCTCTATAATATACTAAATGTGGCAATCTCTTGCTTCTACAACAACCCACATTGTGATCCTATATCTCTTGGTTTTTGGAATGATCTTTACTGCTATAGATGAATATGGTGATTTGCTCCATGATTTCTTCTATAAGTTGGTTCTTGTTATGTCTATCAAACGTTGATCGAGGCTGGTGTTCTCCACTTTGCTTTCAAAGAATCTTCCTTGTTTATAATGAGATAGTTAATTTTTTTCAAAGAGTCACTGAAAATCTAGTATCCAAAAGTCAAATCAAGGTTATTCATTCCTTACCTGATAGGATTGCTGGGCCCATTAAATCGATATTAGGAGCCTACAAAGCATGATCCAGAATAAGTGAACTGGGTGGTAGACCACAGATCAGGCTTGGACTGAGGAACTAGATCCAAACCATGGGTCCTTGTTCGGTCCATGGATGTGATTGGATTTGAATTTGAAATTCTAGTTTTTTATTTGAAAATTTAATAAAGTCCTTTATCATGAACTTGTACTCAATTGATTTGGGAATATGGACCCAAAACAAGGTGATACACATGGACTTCAAGGAGTTTGGAGCACAAAATACAAGGTTTTGACTCGGTATATATTTGTAGATTGCCCTCGAATACAAAATTTAGTCTACGGAACATTAGATCCTAGTTCTTTTGCTCTACAAAGTCCATCTGAAATGTGGAACCAAATCTAGAATAGGGAATCTGGTAATGCGATCATGGATATGTTTTGCAAGATTCAGACTAATGGAGTCAAGCTATTAATCTTAAACTGATGATGGATTCGTGGGTTCATTTGTGCTAGTCGCTCCACATTCTTGGACCATGGATTTGGACTAAAAGATTCCAAAAATTTAAGTGTGCTTTTGATTTCTCTGGGCATGTCATATGGGTATTTTTAGTGTGTTTTTGTCATAAGGCTATTTTTCTCTCCTTTCCATAGCATTTATACATAATTCATTACATCATTTGAGTCATATTTTTAGTAAGTTTTTATACAGTACATACTACATACCACAACTCGAGAGGTATCTTTGTGTCTCTTCCATTGATTTATTTATGGTACTCAGTTTACTCTCAACAAGTAGCTAGGACCAATGACTCCTACTTCCCCATCATGGAGTAACTTCTTGTTGTTTGTGTTGGATGGTGTAGCAATTTATATATTTTTTATTTTGGGAATTTATTAAAACAAACCACATGCCCTCTCAATGGTTGAATTGACATGTGTCATTGTGGCCGCCGTAATACCATGAGATAATTCCCAACATGTCACTTGCCTCGATTACCATGTGTCACCTTGTTTGACGTGTACATGCCATCCCATCCTATAACCAAGTGTCCATCGAAACCTATCAAGCCTGCAAATCAGTAAAAATAAAAGGTTTTGAGAATTTGGTGCCTTCAATCCTCAAGCTATGGATTTAGTGCTATTAGTTAGGGGCGAGAGAGAGAGAGAGAGAAAGTTTATTAAAGTCTGCTAAAGACCAATGGGTCTATGAGACAAATAGAAAAACCTCATACAATGAGCAAAAGGGTGGAGCTACTAAGCAAGCATTCGAACCCATGCTTGAGAGAGAGAGAGAGAGAGAGAGAGAGAGAGAGAGAGAGAGAGAGAAATTTTATTAAAGTCTACTAAAGACCGATGGGTCTATGAGACAAATAAAAAAACTTGATACAATGATCAAAAGGGTGGAGCTACAAAGCGAGCATCTGAACCCATGCTAGAGAAAACTGTGTAGACATAGTCAATCATATTATCATACATATCACCCTAGTCATAAAACATCTTTGGCATCAACATCGAAAGATGCAGTCTGATCAAACTTCAAGATACACCTGATGATGGACTAGATAGTGTAGGCAAGAAGGCTGTAATAGATCGATGTCTGCTCTTTGGATGAGAGGCCCGTTGTGCCCTCTTGGTAGCTACCTGATGCCTGACGAGCACCACAGTAACCCTTGTCGATGACCGTAACTCAGGTCTAAAAATGGAAGAAATATCGATGAGTGTGATCTTTGTCTCTATCCTTTGTCGGGTGTGCCACATCTCAATTTCGGGGTCTCAGCCTCTACTACTATCTGTGGCCCAGGGGGTAACATGCTTTGATTGGAAGAACTCTATGATCATACTTTGGGATGAACCAAGTAAGGCCCCCCGCTCCTGTCTCTGTGATCTGATGCGACACTCCCTATGTCGGATTGCCTCGTGAATGAAAGTGGCCAATCATCTCTGGTATGGGTATGAGAGGAGTCTAGAGAGGCCCTCAAATCCATCTTTGAAAAGGTTGCAATATCATCCACGGATCTCATAGTAGATTGGGCAATGAAGACGAAGTGCTCCTCTGATTCCACCTCATGCCAATCACATAGTGTGCAAATATGACCCTCCTTGGGATCCCATCTTCTCACCCACTCTTGGTACAAGTCAGTGCAATGACAAGAAACTATCCAATGGCAATCCTAAGTGAGGGTGGTAGGTGGATCTGGGTGTATCTTGGTGGGATAATGAAAGCCTCCTTAGAAATGTACATAGGCAATGGTCTCGATAGAAACTACGCTTCACAAGAAGCTCTGTCTGTGCCAACTAGGTCCTGAATGTGTGTAGCTATAAGAGATCCTCTCGAATGATCGGGTTGAACTTGTTGCCTTGAAACAGGATAAACAGGACATCAATGCTATTCTGAGGAGGCAGCCTATCTGTATGGAAATCCAATATCTCAAACCATCTGCATGTGTATGCATATCAGCACCTCTGACCACCCTAAGCTGCCAATGCCATAGAAGATGCTAATGTCAACCAAGGTAGCCTGCATCACCCTGCAGTACAGGAGCCATATGCTCGCAGGTGGTATAGGTAAGCGATAGTATGAAATGTTGCATCTAGCTACAGTGGGGAAGCCCCACAGAATGATCTGATGAGGAATAGATGGCTTGCTGTGGATCATCTGTGACAACATGAGAGCCTATAATTTCTCTACTCAAGTCCACTATGTATCGTATAGATTTGGCCCCCATCAAGTGCTATCATACATGCCTGCTCAAACCAATGGAGTCAAAAAGGAGAACCTTGGTCCGTGGGTACTGAAAATGTGAATAGAAGCACTTTCTTTCTAGTCAGGCAAGGGAGGCATATCCTCTACTCAAACGGGCCTACATCACTAGCCTCATCGTGAAGATACGTCCAAAGAATAAAGCCCCCAGGTAAGTGTATGATGAGACAATCTCAGTTGGTGCCCCATCAAACGTGAACTACTGTCTATTTGCGGCTGCCCTCGAGGTGTTGAAGATCATAACCTTGGTTTTACCAAGGTTCACCTTCAAATCATGGGACTCACAAAAAGCCAGTAGTGCATCTAGATGTCTCTAGATCCCCTCAGCAGATGAGGATAAGAGTACCACACCATCAACATACAATAGAATATGGAGCACGTAGCCAGTAAGAGAGCAACCAGCTCCTCTAGGGTCCTCATAAAAGGCTCAAGCTTATCTATATAAAAGCCAAGCAAGGTCGGTGAGAAAGGGCAACCTTGTTTGACCCCAATGGTGCTCATGATCTCATCTGTCCATCCCCCACTCATGCAAACTCTATTGGAAACCCTCTCGTAAAGTGCCATAACAGCCCACACTATCTCTTGGCCATAGCCTAGCCCCTACAATTGCTTGATGAGAGGTGCTTGTGGTATTGTGTCGAAGGCTTTGTGGAAATCCACAAAGCAGCAATGGACCCTCTTTCTCCGTGCTTTGGCCACCTCTATGACACTCCTGAGTGTAAGTATTTGGTCCATGGTCCCATGATCACACCGGAAACTTGCCTGCCCCTTTGCTCTGTGTCCCTACATCTCTACATAGCGGCGGCAGTGACGACTGACCTCCATATGCATTGTCTTGAGGTATTCACCCTCTTCATCTTCATCAAACCATTAATCATATTGATTCCTTCCACTATCCATGGGAAAACATGGGTATTGATAGGTCCTTTATTGGCCATAAACATACGCTTTTTTAAAAAGCTTTGTGGATGGTGATCTTGCTTCATTGAGCTTGTCAAAGCCATGGCTTCCTAGTAGCATCGGGTAAGCTCCGTTAATATCTTCCATTTGTGATACAAATACTACAATAAAAAATGTAAACCCCACAATTGTTTATCTGTAGATTTGACCCATAGGTTGCACCTTCCATTGCTTGGCCATGCAGACTGCAAATGAAGTAGGTTCCGAACTAGTAAGGTCCAATTGTATAAACATTGTGTTTGATAGAATGTTACTCCTAAGCCACAGCACACCAGGAATTGATTGGACCTTAATATTTGTTATGATGGCTATAATATATTCAACCTAAATGGGTGTCTCTAGCCTGCCAACAAAAAGGCAGGATGTGTTGTAGAGATAATTCGTGTGGGACATGTGGCCAAGCTGCCAGTGGCAGCTGACACAATTGTTGATAGAAATTTGGAACCCAAGAGAGCAACTTCTCAATTGTTATATTTATTGGTTGGTTCTTCAAATCTTCCCAACGATCACATCCGGATCCAAAAGAGGAATCGCTTCTCACACGGGGTGCCCCACTATTTAATCAGGCATCTTCTAATTTGGATCTAGGGATGTATTTGCCACACTAGTTTGTTTGTTTGATGGCCTACGTAGACCATTTGTATCAGCCACACTGGAGGCTACCTTTCTTGGAACCAATCCGATATCTTGGCACAAATTTTCACTTGTGCTTTCTAGTCAATGGAATGTTTTTCCTTGCTCTGTCAGATCACCAATCTAGCAATGCTAGACCTGACAAAATACATCACCCTTGTCATGATCATTGACTTGGTATCCTTGATAGCTTGTGTTACTTGCTCATCTTCAACATCAATATGGATCATATTGATTTGTGCTCCTAGCACTCCAGACACCTCATACACAGCTTTGTGTTGCTCCTTCTTAGCTTAGTGTTGTTCCTTGGGGCACTTGGCACATTGACAGGACATTGCTTAGGTTGAGAATGTTGATGCATATGATTGGATTGGACTATTGAGGCTAATGCACGTGTGGCTATGATAGTGGTGATCATGGCCCCAACAGATTGTTGTGGTGAGCGTTATATTGTAATCTCCATCATATGTGTTGATTTTTGGCAAATTGCACACCACAGTGCATTGAGATCACATTTTTTTTCCATGTGTCCATGGTTTTAGTAGTAAATGCACTAGAAACTGGGTTAGAGACATGTGTTGCATGGGTATCATCTTTGAAAATACAATTTTTAGTGAGGGACTCCTCTAGAGTCATCTTCTCCACCTTCCTTCCTAGCCGCTTTGTTCCATGGTGCTTCATCTCATTGTCATCCAAATCATTGTCTTGCAAATTGGAGGAATATAACCCCTCCCTGGATTTGGCATGTTTGGTTTTTGACCTCTCAGCCCCAATCATTGATTCGATCATATTGTTGAATGCCACATTTGCAATAACTATAAAGGTCACAAAATATTTTAGATTTTATGATAAACCATCGGTCGAATATGAATATACGACTTGATGATCTGGTCGATTAGCTGTTAATATACATCTCACAAGAGATGCCAAAACTTGGCTGCATATTTGTTGATCAACAGATCCCTTTGGTCCATCCGACCTAATTTTGGTAAAACGTGGATTTTTTTCTTTTCCTCCCAATATCGTGCCAAAAAGGCATCACGAAAGACATTGTACATGTTGAAGTGTTTGTTGCCATATTGCACTACCTATGCTACCACCACCTTTTGAAGTGTTGGAATGAACATCGCCTTTTGCAAGGCTTGATCCCCCCTATACTATGGCTAGAGCATAAACCTCCCATTATTTTTCAACAAAATAATGTAGGCATCATCATCATCCAATATACCACCTGGAAATCTCGGGGTACTTTACCACTATGGTTGGTTGCTATAGTTGGGCACGTGGGTGTGGTTATGGAATTGTATTGATGGAGGATATATTGGTGGAAATGGGATTGTTATAGACACGTGTAGAAAAATAAGGAAATGATGTGAGCAAATCATAAGAGAATTTGTTTTTGGAAGAAACACGATTGCTTGTATTACTAGTCAATTGAAGTGCAGCAACACATTGCTCAAGCCAATAGTGAAAGCATTCGTCGCTTGCATAGATAAATTGCAATTACTTCTTCATGATGCCAAATGGACCCTAAAGGCCCGAAAAAGGAAAAAAAGGCTTGAAAAACCAGTTGTACAAATGAAAGTGATTTGACAGGTTGGCCTCTGCAGGGGTATATTTTCAATGTTTCAAAAGTCCTTCTTGGGGTTTTGGCCTACTCCAAATGCACGGGTGATGTCATAAATATCAAAATTTGCACCATATGTCAGGTATAATAAACTAACTCAAGTATCCTCATTGAATGCAAACTCGACAATATTTCTTTTTCTTTTCTTTTTGTGATTTTTTCCAACATTACGTTGGCCCTCCTTTGATTGGTGGAGGGCTATTTTCCTTTTGGGCTAAAAGTCCCCCAAAATGAGCTCTGATTTTTTATAATGTATCATCAATAGATATGGTGGTAGACCTCCCACCCATACATGCACATGCCAAACATGTCTGTGAGGGCTACTTATTGGGCAAAATGCATCGGTTCTCATTCCCCAAAGATGGGGCCATTGGTGCAACTAGGATGTTGCATCTCCTGCATAGTGATGTATGCAGGTTGATGCAGACAAAATCGCTTTGGGGTGACTTATACTTCTCCTCTTTTGTGGATGACTTCACTAGATTCACTTGGGTTTATAGCATGAAGTCTGAGTTAGATGTCTTCTCTTGTTTCAAGCATCGTATTGCCATGGCCGAGAGTGAAAGTGGGAACAAACTCTTGGCTCTCTGGATTGACAAGGGAGTGAGTATATGTCTCATGAATATTCTAAATTTTAAACAATCTGAGACATAATTCCTCAGTGCACAGTGCCATGCACTTTGCAACATAATAGGCTTGCTTTGCTTGTTTTCCCACAGAGTATCCAAGAGCCACCTTGGAACTCATTTTTGTTGTCTATTGATAGTCCTCTATAATTGCCTGCTCAATAGCACAATCATCATGTGGCTACAAAAAATAAAGCTAAACATGGGAAATAGGAGGAGGTTGTGAGCTACTAGAAGCATTCAGAGTCAGATTTTACAAAGCATCGTCTAAAGGGGTGAAGGGAAGTATGGCATCAAATACATTAGAGGCTTCAATTGATGGTTTTTTTTTACCGTCCAACTAAGGTTAAAATTTTTTTCAACAAATGTTATTGACCTTGATAAAAAGAATGACTATACCATTTGATATTTTTGTTGGTGGTCAATATTTTTATTTCTGGTAATTGCAGTTTTTATATTTGGTTTGGCATGTTATATGGCAATAGTACAGACTTATTTGGAATTTAGATTTCACTCCTATGTGGCAAATTATGATGGTTGGCTATGATTTACTCCCCTACTTGGTTTAAGGAGGGGATTTTTGGCATTTCTATATGCTTTGGTAAACCTAGTAGACGAGGATTTTGAGGACATTTTGTTTATGCCACATGGCAAGCCAAGATGAAAGGTATTACGTGGTATGAAGGCTCTTGAAGGATCTACCTTTTCTTGTGTGGAACAAAGCTTGGAGAAGGCGGTGGTCATGAGAGTCATTTGTGACTGTTTGGTTCTCTTTGAAGATGTCCCCAGAATTTTTGTAGAGCTACATGACCTTTGGACGTTCCTTGAACTTCTAATATGCTCTTGGATTGGTTGTCAATGTTGGGGAACACGTTTTGGAGGCATAAAGTTGTTTGGAAGCTCATTCCTCATACACCTATGAGGTAGTTCCTTTCTTTATAAGTAGCAATTTCTCTACTATTAATGATTGAGCATGTGTGTAGAGCTACAATGCTTTGTCTTTGTCAGCTAGCTCCTCTTTCTTGGTGGTTTTCTTTACCAGCCTATGTGGATCTTATATAGTAGTTTCTTTTGTCCTATGTGGAGACATATTTGAGGGCTTTCTTATGTTAGGTAGCTCTTGATAGCATCTACAGTTAGCCTGTATGGGTTATCTTTCATAGTCTTTTGTTCATATATTTAAGTGTGTCTTTCCCTTTATCATATACACTTGTAATTCCACAACAAGCCCTATAGGGATGAGTGGAAGATCTGTGTTTTAATGTTGAACGGATATCAAGGGAGGACTTTCTCAAGGAGATTCTTGTCAAGATCTTGCTCAAGTAAGAGAGTTTATGGGGATGAAAGAGTGTCTTTGAAATTGACCACAACAAAAACCAAAACCAAGATGGAATCTGTTCAAACGAATCTAGCATGGGATCTAGATATAGAAATAAGATCATAGGGACAATTGGATATATAGGGTTACATACAGGTCTGACGGGATGCTTGACAAATATAAGGTGCAAATAGTGGCCGAGGGCTTTGCATAGATGAAAGGTCTCAACTACTATGAGATGTTTGCTCCCATAGCTCAAATAGAGACAATTTAGATAGGAGTCACATTGGCAAGCCATTTGCTATGGTCCATTGTCCAAATGGATGTGAAATCAACATTTTTGAACTACATTACAAAAGCAACTATGATGTGTTCATACTATTAGGTCAAAGAACATTAAAAGCCATAGTCTATCAATAGATGAGATGTTATGGTTTGGATGAGAAAGTAATGACTATAAATCTATAAGAAGTTATATCTTCATGAGATGATAATGAAAACATGAGAAATTAAGTTTTGCATCAATCCATAAAAGCTAGGACATGCTCTCTAGTCCTCATCGGCTAAGTCATCTATGTAGTCTAGGTGTCATGAAGCCTCTCCACCAACTCATACTGAAATGTGCTATCTCTCACCATTCAGGTAGCCACATCTTCTGCATAGCAAGGCAAAACACTAAGTCCAATTAGTCAATATCTAACTATGCTTAAATTATACATGTAGATCACATAATAATCCTTACTAAGCAAGAGGTGTATCAAAGTCATAGTCTGTCTCCTCATCATGTAACATGAGAATTGCTTGACGCACACTTAAAGACCCTACCTCCAAGAAGTTATCTCTAAGCATGCCTTCCAAGTATAACAGTGAGTCATGAAAAATGATAACGACTCATGAGTTGTTGTTTGCAACAGGCTATAATGATTTTTCACTAGTCTTAAATATTGATCAATTTTACAATCTTTTGGAGATGTTAATGAGAACTATTTTCATAACTTTTATAAAATAAGCAATAGTTTCAAACGTCTTTTAAAAAACGTACATATTGCTAATTGAAAGATGAAAAAGTTTCTACTTTTCACGTCAAATGACAAATTGAAAAAAACAAGATCAATGATACGATCTAATATTCTTTGAAACTACTAATACTTCATGCATGTCTAAGTGAAGTATGATATATTATTTACTTAGAATTACAAAAATGTGCTATGAAAACTTCATCCCAATGATTGAAGTTCATCCCAGTCATTGAATTAGAGAATATATTTGGTGTTAAGATAAATAGGTATATGTTGTTCATAGCCAAAGAAGAGGCTTGTTGAAAGAAAATATTTCGATAGATGTACAAAGAAAATGAATGGTCAAATTTTAGACGATTGTGAGTAGTACAATTTAGTGGTTTAGTTTATTTTGATCTAAAGATGAATTATGAAGATGAAAACATTTGTTCTTTTTAAAAATGATGTAAATCTAGATTCTGGAATCCAATTTGTTCAATTTGTTGATAAAGTTGAACAAATAGGAATTTTTGTACAATGAACAAAACTTCTCATCCAAAAAAAGGAAAATTTTGAACATGAATGAATGCAAATTACATTACATCAAAAGGAAAACAATTTCGTCATCTAAAAGCTTCATCAAGTGAAAATTTATGTAGACAGAAATTTCAATCCGTCTGGTGGAAAATTTTTTTCGTTGATGAAATTTGGAATTCCAGTTTCGCTGATGGATTGAATTTTCTATTGATGGGAAAAAATTCCATTGACAAAAATTTTTCTCGGTCGATGAAATTTGGGATTCTAGAATCCCGCTGAATTCTGGAATCTTTAACATGACAGAGGTTTTTGACCGATATTTTGGTTCATTCATGAACATAAATTCATCTTTTTTCGTATGAAAATTTTGCTCTATTGACCAAACTTTTCCTTTTTTCACACAATTTTTATTATGTTCATGCTTGTCAACAAAATGGATTCCAGAATCCAAAATTTCATCAATTTTTTAAAAAGACAATTGCTAACATACTCACGCTTCCAAATCTAGCCTTTTTAAACTAAAAACTCTTTTTTGGCGAAGGCTCTAAGCTCTCAATCGAACCGATAGACCGAAATAGAGTAAATGATAAATTGTACAAATCACAACTGTTTACAAATTGACCATTGGAGTCGTTGGGCTTCTATCTAATCTAGAGACATGCTTGCTTTGAATAAACCTCTTCTATGGTTGTGGACTCCATATATAGCTACCCATCTTAATGTCAAAATATATTAAAATTCAACCATTTGATCAACTGTGTATAAAAAAGAAAAGTTGTTTTGTTAGACAATGCACTAAAAGTGTTTCATCAAATTATATTGGATCTTAAAGTAACATCATTTTACCAACTATCAATTTGTGGATAGCACACTATGTGCAACAAGTATTTTAGAAATGTATATTGGTACACAATTTATCCATGAGGGCAATTTTGTTACTTATGTGGAAGTTAATTCATAAAAAATTATTTCAACCAATGGACTTAAGAGAACATATCATCTAGAGGTGCTTAAACAATGCGACAAAAAAAAGAAAAGAAATTCATCGATGTGTGGATATGCTTCATTTGTAGGATGTAGAAATCCTTGTATCTGGATTTGAGTTAAAAATATATGGGCACTCGCATGGAAAACAATTGGCATTTTAAAGCAAAAGCTATAACGACTCTCTTAGTTGAATGAAGCAGTTTCTCCTCCTTTGTAATTTGTCGTGTTTTTCAAATTAAAGAAGAGAACACTTTTTTCAATTGATAATACTAGACATTTTGGGTTCTACAGTAAAATGTAAGTAATATTTTATGCATTCTTTTTTCATAAAAGTACTAGTTTTTTAAATGTTTGACATAAAGTGTATATTTTGTCCCTATAATTTTGGAAAAATGCACATTTTTTGGGTTTTTTTCCAAAAACCGAGTTAACTTGTCGTTTGCATGATTTTGTTGTCATTTTTTACGACTCGGTGTTGTACCCTATGCAAATTTCTTTGTCATTGTCCATTGCCATGCATGGATGTCTTGGTTGAATTGTTGCTTTCATCGGAGCTCTTGTACTTGCACCAAGCTCAAGCAAGGAGCCTCCAATCAAACACAGTAATTACATGAACATTAACATTATGGTGCTAATCTCTAACTCACCATGCCACTATGCACCCTTTCCCTCTTTTATGCACTGCACACTAGAAGGCAAGTAATGGGTGATGAAAAAAATTATCCATGCACACCTTAAGGGATTGGGTAATTTTCTAGCCCTATCAATATAGTGATGTGCCTTCTTTCCAATCCTAGATAACAGTAAGATTTGAAAGGAAATAATCTGCATGGACCATGGATTGAAAAAGTTAGGAGAGCAAAATAAAATAAGAACAAACAAGAACATGACAATGATGTACATACCCAAAATTACTTACCTTCACAACAAAGCCAACATTATTCGCTAACCAATGCGATCTCTTGTCTCCACAATCTAGCTACATGTATTGACTATAATGAAAGGTAATTCACATGAAGAAAGTATTATTAGTTGTGATATATTACCCACCTATAGGAAACGTCCAGTCTCATTTGTCTCTTCAAACAATAAATAAATGAAGTGGATACAGGTGAACACATCACCAATGTCCATCCATAATCATCCATCATAGGTGAAGTGATAGGAAGTGAGCATGTGATATGGTCCTCATTTAGAATGTTCGATTAAAGGATTCCACCCTTGATTACACTCACTATAGCTCCTATAGGAAGGATAATCAAGCAAAAATCCACTCTCCATGCATCATTTTTTCCATATAGTTGTATTTCTTAACTTCTTTTCCAAGTGATATATACCCACACTCCAAAACTTTGTATTTTTCTTTTGAGATATGACTTAGAAATAATGAGAAACTAGACAAAGGAATGTAAACCATATTCATATTTCTCACTTTCTTGCTAAGAAGAGACTCCTCCTTTGGTGGATCATTGTCTACAATAACAAAGGACCCCATATTAAATTTGTAGAAAGCTTCTAAACATTGTGAAACATGAAAGAGAGGGTCATAAAAAAAGAGACCATGTTAGAATTGCCTATCAGTTTAGGTCTTACACCTTGTTTGCTATTTGGAGTGACATAACTTGCCTTTTGCTTGGCTACTATCCCTTTTGGTTCCTCTTCAAGCTTAGTCTTATCCATGATGCTTGAAGATCTTGAATTTTACTTGAACTCACCTTTTAAATGGGTCTCATAAGTTCCCTTCTCCTCCTCAATACATGTTCTAGCTTTCATCACGATCAACCATGGACAATGCTTCTTCTCCCACTCTGTAAGCAATATATGACCATCTTTGTTCTTATTTTCTCTAAAAAAATAAGAGGTATACATGCAATAAGTATAGGAGAGGCGCAAGCATAGTCCAAGCCTTGCAAATGGATGATACCACCTTAAGACTCTTATTCGTAGCCAATTAATGGAGATACTTGAATGATATTGATGGTAACATAAGAAAATGCAAGGTAATACAACGACATCTTGCCATTGAATCTGCAAGCCAAACACACTTGTAAACCAATTTTTTGCTTGCATTTGTAAGATCAACTTGCTTGGACGGAACAACAATAGCTATCATCATTGAAGTGAAAGGCTCAAACAAAAAAGGCATGTGTCTCACTACAATACCATCAAGGTATTCTACCATAGAAGAATGGCTTGGAAGTATAGCTTCACCCTCAATACTTGATGATTTCATCACTTGGTCAAGCAAACTCCTAGCATCTATCAACACATGATGCATCCAAAGTATGGAACCTGGTTAGTCATAGACATCCCATAAATCTCCTTTAGATTGTCATCTGCACCAAGAAGAGAAAGAATAGAAAGTTGCTCTACCTTGGAACATGTTGCAATTGACACTTGGTAAAGCTCTCTAGAGTGATCTTTATTGATGGATCCTCAAATGCTAACTTCTAGAGGAAATGAAACTACTCCTTGCCATGGGTAGGATTGACTATTGAAAGCATTGCCAAATGGCAAATTTTTATAAGAAACTTTGATACACACAACAAACTGTAAATTAAGGTTTGAAAATTCTAACCTAAAAAATTGCAAGTTGTAACTGTGAATTTATAATTTGAAAATTGTAATTAGTTTTTATAAAATGTAAACTTAGAATTTGAAACCTATAAATTCAAGTTTGCAAACTATACATTGAGATATGTGAGCTATAAAATGTAAATTGAAAAAATTACCCTTGTAATTTTTCTTTGATATGTTGCTCCCATAGTTTTTTTAATCTCTTGAATCTTGGACTCTCTCTCATCCTTGGGCATGGAAGAATGCAATTTACTATATTGAGCCTCAAAGTCAAATTTCCATTTTTCCTTTATGAACATACATAGATAACGTTACATAGTGTTACTAGAATGCAAAACAAAGTCACAAGAAAAGGAAATATATAAACTAAAGAACTTATATGTACAACAAAAACCATCCTTGCAAGAATAGTTTGTGTTAGGGGATACCACACGCTTTGTCCACTTCCAACCTCTTTCTGCCTTGCCAAATCAATAGGTTTTTTCTCCTTCAGACTAAAATCTTGAGTAAAATATTCAACATCACAAGACACAATTATACTTGTGTGGTACACGTAATCCTTGAGATTAGTGACAACAATTGCATCTTCATTAAGCTTGTAACCATTGTTTTAAATGGATCAATGTTTCCTTTGTTCTTTGTAGAGCAACATTAATCTTAAGTTCATTCTTCAATAATTTGAGCTTGTACTCTAGTGTGTCTATACTTGATATTAGTGTAAGGCTCCTCTATGCTTTCCATCCAAGATGCCATATGATGATTTCCTTCCCAAACAAAGAATATTTTTTTTGATAGAAAGATCCATGATGTACCAACTATATGTGATTCAAACTCATCATTAACTAATGTCCAATTCTTGTCCCAAAGTTCTCTTGTCACATCATTAATGTGCTTGAGACCCTTTTTTAGGTATGTATCCCTCTGTTTCAAGTGCTCTTTTTAAAGCGATCAAGTTGTTCCTAAGTTGACACACAACATGGTTTATAAAACAACAAAAAAGGGAATTTGAGGAGGAGAAATTTCTTTAGTTATTGTAAGAATGTCTAAAATATCTGCAACAGATGGTCTCTCAACACACTATTAAATGTTACCCTCTACATCATCTTAAACTCTTGCTTTGTTGGATGGACCCTCTACTTTTTTATCTTGTTTTTCCCATGATCCTCAATGTACTTTTCAATTCAACCTCCTTAAGATCCTTTAGTTCATTGTTAACCTCTGAGTCTTGCTTCTTTATTTTTTCATCTTTCCTTGTGATAGGACTAGATACTCCATGGTCTTTCTTTGATGTTTTGGAAACTCAATTACAAGCTTTGAAAAAATGAAAATGGTGAAATGCAACCATAGAATGAAATAGAAACAACCAAAATTACTAGAGGAATTTGCTGCACAAATTCCAATAAGCTCATTTGCACAATGAGCAAAACATATAGCAAATTCTATTGGTTGAAATGAAAGAGAAATGACACAACTAGTTTTGCCAACAAAACTACCTACAAGGTGGTTAATGTGATATAATTTCCCCTGCCAAATATAAAAACTCCAAGATTTTTCCTACATCATACCATAACATAGACTCTATGCAACCTTCTTAAAATTTCCTATGAACCTCATATTTATAAAACTTTCTTTACTCTATTGCAAACATGTAGTACAAAAACAAATACCATACATAGTTTTGCCAATGAAACCATATTTTAAATTATAAAAAAACAACAACCATGTAAGACTACGGTTGATTTTTCTGTGAACCTCGTATTTCTATAACTTTCTTTACTCTAATGCAAGCATACGGTAGGAAAAAAATTCCCATGCATAGTTTTGCCAGTGAAACCATCTTTTAAATGATTCAAAAAAATAACAACCATGTAAGGCAACGATGTAATCCATTTACTATGAATCGCCTATAAAAATGTTACATTTTATTACTAGTTTCTTTTTACTGATCCCCTTTCAATGATTAAATGTTGCAAAGGTGAACTATGTACCCTACAGAAAACATTTCACAAGCAAAGAAAAACGAAAATAAGGTAGTTTCACTGGCAAAACTATAGCTTCTAAGAGAGAGTTTCACTGCTTCCTTCTCATAGTCTTTAAATCACCCAGACAATCTTGACCTTCAATTGCTGCATCCACCCTGCCACCTCATTAGTGAGATCAATGAACTTGCGTGAGTTGGTGCCCAAGTCCCCATAAGAGCACCTTCGAGATAGCTTTTCTAGGCTAGGTCCACAATGAACTTGCATGAGTTGGTGCCCAAGTCCCCATAAGGGTACCTTCGAGATAGCTTTTCTAGGCTAGGTCCAAAACCCAAGTGTAGTCCATTTAGATATTCTATATATCTTGTAGTTTGCAGCAAAGCAGTTTGTCATATCTGTGTCGCAAGCATTTTTAGCGTTACATATTTCACTCCATCATTAGATGCCAACCAACTTCCATGCATTGACTCTACAAGGTTTGCTCTAGGAAGCAAGAACTTGGCGGATTCCACCATGTCATGCATCAAAGCATAGATTAATTGCCAATAAAAAACAAACAATAAATTTGTGAATGAAATAGCAAGAGACCTACATTGAGAATGTATTCTCCCCAATTGTCCACTCCTACATGCCACCATACAATCCATGTTTCAAAAATGAAGATGTCCTTCTTGAGTGCATGATGCTTGAACCAGGAACATAGACTTTTCAACTTGAGATGGAGCATTCTTCTTCTACTACCTATAGCTTAGTTTGAACTTCTCACAATCAAATGATGGAAGGCACTTGCTAGCATAGTTTTCCAAACTTTGCTCCCAATGGAATAAGCAAGGTCTCTCTTATCAACCACCATAAACCCTCTAAAGTTGAGGATTTGGGAAGCCCTCCTTCTCCATGACTCTATTTAGCAGTCCCCAAAAACGGATCTAGGCTTCTGTATCCTCAGACTTGAAATCCCCAACATCAATATTTCGTTGTAAATGTGGCATGACATTGGATTCCAATCATGCATACATTTGACAAAGTCAAAGCAAATGCAGCATGATCCAACTCTCCACCTAGCCTCATCTTTTTCACCAGATTAACACTACTACCATGGCCCTTGGTAGACATCTTGAAAACATGACATCTGTCAAATGAAGAGAACTCAATTTTACCAAGGAACACCATGCTTTAAAAATTATCACATACACACTTTCTATTCAGTTATTAAATGGGAAAGTATGCACATATCTTTTCTTATCCAAAGTTGGATCAATTTTTTCTATTAATGATGTCAACTCGGTATCACTCATGGCTTTGGGATCATCTTGAATAAGAGCATCCAATAAATATTTATTTTTTGCTAAAGTCTTTTTCAAGGCCTCAGGTCTTCTAATCCCATCTCTTTGCATGATATCAGTCAACCTAGCCTTAACTTTCTTTGAAACATCTTTGGAACTTCCTTCATTGATTGGATGCATATGATACCTTGAGTGTATAACACACCTCTTAAATTGTATATCACCCTTGGGGTATGGGTGGCATAAGAATAGCCTACGTGGGCACTCTTGCTCATAGAAAGGACGAGCTCCACAATGTAAACACACTGAAGAGTGCTATGTTCACCAATGATTATGATCTTTGAGGACATACTCATGATAGTCTCCCTTGACAATGCTTCTCATTGGCCTCTTTGGTTCTCTTATAAGAGGACAAAATATATTTTTGCATTGCAAATGCCCACATCTCTGAATTCTAACCACACCATCAAAGCCTGTTATGTTACTTGCTATATCGTCTATTTAAACATGGCTGTCATATTTTCTTTTTGTCTCGTTAGCATGGATAGGGAGGTCCAAAGTAGGAAGCTCAATAAAATATTGCCATCATACTCTACTAGAAGTGCATTAAATTCTTGTATTGTTGTTACAATGTCCATAGCTTTTTTGAGTGCACTTCTTGAAGAAGGATTTTTCAAGAGAGAAACCACACTCATGGTCTTATCCGATTGTTCATCTAATTGTTTTTAACTTGATACTTCATCATTAATACCTGCCAAAAGCTTGACACGTCTGACAATGAAGGTAGTTTCAAATTGGGTATCGAGATGGAACAAAGTCTCCTCACTTACATAGGGAAACCTAAAGGATAAGTTGCCACACTTACTATCAAGTAGTTGATGCAAAGAGATTGAGGAGCTTGGTAAAAGTACAAATGCTAAGTGATGGTATTCCCTACTAATGCATGCAACACCATTAGTTATTGCACTCTTCGACCAATTTACATTGGACACAATTGCAAAATCCATGGACCTTGGAACACAATCAGCCCTTCTTCAAGTGAAAAGAAAATTATTGGTTACTAGTGCTGGATTCATATAGGGGCATCACAAACTGGCCAAGAGATACACTACTATAGCAGACAAGGCACCAATGAGTAGTTGAGATAGAATATTTTGTGTATAAGCCAAAGTAGCACAACAAAATAGCTAGCCAAGAATGTAGAAAAGTAGTACTAGTGCTAGATCCATATAGGGGCACCACCACAAACTAGCCAAGAGATCCACTACTATAGAAAACGAGGTGCCAGTAAATATAAGATTTTGTGATAAGCCAAAGTAGCACAACAAAATAACTAGCCAAGCATGTAGAAAATTAGTATCATCCACAATGCAGAGTTATGTTCACGCGCCTGCCCTCCTTTCAACCTCAATATTGAACAACTATAAGCTTGTATTCTGAAAGCATTGAAAGAGGCCTTATTCTTTGATGTGAAATCAACTAGAAGATCTTGTAGCTGCCAATTATAGGGATCTAAATCTCATAAATGTAACCACATTCACTACTACCACATGGTTTCAACCACATAAATTCTTGTAACTGCCAATTCATAAGAATCTACACTACAATTACTCCAACTGCCCATGTTCCATTCAATCAAGTTGGCAACCCCATGAATCATTCAAGGCATCTTATGTGAAATTTTTGTTGTTGCAAACATGTACGGACTGAAGATTAATTGCTTTTTTCCATCCTCTACTTCCCACGCTAATCGCATGTGCCTTGTTGCTCTTTCGTTCACCTCTCGAGTCCCATCCATTATTCAAGCTAGTTGCTTGGATTCTTCTCACCTATCTTCACCTGCAATAAGGGAATTTCTGGGAGTACTTCCCTAATTATTGATCCAACACCCCCATCCAAGCTTCTATCAATACCTCCTATCCATTCTTTGAGCTAGTTGCATCTGACACTAGCTTGCATTCACATAGTCTAGAACAAGAGTATGTAAATCAACCAAGGAAGAAAAAACAAATTACTACACTAGGCTTGAAAATGAATGAATATGCTGAAGAAGAGGAAATACAAAAGACTATTGGGCTATTAGAAGAACTAATGCAAGGGTGAAAAGGATACTTATAGGACAAAGGAATCAAATGCCACAAGTTGACAGATAAAGGTAGGACGGGAAAGAGAAGTGTCCCTGAACCTAGCTTTTTTGGGATAATCAATGCCCAAGCAAGCATCCAAAGGCAATTGAATTCATTTTATGGGGATGACATGGACACCATCAAATCACTTTGAAGGAGAACCACTTGATGTGCCTAGGGAGTGGCTTGTTGAGAAGGGGACAAGCTTGGATGAGGAGGAAATCAGGTTAGTGGTAGCTAGAGACTTTACATTAAAGTAGCAACGCACTAGGGCCAATTCTGGTGATTTAACACGTAGACCAAGCACAAGGGATGGCATGGTTGTGGAGTGGGTAAATGATGTCACATGTGAAATGAGAACAAGCATAGTTAAGTCTATTTCCTTGGAATGTGTGTTCCACTCCAGGATCATGTAGAAAAGGGAAAAAATACAATGTTGTTGTTTCAATGTTCCTTCTTGCACACATCTGGACATTGTGGGCCATTCTCAAGGAGGAAAAGGGTATATCCCATGCAAACATCTATATTACATATATATGCAATACTGGGGTCTAGATGAGAAGAGACATATGTTCATTCACCAATAGGCAAGAACTCTACCAAGCTTTACCTGCTTGCTGCGATCTCCACATGTGGTTATAGCAAAGAAACTTGCATAGGTGCATACTGATATTGTGTGAGCTATGTACGAACCGTGCTTTACTCACACAGTATGGCTTGTAACTTTTTTGGTGCATTTTGAGAGTCTTTTTCTTGACATAGTATAGCTATATATGAATAGTTTTTTTAAAACCCCACCATGGCTTCTGGTGGCTTTTTTGTGAGTTGTATATGAACGGTGTTTTGCTCACCACGTTGTAGCTTGTGGTGACTTTTTGTGTGTGTTTTGAATAGTCCTTTTATAGGAATATATCAATGTAATTGACGTTACACGATCTTTTGATAGTTTTGGCACTTTTTTATAGCTGATGGTGGTGATTTTTTAGGTTTGATTTTCTTACTTAAATGATTATTAAAATAGGCAAGCCATTGGACTACAACTACTCAACCCATGTCATTGAATCTAATCTTCCTTACATCCTAGACCATTTGAATATGAACTATTTGTTGAATGTTTGGAACAAACAATACTTTCAATCTAATTTTCATGCACATGGTGTTTATTGAAAAAATGTATATATCGAAAGTATCAAATTAGACTTGACTTCTTTATTAGTGCATACAACCTTGAATACCATAGACTAAGTTCAGACATCTCCAGACATAAACCTACTTGTTTCATATCAGATGATCATGCCAAACTGCTCCCCTTCTTACAAAGGAAAGCTGCAGCAACTGGTGCTCCCTTACAGATACCCTCTTCTCCAGGATCAGCCTCTCTACATCTTGATGGCTCTTCAATTATCTTTAGCCTCTCTAGCAAATCCCCCCCCTTGGCTGTGGACACAATAGATCAGCTACATGCTGCCTCTCCTGGATCCAACATTTAATTCCCTTGTGCTAGTTTCTCTACTCAGTTCCCTTCTACCCTTCCTGATCAGACCCAAGGTGCAGTGGTTCTACCTATTTCACGGCATGATTTGGTATTTATGTCTATTGACCCTTCTCAGGGCCTTGTTGTTGCTCATAGTCACTCTACAAATACTATTGATGATGTTGCTTCATATTCCAAAGAGGAAACATCTAGCTTCTTCTTCCATCTTTGAGAAGCCCCTCTTAGATTTTTTAAAAGATGTTAGTTTTGTGTTATTGCATGTTGTAAGCGCTGATATAACCAAAACTGATAGTCTAGGGGAAACCTTTTGATGTACTAAATGTTATAAAGCAATAGACACTCTATTTTTCTGCCAAAAAAAAAAGGTTTGCACTTGGACCACTCGTATATTTTGCTAAAAAAAAGCTCATCCCTCTGAAATGATTATGCATGGAGGATCGCAAGGCAATATTCTTTCCCATGAAGGGTTGAATTCAAGCTAAGCATTGAAGATGAACAACTTTCACAAGTGTAAATCCTTTACTTGATCATTTGAGTATACTTGGATCTTTTGCATATATACATACGTTCTAGATGAACTCCATAACACATTGGACATTAAATAAGAGGATATAAAATACATCCTTGAGTACTTTCTCTTCTTCGATAGTAGTACTTAACAACACCATTTTGATTTCCTTGATAGAGACAACTTTGATCATCACCAATATCTATATCCTACTCCAAAGAAAGGATTACCAAAAAGCGAGCAAGCCAAAAAAAGAGAGCGAGACAATAAAATATTAAATCCCCTATTTGAGCAAAAAAAGAATATAATTTATTCAAAAGTCCATATGTTTCCTCAATGCTAGAAGGTTAAATATGCATATAACTTTAAAGCCATTAACCCTAATTTCACATCACTTATAAGAGAGTTGGTATGTTTCATTGCCAAGTCATCCTTAGTATCAAACGCAAACCGTAATGCAATCAAGTTCTCTCTTTCCACCATAACAGTTGAGATCATCAATGCAATCTTCCACACAAATGGGGTGTTCCAAGGACGACTTGAATGGATTATTCTAGATTCTATACATATGTAAATACTTAGCTTTTTAAATTCTATTCTCTTGGAACAATTCTTTGTTACGGCAAAAACATCCCTCTGTGATTTTTCACTCATACATTCCACTAATCCAACCAATGCAACAAATTGACCACAAATCAAAATTTGATGCATGAAAATTTACCATATGGCGCAAAAAGGCATGATAATCATCTAAATCCCACCTTGCCATTTGATTTGATATCTAACATGACCCCCTTTGGACTTGTAATCAATAGATACAGAGATGTGATCCCTGTTTTGGCCTAAAAGATGACATTCTCACATCCCTATATCCTTGCAAGTTGTCAAAGTTTGGTCTTTTGACCCAAAAGATGAGTTTTTAACATCCTTGCATCTTTTGATTGTTAAAAAAAAAAAGCGTAATATGCGCTCCTTGTTTTGGTCCAAAAGATGAGTTCTTAAGATCCTTGCATCTTTTGATTATAAAAAATAAATGGCATAATGTTACATATCAAATCAAATGACAAGGCATGATTTAAATGAATATCATGCTTTTTTGTACCATCTAAAAAATTGCAAGCATCAGAATTTAAATTTTGTGATTTTTTGGTCAATTTATTGCACCAAATTTAAAGCAAGGTTTTCCATAATAGTGAGCGAGAAGACAATGTCTATTTTGGCAAAAAAAAAGCCGAATTTTAACATCCTCTATCTTTTAATTGCACTCGGGTAGTCACTCTTCATAAACCCATAAAGCATGTGCAAGCAAAAATTATCCCTACTATTGCATTTTTACATTTCTCATGTAATTGGTTAAACCCCCCGTACATGTTTACATTTTCAATCTTAAAATTGTGATTCCCCTTCATAAATCTACATATACAAATTACATCAAGTTGCTATTTTATAATCCCCTCATGTAGATAAATGGCATGTAGGTCCCCCCCATTAAAAAATACCCCTTAGTGCACTAAAGTGCTATGTTACATCTTTATGAGTGAGCCCCGGAGGTAATTGCCAAACCCAAATGGGATCACATTAAAATAGTACTTTACTTTGGACTACTCAATTTCAAGAAATGGGACACATAACCCCCCTTTTGTATACTTTCTACCTCAAGCAATTATTTTATGGGATACTTAGATTCTTTCTTTGCTTGCTTGATTTTCCTACCGCTTCAACAAAATGTCGTTCACTTTTTTGAACTTGCTCGCTTTTTCTCGCTCGCTCTATCGACTACCTCCTCCAAAGAGAGTCTGGGTTTTTGACATGTGCGTGGATGCACCACTATATGCATATGAATCTTTCACCCATTGGAGTTATTATGAGTATGAAACATATTTTTGTCACAATGGAGGAAATTATTTTGTCTTTGATAACATTTACTATTTTTGCTTTCAATGGATTCAACTTGGTTTCTCTGGAGCCGTTTCATTATGGACCTGCTTTGTTGCTTTGCGACTTTGAGCAAATTGTCCCAGTTTGCCACATAGAAGCATGGAATTTTTTGTTAGATGCAATTGTTTTAGACCTTGAACCTTCATCTGGCTTGCTCTTACTAGATATTCTTCTACGATTCGCTTTTTCTAGGAAGGCTTTCTCATCAAATCCACAATGTTTCTTCTACCGAGTCTCTTCCTACAAGAGCTATAGAATAAGCTCTTTGAATGATACTAGTAATAACCTTAGCCCTGTGATCATGGTAGCATGCTCAGCACCAATTTGAGAATTTGAGATGAATGTGTTTTTTGACCAACTACCGTGATTTGGTGTCTAACTACATTCACCTCTGTGATAGTCATACTGTGAATCTTCCTTATCCATCTTCATGTTGTAAAGATTTGGCCAAGTGTATGTGTGAACAACATCCATAGTGGTGCCAATAACGATTGCTACGGCCTCAGCACCCCTCACTACCTAATGTTGCATTGCGATTGGATTTCTTACAATCCTCATCATTCTATCGATGTTCTTGATGTCCTTGGGTGTGAACTCCATTTTAGTTGTGATTTGCTAGTCTTGTCTGACAACAAGGTGACTCTGGACCTTTACCCTCCAAAGTCATTGTTGGATTTGTGAAGCTTGCCGGTCTCCCTAGAGTCAGGGATGAATACCAAGCTAGCCATCTTGAGGTAAACCTCATGAATGATCGAGCTTTAATTATTCGCTAAAAAATGAGCTTGATTTAGAAGGAACTCCTTCATTCAACATTGATGTAGACTGTAAAATCTTTCAATAACCAAAATTTGATACCATGTTGGAAATAACATAACATTCTCTCATGCCGTGTGGAAATGGACCATGACCAACTAGCCACCTTTGAGCAAAGCACAACAGAAACTGTTTCTCTTTATTGGACAGCTCAATTTATAATGAAACAAACAAAGCAATGCACACAAAGATAGATTACCAAATTCATTAGGCGAAGATCACTCGATCTCGTTTCTTAATTACATAGCTCAAGGAGCCCTTGTTTACACAAAGCTATCAAGAGCTTTGATATAATAACACCTCAATTGCACCTATAAAAGTGTATGCTTGCTCAACTTAGCAACTCCCTTAATTGCTTCGATAAGCTTTTGTGAGTGCTCTCACTGTGCAACTTCTAGAATGCCACTCTAACATCCATTCTCTTGCTCCAATTACTGATCTTCTAGCATGGCACTGCAACTTTGTGTGTGCTAAGCTTGGTTTAGCACCTTTGATAATAAATCTTCACTTGCAAGTATGTTATGCCACTAAGCTTCATCTTTGCTCTAGATCTCAACTTGTAGTTATGTTATGTTCCTACACTTTGTTCTATATTGGATGAACTTGTGACTTCTTGCATGGCACTAAGTTTGGTCTCCCACTAGCAACTCCTCGCAACACCAATAATGGCCCCAACAATATGTACAACACGAGCCTCCAATTGTGCTTCCTTTAGTGAGTTGAGCTTCCTTTGTAATCCTACAAATGGTCATGGTGTCAATTTGTGATTAACACCTCAAATCTCTCATGAAAGACATGAAGAGATTCCTCTTAATTTCTAGCCATTGAGACAATCCTCTAGGTCTTCAACAAGGTAATCTATCAGTTGGGTTGTCAACAAGGTTACTTGTCATCCACCACAATTCCAATCCAATACTCTTGCTCTTTTGGAACCCAGTTAAGCTAGTCTATAGGTTTACCTATGATTAGATCCAATCCAAGACACTTGCCTTCTAGAGCCCATTGAAGAATTCCTACATCAACAAGAAGGCAAAATATGTCTGCATCATTTAGTTGTGCTAAGAAGACCACATACCTTTTCATACTTTTGGTCTCACTAAGAAGGCCAAATCCTTAACCTATTAACCATGGACAAGAGGGGGAGGGAAACAAGGACATGTGGCAACTTGGAGGAAAAGAGACTGCCACGTGGCACAAAGAAGAAGCTCTTGGATGGAGGCTTGGAGAGGGGAGGAGGTGAAAAGACAAGAGACATGCTTTGAGTGGGAAGGAGGTGGAAAGATATGAGGCACCTTTGGGAGAAAGAAGATAGAAGGTCAATGGAATGGAGGAGATGAAAGTTCAGCTTTGAGAGGAAGGAGGAGATGGAAGATCAATTCAATGAAAGGAGGAGATGGAAGGTCTTAGAGCCATGGGTTAAGACTTAGCAAGAATTTCAAAAGCCAATCCAAGTTTCTAACGATCAAAAGCACGCATCATGACTAAATGAAATCTTGAAGAGGACACAAGGTGAATTGATTAGCAATTTAAGAACCGATCAATGCATGTGCAAAAAGGAGCTTTGAGTGTTTAAAACATGCATTTGTTTTGGCCTTTTTGGTTGATCCATTTCTTTGATACTAGCAAATCTTTGCCAATACAAAGCATGGCTTCAATACTCGTACATACAAATCTTGAAAGGTTGAGAGGCGGGACGGGGCAACCCTGGTGGGCATCATCCTCATCAACAAGTCCCTTCCAACATACATCACTCTCTCTCCTCCCTTGGATCTCTCTTGCTCTCTCTCTCTCTCTCTCTACACACACACACACACACACACACACACATTTCAATTGTAAGTGTGAGTGCGCGCAGGTGAGCGCAACTATGTGAGTCTCGGTATAAACATAAAGTGAGTGTGTGTGTTTTTGGAGTCTCATGTATTTCTGTGGGGGAAACTTGAGAAAGAGAGAGAGAGAGAGAGAGAGATCTTTGTCTTTTAAGACCTATCTTGACTTCACACAATCTTCTTTCCCCCCCCCAAAAGAAACGCCGGACATATTAGAGAAAGGGGTAATGAGTCCCTATAAGTGGATTGGTGGTTCTAGAGAGGGTGAGAGTGCATGCTTATCCCTGAATTAAATCACAAAAATACAAATTTGGGAAAGCTAGCTTCCTTATGTGGAAGATTCGTGTTTGCCCTCTATGCAAAAAGGCCATGAGCTCAACCGGAAGATTTGGAGCAGAGTCAAACCAGCTATACGCCCTTTGGGGTTGATGCCGAAACTTAGCCATTGGCTTTATGTGGAAGCTCCCTCTGTTTGGTGATATGGTTGGCCTTCCTTCTACGCAAGGGACCTATTGGCCATCTAGACAAGAGCGGTTGTCTTATTGGCTGTCTAGGAAATTAGTGTTCACTTGTGTTTGGGTTTTATTGCTTCCAGCGCAAGCCACGGGTAGACTCCTCTTTGTAGGCCAAGTTTGTATAGCTTCACACAATCTTGGGAGAGCACACACCACCCCCCAAGCCCCTTCTCTCTCTCTCTCTCCATATATATATATATATATATATGTATGTATGTATGTATGTATGTATGTATGTATGTTCGTTCCATGGGGCACACTTGTGTCCAATTCTCTCTCTCTCTCTCTCTCTCTCTCTCTCTCTCTCTCGTCCATGGGGCACACATGTGTCCATGTATTCCAAGGCATGTGCATGTGTCCATGTGCGTCAAAAAACCCTAGTATCTCTTTGTACTTTGGCTTCATTGAGAAGATCAAATATGACTTCTCCATTTTGCTTGCCTGAGAAGACGCATAATGTACTATCACCTCCCTCTTTATCATTCAATCCAAGAACAACGATCTTCTCTTTTAGTCTCTGTAGGCAAAAATTCTCCAATTTGAGTAAGGAGAATCATAAGAAACATTGTGCATCAATTTAAAGTACATGAAATGCTTCCGATAGGAGAATCACAAGAAAATGATGCATTGGTTTAGAATTAGATGCAACGTTTCTACTATCATAATGGAGAGAAGGATCACAATGATAAGGAGATACGTTCTTAGAATAAATCAACGTCCCTTTTAAATTAAAGCCTTTACGAAAGACGTTCTCATCCCAAAAAAGATAGTTTTGAGTAACTATCCAATTGCAGATTCTCAGACATGCTCACAAATAGCCCATATAGCGCTGCAACACCTTCGGGCCTTCAACTGTGCTTTAGAATCTAGAAAATGCATCCCTCAAAAAACTCAATAGCTAGAACTTGTTCAGGAAACATGGAGCAATTACATGTTACATAGGTTGGCTGCAGAGAACGGTAATTTGGATTGCCTAGTATCAACTTTCTAAAGCAGACTGGCTCTCGAGAGGGATAAAAACAGAAGAGGGCTTTTGTAACTGACCGCATTCTCTCCAACGTGTACGTAATAAAATCTGCTAGTATGGTTTTAATAAACCATGATAATCTCTCGAGCTTATGGGTTATGTATGGCGAATGTATAATCAGTGTTGCAACTACATGAAGATTTTGAAACAAGCAAATCTGGTAGATACACAAGCTGAATTTGTCGAGCTTCAACAGATATCCAGGCGAAATTACATAGTCAATGACCGAATGGAGATGTTTTGACCATAGCAAGAAAGACCCACTGAAAAATTAAGACTGCATTTGACATCTCATGGAAGAAATGTGCAAACTACAACCAGACTGTTACTGTATTTTGGTTCAGCTAGAAAGCAAGCTCCTCTCTCAGAGAAGCGCAATAACATACCAGATTTGATTTGTCGAAGTAGGTCTAGATCGTATTCCTCCGTAATGCATTGAATCCGAAGCGCCCAATCTTTTCATCCTTTCAAAGCTTTGCACACACACATGTTTGAACATAGGTCTACTTCTCATCTGTAACGATTTGCTCATATCCAAATATTATTGGACGCAGAACTATTTCTGCCTTCGACCGGCTAAACATCCGTCGAAGCAACGCCCATATTAGCACCACAGAAAGAGCGACCGTCGATATACAAGCGACTCCTAGCAGGAGTGCTAGTGCGATTCTTACGAAACCCTTCACCTTGCGAGGCTGACCAAGGTGGCTTGGATCGGCTGGAAGGGAGTGTTGGGTGCCATCCCAAGAGTTAAAATGCCAAGAATGAAGGGTGTGCACTTGAGGAGTGGCCCCCGTAGTAGAGCTAAATCCAACATACACTTCCTGGTTCCATAAGCTGACAAGATCGACACGTTGAGAAAACAGAGGATCGGCGGGTCTACATGTCTGGTTTCTGCTCAATCTCACCTGCAAAATCTGGGCAGGGGAATGGTACTCTACCCACGCGTACAATCGCTCGCTGTTCGGGAGGACTGCATCCGAATCGGAGAAGTTGGCAGCAGCTGCTGCTGCTGGGAGGGAGAAGAGGCTATGCAAGCGGCTAAAGCTGACATTGTGGAGGTCCTGGGGGATGAAGGAGTGGAATTGGGCGAGGGGGAAGAAGACAAAGGAGAGGGAGTCGAGAGGGTCGAGGGAAGGATGGATGGAAAAGGAGAAGGAAGAGGAGAAAGAGAGGGAAGAAGGGAAGGGGAAGGGGGGGGAGAAGAGGAGGAGGGAAGAGGAGAAGGGGAGGGAGGAGGAGAGGAGGAGGGAGGGAGGGGAGGGGCGGGCATCACCGAGGAAGAGCAAGCTATGGGGGTGGGAAGGGGGGCTGAAATCAGGGAAGGAGAAGGAGAAGGATGAAGCTGAGAAGGAGGTGCATAAGAGGAAGAAGAAGAAGAGGAAGAAGAAGAAGAAGAATTTCGCCATAGCCAGAAGAAGCTCTCAGAGCTCTCAGGATAAAGCTTCAAAATACTACTTCCCCCATAGCCACAAGCTCTCACAAAAAAAGCTTTCAACAAATGCTTCATTCAAAACAGAAATACTTTGTTTACTTTGTTTGATCAAAAGTCTTTCTTTTAAAGGCTCATATCAAAATAGACCACCACTCCAAGCTTAGAGTAATAGAGGCAATCGTGAGAGTAAGGGGTACCTTTACAATGTGTCTTTATTAAAGTATACATAATAATAATAATAATAATATCAGTGCTAGCAAAAATCGGCATCTAGTGTAAAAATCCCGATTGAAATTGAGAAATCCCGACTCGGAAAATGTTATGCCTTTTCTCATTAAGGATTGAAATGAGGGTCTAATCTTTATTTTAAAGGCTCATATCAAAATAGACCCGAGTATAGGCAATCTTGAGAGTAAGGGGTAACTTTACAATACAATATTATAGCAAGTATATGATATTTTATACTAGACATTATATACAATAGTTATTTATTGAGCTTAACCGTAACCTGCCCATGGTTTGCAATTACCATGGTCTATCACTTTGGAGTCACCTAGTGACCAATCCTAATTGGCTCCTCTTTAATTTTACACCTACCACCCTGGTCCATGAACCTGCTCGCTCCAGCCTCCCTCCCATTTCGAATCACCTCCATTGCTCAACGTTGGCTTGCCGCCTATGCCCTGTTGAATAGGAACTATGAGAGTCGAAACTCAAAGCAAGAAGGAACATAACAGCTACTCCAAAACAAGCTCAAAGCTCTTGACAAGGTACATAATACACCAATGCACTATGCATCGCGAACTGCATTTCAAAGCTTTGTTTTGGATGGCTATTGTGCTTTAGTGCTCACCTTTCCTTTCGTCCTGTCAAGCTATCCAAAGGAGCTCGTTCCGCATCCATGTGAGTCGCTTCATGTCCCTCTTCAAGGAAATCTCGACTTACTTTGCGTAGGAGGGGCTTGGACTCACGACTCACCTGACGTCCATATCTCGGTAAGTACATCCTTCCCTGTGGGATTATTTAGTCATTCGTATTATGAGAAAATGTTATTTAGTCGTTAGTTTTCTAAGAAAATGTCGAACAATGAAGTCATTGAGCGCTTAGCACTAGCCCACGGAGCTCCTTCAAAGTTCAATCGATTATGCAGTGCTCTCCCATGCTATGGAGTCTGCAAATCCAATCTTTCAGCTTTGATGAAATTTGCGGGTTCAAGATTCGTGAGCCTCTTATACTTCATGTGTTATTTTTTGAGTTCAAAGTCTGGCTGAGTTGATTTCGTAACGCTCATGGGTAGCAAACGAGCGTCTGTGCTCCATGGTAATGCTTATGGCTCTTGAATCGTGAAACACCAATCTCTGCATAGGATTTTACGATCCACCAAAGGCTCATGAAGTGAGCTGGCTGCGAGAGTCCACAAGAGAAATCGGCTAGCAGGAGCAAGAGACATGGATTTTTTGCAAGAATGCATTTGTTGGATTAAAGATTGCTGAGAACCTGCAGCTTAGATTTTAGCACATGGGGTGTTTGTTGTCCATTGTGATGCTTTTGGCTTCAAAGGCAGCCGATTTTGTGATGCAGCAGCAGCCGATTTTGTGATGCAGCAGCAACCGATTTTGTGAGGGGGATGCTTTTGGCTTGGAAAACAGAGGGGACTCGAAATGTAGAGTAGAGCAGCCGATTTGGTGAGGGCAAGGCAAAATCGGCTAAGGGCAATGCATCTGCCTACTTCATGTCGACTGCAATGAGCATGCCGATCAGTTTCCTGATCTCAGTGTTCAAATTCCATCTTCTATTGGTAGATCATATCCTCTGCAAGCACGAGGCCCCAATCTTCATCCTGAATTTGATCTCAATGCTGTTCCAACGCCTGCAGAGGATGAGTCAAACAATACTACCTGGCCGCCAAGGATGCAGCAGCAACAGTCGATTTTGTGAGGGCAAGGCGTGCGAATTGTGTGGGGGCAAGGAGCAGCAGTAGCAGCTGATTTTTTGAGGTCAAGGCATGCGAATTGTGTGGGTAAGGATGCAGAAGTAGTAGCCAACTGTGTGAGGGCAAGGAATTGTTTGCAGAAATGCATTGGCTGGGATGCAAGATTGTAGAGAATTCACATCTGTAGATTTTTTATTCTTTTGGCTAGGAAGGCATACAATCCAGCAACCAATTGTGTGACTGAATGCATGATCAATCAGTCTTGAACTCTTGGATTAAAGTGTACTCAGGCTCCAAGATTAGCCTTAGTTGATTTGTTTCCTGCATTTAGTTATGCCTCCCAGACAAATGTCCTTGTTTAATATGCCGATGTTCACACAACCACCACCACCCCCAAAGCGTTCAAAGAAGAGGCGAATTTTAAATGATGCATTATAGGATATCTTAGGAGATACAAAGGCAAATGTAGTTTGCCTAGAAATTGATTTGCAATTGTAGCTTCTGAGGCAAGCATGGAATGAAGCTTGGACAACAACATTTGAATGAGCTTATTTTGACAAGTCGGTGGGTAGGATATTTTGCAAATATTGCAAGAATGACATACACTCCAAAAGTGAGTTGGGGAGAGCGGGCTCTATTAATATCCAGCACAATGCTCTTACAGAGCATGCAAAATCTAGGGCACATGTTGAGGCAAAATATGTACATGTATTCAACAAAGTGTGCATTGAAGATGGGATGAATAGATCCAAGGATGATGCCAATCAAGCCATTGAGAATCTATTTACAGCAGCATATTATGTTGCGAAAGAGGATCTATCTTTCAGCTCATATCCGAAGCAGTTAAAGCTTTTAATCTGATGCAAATGTCCATATCTCACAACTAATTTATACCACAATGACAAGGCATGTAGTAAGTTTGTGAGATGCATTAGTGAGGTGCTTTTGTCACAAACCTTACAAAGGATGAAAGCATCTACATTTTTTAGCCTCATGATGGATGAGTCGACAAATATTGGTCATATACAACATCCCATTGTCTATTCCTCGTTCATGGAGGATTATGAGCCTGTTACAGTCTTTCTAGGCCTCTTGGAAATACAAGGTGGAACTTCAAGCCATTTGTATCATTCTTTCAAGTTCTTCTTCTCACAACTACAGCTTGATGTTAGTAACATAGTTTGCTTAGGTACAGACGGCGCTTCATCTATGATATGACATGTTAATGGGTTGGCTACTTGCATGAAACATGCTAGTCCTTATATGACTTCAATATAGTGTATTGCTCATAGGACCACTCTATGCTTATCTGATGTAGTTAAGAGTTCTATAACTGCCCAAGAAATTGATTAGATTATTGTGAATGAGATAGTAGGGATCTTTTCCAAAAGTGCCTAAGTCTCTAGAGGTTGAGTTTAGGTGTGTGGAACTCAAGATGAGTCAAATTCATAAAAGCAGATGGCTGAGTAGATCATTAGCTATTCACAAAGTTTGTGAATCTTTTGAGCCTTTGCTCATATTTCTGAAATCATAGAATCCCACTCTATTTGCCAAGGTGAACAACTTTGAATTCACTTACAAGATTCACTTTATGGTGCCAAATATACTTGAAAGGTTGGCTATATTGAGCAAAACATTTCAGTACACCTTTGTTGATATTTCAGCAGTTAATGGGATTATACAAACTAAAATGCGCTTACTTCGTGAACAATTTATTGTGGATCCTGATGTGGATATGAATGCAGCTCAATGTGACAGTATGGGTTATCCGATCATTCCAGATTATGGACCTATTGTGGGGCAACTTGCTGCCCTTAGAGCATCTCTACGTGGCAATACATACAGGCCAGTTTTGCTTCAAAGAACTCTTGATGGTTTGGATATGGAGAAAGCCATTGAATTTTAGAGGGAGTTTTCTAACTTGGTAATTTAAAACCTATTTGAGGGGTTTCCAGATAATGATCTTGTTGGCTGCTTTAAGGCATTATCACCTTGTACCTTTCCAAAGGGAAAGCAATTGAAGAATTATGGGTTTCCTCAAATTGAGACATTAGTATCTTATTATGGTGAGTCCAAGGTTCTTCAAAGTGGAGAGGAAATTGGTCCACTCATTGATAAGATGCAAACCCAATGGGAGTATCATTATTTCAAGGCAGGAGCTCCATTTGAGCAACACAATCAATGCATGGATAGAACCTTAAAGGCATTCATGAAAGCAGAAGATTTACTTGCAGAATTGGGGATGAAGGTGAGAATTAAAGGGACATCAGTGACGTTGATGGGAAACTCCTTGAAGAGGTAGCTGGCGTTCTTGTTGCTGGAGCCAAAACGGATGGCTTGGGGATGTTGGTGTTGGAGAGGAGGGTGAAAGGGTCAGCAACGATGGAAAAGAGAGCTCAGGAGAGGTTATACTATTGGAATGCGAAGGGATAGAAGTAGAGGCAAATCTAGCAATGGCCAGGCAAGACTGGGAAGCTAAAGGAGAAAAGGCGTGAGGGGAAGATGAGGGAGGGAGGAGAAGGGGGAGGGGAGAGGAAGAATGGGTGAGGATGGATGGGGAAGCAGAGGAGGAGAGGAGGGGGAGTTGGAGCTGTGTGGCTGAGCCAGGTGCGGTCGTCTGCTGTGGTAGTGCTGTAGTTGAGGAAGAAGCTCGCACCACCAACCAATAGACAAATAGATTTTTTTTTCAAAATTAAACAATTGCTAATTTCTTCTTTTCAAAAAACAAGCAGATGCTTTGGCTACCCAGAGGCAAACCAAAAAGGGGCGCTTCGCCACCAATCAGTCTCGTTGTTGCATGCCAATCCACCCTAGTAATTTTTTTAAATATCTAGCAGTATCAATAGAACGTCTGAGATTCCGACCCCCTCGCTTCTTGTTGATGGAACAAGAAGAAGAAGGTGAAGAAGAATAGCAGGAGACACATGGAGGATCTGCCATAGTGAGAAGCTTAGAGAGCTCTACCGTAGCCACAAGCTCGGAGAGCTCTCAAGCTTTACGGTATTCAAAACGGTTCCCTTTGTTGATGAAGAAGGCGATGTACAACTATGTTGTACAAACTCATTAGGCAAACATCATAGTGCAATTAATACAAAATTCAAGCTCTAGTAGAGCCACGTGGCACACTATTCTGGTCGAGCCATTAAAGCTTTGGTGGAGTCATGTGTCATGCTATTCTGGTCAAGCCACTAGCCATGTGTCACGGTATTTTGAGATTTTTTAATAAACACGATTTAAAAACTAAAGACGCTAACTAAAGATGCTTTGCTTTTTTCTTGCCTAATAATCTAGTGAGTCTTCATCTCCAAGTGCTCCAGCTCTTCACAGCAGCTCTTCAGTTCTTTAGTTTGTCATCTTTAACTCCGTCACCTTCAGCTCCAAATGTGCTATCTTCTTTAGCTCTCCCTGCTACTTCTTCTTCATCTTCTTCGCGTTGCCCATTTTAAAGCTTTTCGACATAGCCACAGCTTAGAGCTTGGGTCGTCATAGCGAGAACTCCCCATGCTTCTCGCCATACCCAACTCCTCCTGCTTCTCGCCATAGCCAACTCCCCCATAGCCTCTCATCTCTGCTTCCTTTCTCAGCTCTCTTCCTTCCTCTATCACCAATTGCCTCAATTTCCTCCCTCTTGCTCAATCGCTCGTCCGACGACTAGCTCCACAAATGATTTCCACAGCCCCCCATCCCTGAATTTCCCCCTTCATTGCTACCCCTTTTGCCACAACACGACGACGAGAGCTTCTTCCCCTTCCCCACTATGGGAGCTATGATGGGCAAATGCCCTTGCCCACTGTAGCGCACTGCCAATAGATCGACGTAGTTCATGTCTAGCGATCCCTTCGATTCGGGCGACAAACCCAAGCTTCCCAGTCCTACTATCGGGACGCCCCACCAAGTGATTGGCTTCAATCCTATTAATAAGAGCCCGGATTCTATCAAGAGCCGTGGGATAGGAAAGGAAGCAAGGGCGTTGGTATTGGGATTGTTGTTGCAATTCATGCGGAGGAGGAAGATGCTACGAAGGCACGGGTTGTGGAAGTTGGGAAAGGGACTCGTTTGTCAGGTTACCCCAGTGGAATGCTACTCAACTCGCTCTCCAACAGAGAGCCAACAACAAAATTCAGTGATGTCAATTCTCCGTTTTTCCCGATTACAATCTCACGGAAGCACTTCTCTTTCATAAAAGCTTCTTCGTCTTGGATTGTTTGATTACAGAGGTGATCGCGCCTTCTGCTCTATTGAATGTAGATATCAGTAGATTGTCATGTTACGGAGACAATGGAGAGAGAAGTTGTAATTGAAGAGTCCATCCCTCCTGGTCCGTAGAATTTCTATCTGTGGGATATCCGAGTTCATGACGGAGGTGAGCGCACGGATGTAGTTCTCTTGAAATTCTTGCGCGCCAGGGACTTCGAGGTGAACGATGCCATTAGCATGGTCAAGAACACGATGGCTTGGAGGAAGGATTTTGTTGCTGACAGTCTTGTGGAATCGACGCTTCCGTCCTTGCTCTGCCTTAAATCGTTTTGGAGCATGAATAGCACATTTTTCTACCTATATTACGGAGTTGTATGGCCGAATACATGGCGATGGCGGATGTTTGGAGCTGCTATGCTGTCGAAGAATTAATTATGTTTTCGTTCTCAATCGTTCCGGATCATCATTCTTTGCATAGATGCACCTGAGTATGGTGTACTATATCGTTACGAGAGCTTCGTCCTACCTTTTGCAATTCTCCATAGAGGGACCTCGTACAACTGAACAACGTTCGGGTGCTTCACCAATTTCATTGTAGAGTTTTCCTGTTTGATCTGCGACGAACAAAAACACCCATACATCAGAAGAATTTGCTAGCTACGTGAATCATATTTCACCCTGCTACCTGCCACCTTTCTCGAAGATTTTTAGCTGTTGTTGGTCTCTAAGGCTCATAGCTCTCATCTGCTTGAGGTGGCCTCCCTGACAGGAAACATATTTTGCCTCTTTCAGATTGTCTAGCATGCTCTCCTTAGATCGGTCGAAATAGGGATCCAAAACGCTCGTAGGTTCGTTCAGTTGAACATTTCAAGTGAACAAATTCGATCCAAAAGAACTAAAACAAAAACAGGGAGGTGTCCCATTTTGTGCACTGAGAGGCACGCTCGGTGGGAGATTGATAACCACGTCTCTTTGCGAGCTCCCACATATCATTTAGCACCTCTCTCTAACCGAGCCAGAGATCCAGAGCTGCAACACTAGTCAATTGGATCAGGCTTGGAGGAAGAAGTTTGTTGCCGACAGCCTTGTGGATGAAGATTTGGGCAACGAATTTGAAGCCTTAGCAGACGAGAGGAAGGAAAACTTCAATCCAGTTCTCATAGTAGTCCTACGTATTGATCTATTATAGTAGGCTAGGCCGCACCCGTTTTTCAAGTGTGTTTTGTTTGTTGTATACTTTCGTGATATATCTTTACATTTGCAATGTAGAGTGAAGACGTGACTTATAATCAATTGACATGCCTTGTGATCTGCTCCAATATCACGTGGATTGCCAGCAATTGATATGAGCAATCATCTATGAGCACATCGAAAGACCAAATAATTTTATAATATATTTGGTGTCATTCATAGAAATGAAGTGAACATCTATGGAAAAGCGAGCATGTGCTTATCATAATAGTATTCGAAATAAGAAAAGACGATTGCACCTTAGTATTCCTTCATGGTCATTCATCGAACTTGTTTGATCTTGCCAAGTAGAAGGGCCGGATCATCTTATAAGTATTTGTTTTATAATTACTATTTGAATTGGTTAGAGATGATGGCCCATGTAGCTTGTTCCTGAGGTAGTCAATAGAGTGAGCGGGAAAAAGAGAGCCAGCCCAAAAAAGCGAGCGGGAATTTGTTGAAGTGTTAGGAAAAGCAAGCAAGCAAAGAAATAATCTAAGTGTTCCATAAAATAATTGTTTGAAGTAAAAAGTATTCAAAAGGGGGGTTATGTGTCACATTTCTTGGAATTGAGGAGTCCAAAGTCAAGGACTATTTTACCATGACCCCATTTGGGTTTGGCAATTACCCAAGGGGGTCACTAATAAACATGTAACATAGAACTCTAGTGCATAGAGGGGAATTTTTTTTAAGGGAAGACTTACATGCCATTTGTATGCATGATGCAGTTTATAAAATAGCAACTTAACATAATTTATATATCTAGATTTATGAAGGGGTGTCACAAATTTAGATTGAAAATGTAAACACATACAGGGGTTTCTAAGAATAGTGGGTAAATTTTAACACATGCTTGCTTGCACATGCTTTATGGGTTTATGAAGAGTGACGCCTCGAGCGCAATTAAAAGGTATAGGATGTTAAAATTTGGATTTTTCAAAACCAAAATAGGCAGTGTCTTCTTGCTCCCTACTATGGGAAACCTTGCTTTAAATTTGGTGTAGCAAATTGGACAAATTCTCATAAATTTCATATTCTAATGCATGCAATTTGTTTAGATGGTACAAAAAGGCAAGATATTTATCTAAATCATTCCTTGTCATATGATGTGATATGGATTTGACAATCAAAACTTGTAGGGATGACAAAACTCGTTTTTTTGAGCCAAGAAACCAAATTTTAACAACTTGAAAAGATACAAGAATGAGGAAATGACATCTTTTGGGCCAAAATACTGAGCGCATTAATGTGTTCCTAGTTTTGGCCCAAAAGATGACATTTTCACATCCCTATATCTTTTGATTTACAAGTCCAAATATGGTCATGTTATATATCAAATCAAATGGAAGGACTCGATTTAGATGATTATCATGCCTTTTTGCACCATCTAGTAAAATTTGATGCACCAAAATATGAATTTGTGGTGGTCAATTTGTTGCACTGGTTAGAGTAGTGGGATGTAAGAGTGAATCATTGGGGATGATGTTTTTGCAAGAGTGAATCATTGGGGAGGATGTTTTTGTAATAGAAAAGAAACATGGATTTTGTTCTAAGAGTGAATAGAGTTGAAAAAGGTAAGCATTTACATAATGTCGACTAATCCATTCCAAGGGTCCTTGGAAACACCCACTAGTGTGGAAGGTTGCATTGATGATCTCAATTACTATGGTCACGAAAGAGAGAACTTGATTTCACTAAGGTTTTTCTTTGATACTAATCACATGACTTGGCAATGAAACATACCAACTCTCTTATGGGTGATGTGAAATTAGTGTTAGTGGCTTTAAAGTCATATGCATATTTAACCTTCTAGCATTGAATAGACATATGGAATTTTGAATAAATTATATTTATTTCTACTTAAATAGGGGATCTATAAATGTTTTATTATTTTGTATCGCTCGCTTTTTTTGGCTCGCTCACTTTTTGGTAATACTCCTTGTTCCTTTACTGAAAGGTCAAGATACCATTCTAACACTTCATTCACTAAGGACATGGGAAACCAAGCTGCTTTGTTGTCATTAGATTGATCCCCTTTGGCTCTACAACTTGCATCAGTGTTGGAGGGATATTTTTGGGGTGCCACACCCATTGTATTTTGGTAGTTTGAGATTTCCAAGAGCTCACTTTCCACGATTGTTATTTTGCCGATCATGGAGAATGCAGAAGTTAAAGCAATAATTAGCATCCATTAAATGTCAAGGTCACCATCATCACAAAAATGGTTAGCCATATTCCAAATTAGAGAGGAAAATGGCTTGTATCAATTGTCGATGAGAGATTTGGAAAATGATGGTCATCGTAGCATCATAGTTGCATGCACAGACATCTTGAAGTTAAATAGATAATTTGGTCCTTAAGTCTTGAAGTTTATGTGAGCTTGTGTTTTTCACAATTTGGGTCTTGAAGTGGTTTAGGGTCATGGTAGTGAAATAGAGACCAACGTGTTACGGAGTGTGCCTACAGTCATCTTCCTTGAGAGCAAGAAAGTGGTCGTGCAATCCGATCATGATTCGGAGGTAGCGAGCAAAAGTTATGGTCAAATTAGTGTGAAAGATAGGCCACATAAGAATTGGTCGTACTGGGCTAAATTTTTTTCCTATAGGGGTGAAGTAGAAAAGAGAATAGATAGAGTGCCAAGACTCATCATGTTTATTTGTGGCTAATTTTGCATAAAGCTGTTTGGACTAATTGTAGAAGCCTCACGATTGGTAAGGGAGATGGCACTTGTAAATACTATTTTGGACTCAAAGAATACATATTCCATCTATGCACTCAATTCAAGCATGTCTGCATCCAACGTAAACATCCTGCCCTTCTTCTTTCCTTTTGCTATCAAGTGACCGCAAAGGGCCCCGAAATGGCCTCGTATATATACTACCCTCTCGCCACACCGCGAAGGGCGTCTCAATCTGAGACAGTGCACTCTTGCACTTCTGGCTGTGCTACCTGCAGAGATTTGCTCCTAAACTCGAAATAGGAAAGCAACACTGGTCCTCTTACCAAGACACCGCGAACTTGGTTTGCTTTCTTGAGCTCCTTACCACGAACAAGGCTCTAATACCATGTGAAGATAGTGGGAGAGAGGGAAGGAGTCTCACTTGCGGCTTTCTCACATGCACAATGGGGGAATACACACACAGGTGGAGGCTGAAAACAGTTTTCCTCTTCTTAGTTGTGAAAGCCAAAAGAACTCTAGTACAAAGAAATAGAAGAACCCTATATGTGGGTCTCAAACCAAACTCAACTAACTAAGGTGCCATACTAACTGAGCCACAAACTAGAGTACATAAGGATAGTTGTCATCCAGCTATTATTCGTGGGCGGTGTACCAACTGCATCTGCAGCTAACAAGCCGGTGACATAAATGCACAACTGTCACCCTGGCATATCACGAGTGGAGCTCGATATCTCAACAACCTATCCATGTACCCATCTCCCACTTGTTGCAGTATAAAGCCTCATTGCCACCTGCTTGTTGCACACATCACCTCACCCACCACCTTTATACATGCCTGCCTTAATTTCTTGCTCCACCCACACTTGGTAGCAGGCACCTATTCCTCTCCCTACATTGTCCATTTACCTAGCCCTTGGCATCCCTTGCCTCGCCTCACATTCCAGGGTTATGTTAGTGTTAGGCTAGTTTAGATTGCATTTGGTAGGTTTGGGAGAGAGAAAGGGAAGGGTAGTTGGGTAGGGAAGGGAGGGCGATGTAGAGGGGAAATAAAGGGAAGGGCAGTGGGGCAAGGAAGGGAGGGCGAGGCAGAGGGGAAAGAAGGGAGGGAGGGAGGAGAGATGAAAGAGAGGCAAGGAAGAGAAAAGGGGAGGGAAGGTTGAGGTGGATCAGGGAGATGGATGGAAGGTGAGGGGGAAGGGGAAGGGGAAGGAGAATGCGTAGGTGAAGTGAGGAGAAGGCATACGTGAAGTGAGGAGAAGGTAGGGCCAAGCAAGGGTAGCAAGGTGAGGTGGTGGGTAGGGGAGGTGAGATGAGGCAACGGGCAATGAGGAAAATGAGGGATGAGTCTTTGCATCTAACTTTTAATAATTTTTACAATTTGCAAAGGAGCTCTTATATTGAAAAATACTAGAACATGCAAGAGTTTCCCTCTCAGGTGGCTAATACATGAGGCTATTGCATGTGAGGAAGTTAGAGACATGCAAATCGAAAAGAACATGCAAGGCAAAAAGGCTGCAAAATTAAGGTGGGAAGAAAAGTGGAGTGAGCAATCAAGGCCATCCTTGATCTGGTTTAATGATGAGAACTAGTATGTCTTGATGCAAGCGTAGTCTATCTTTTTTTAATGTCACAGTGGTTACCCCCGTCAATTCCTCAAACTCAAAGCCTTGGATCCTCTTTGAGCTTGGCATCAAAATCAATGATCTTACTTAGTCACGGTTTTTATCTAGTCAAGCTTGACTTAGATCTTGACTCAAACACTCAAGGAGCACCCTCTTTGAAAAGTCTTTTTCTAAATTAAGAGGAGAAGCTTTCTTCCATAAACCCCTTGGTCTCCCAAGTTCTTGATGCATAAGTTTTTGAGCTCAGAATGCCCTATTTGGATTAAGTTCCCATCACTTGCTTTTTGGTTGGATAATATAGTCAAAGCTATTGCAAGAGCTCTAGGAACTATGTTTCATGTTCCCCCCTCACTCGGAGGTGTTTCTTCCTAAAAGGCATGAGTACCTTGGAAACAAGTCCCTAACAACTATAGATTGTGGGGTCAGGTTGTCTACAGTTAAAGGGTATTTTCAGCTTCCAAGATGCCTGCTACATTTTCCATAAAGTGGGACATTCTACTTGCCTTGAAGCTATCAGATGCTACTTATAAAGCCCAAACTAAAGCACTGTAAATTCCAAGAAGCCCATTGATCTATAAAAATGACTCTAAGCCCTAGGAGAACAATGGCAAGTCCAAATTTGCTCTAATAAAGCTTAAAGATCAAGGAATGAAATGGAAAAGCAAGATTGGGGACCAACGACTAGGAGATACCAAAGGCTTGGAGGTATTGAAGGATGGATGGGGACCAAGAAGGCTAGGAGATACCAAAAAAGCATCTCCCTCAAAGCAACCAATAGCTTATGCAAGACATCTTTTGTGTGTTTTCAACTAGATGCAAGGAATATCAATTACCAAAAAAAGGAAGACTCAAGCTCTAGCACCTACATTTTTCAATCTTGAAAAGCATGCGAGAAGGCTCTTAGATAAGTTATCGCATGTGAAAAGCATGTGAGAAGGCTCTTAGATAAGTTATTGCAAGCTCATCCTTTTAATCATACATATAAGCTCTTTTATTAGAGATCTATGGTTGACCTAGTCTTAAGATCAATGCTTCTTATAAGGGGCTAAGCTTCAATGAGGCAAAAATACCAAAATCTTACCATTGTTGCCTATGTGAAGACCGATATGGTCGGCAAGAATCTTCTATCTTTTTATGAAAGCTGACATGGCACCTCTCAACATTTGAGAATCTTGGGAATTTGATGATTGAGTGCTTTTTCCCCACAAAATCCCTTTGCTATGGACTTTGCCACAAATTTTGCGATTATAATGCTACTATGACAAGTGGGACATGGTATGAAATGTGTAAAGAATTGGATGCTTACAGAAACCCTTGGCACAATAGGCAATAGGTGAGTGCATGTCGACTCTCGAGGTCTGCGGGGCACGAGGTTCCAAGGTAGAGCAAGCACCTAGTCAAAATTGCTCCTTGGGGATTGTGCCTCATCAACATTTTCCAATGATGTGGTCAGGCTTAGTGTAATGGGAAATTTCAAGGTTTGGGAAAGGACAACCTTAGTTGAGAATGCAGCCAGTTTAAAATTTTCAAACAAGATTGGATTGGTATTCAACAAGAAATGAGAAGATCAAAATTTCAGACTCCTGCTTTCCTGGACCCCCTCCATAGACACACATGGCCATCTAAGCGGGGCACACCCACTCATGGCCTACGCTGATAGGCATAGCACGCAAGTAACCAACTTAGGTGGGCGAACACCCAACCACTATTGTCATTGTTATATTGCCGATCAAAATTACAAATTTGCCGAGAAAACTTGTTGGCTAAGCTTTTTTTCACCTCCCTCCAAACATTGGATCATGGAATCAGGAGAGGGACCACATGGGGCATGGCAAGTGAGGAAAAATGAGTTTGTATAACATAGTTGTACATTGTCATCTTGAGTGGGAACCACTTTGAACACCTTGAAGCTTGACATCTCTCTAAGATTTTGGCAATGCATAGCTCTCTGAACTTTTGGCTACGGAAGCACCTCCATGTGTCTCCTCCTATTCTTCTCCACCTTCTCTTCTTCTTCCTCCTTTGCACCAGCTAAGCATCTAGTTGGTTAAGATTTCAAACTAGTCGGCCAGACAGTTGATCGTCAAGAAGAAACGAGTAGGTCAGAGTCTTTGAGATGTTCCAATTATTACCTATTCATGTGGGAGGGATCGTTTGCAAACCACCATGTCCCTATCAGCACAACTGGGTGCTGCTCGAGCTCCTCCTAGGCCCAATATAAAAACTAGGGTTTCCCTCGAATAAACCCAAATTCAAATTTTTGGTTTGGAAATCCCCCCTACACGTGAACTATCGATTTTCGATCGAGATTATAAAATTTACCGGGTTGATTGGCATTCAACAACAAGAAACCGATTGGCCGAGAGCCCTTTTTGGCAAGCTAACAAGTCGATGACATAAATGCACAACGGTCACCCTGGCATATCATGAGTGGAGCTCGATATCTCAACACTCCCCCTCGAGCTCAATCCCAATTCCTGCACCCCAAGCAGGTCGCTGAACTTGTGCAGCTTCTCTGCGCCCAATGCCTTCATGAATATGTCAGCTACCTGATCCTCTATGCTAACATAAACAAGATCAATAAGACCTACTAGAACTTCTCCCACACATAGTGATAATGCACCTCAATGTGCTTTGTTCTAGCATGATAGACTAGGTTATTTGCCAAGTGTATACTGCTCATGTTGTCATAATAAATAACAACTGGCCCATCTGTAGACTGATGCATATCATAAAGTAGCTTACGCAACCAAGCTACCTCACATGCATCCATTGTTGCACCCCTGTACGAGCCCTGTACTCAGCCTCTATGCTCAACAAGGCAACTGTAGGCTGTCTTTTGCTGCTCCAAGTGACTGCAGCACTCCCAAAAAAGAACACATATCCACTGGTAGATCGTCTATCAGAAATACTACCAGCCCAATCAGCATCAGTGTATCCACGCAACTGTATCTGAACCCCAGTCTCATAAAATAGTCCATACTACAATGTGGACTTCACATACCTCAGTATGCATCTAGCCGCATCCAAATGCGGTTTCCTTGGAGCCTACATAAACTGACTTACCAACCCATTAGCATAGCTCAACTTTGGAGTGGTAATAGTCATATAAATCAAACTTCCTACTATGCATCTATACATAGTAGGGTCTTCCAGAAGCTCACCTGCATTTGCGCTCAACTTCACATTCTGCTCCAAAGGAACTGAAATAGGCTTACAGCCTGTCATCCCATATTTGGACAGCATGTCCAATCCATACTGCCTCTGCAAGAGCCATATCCCACTTGTGGATCTAATCACCTCAATGCCCAAGAAGAAATGCAGCTCTCCCAAATCCTTCATCTCAAACTTCTACTTCAATAGCATCTTAACATGAAGGATATCTTCATCACTATCACCTGTGATGATCAAATCATCAACATAAATGACAAGCAGCATAATGCCTTTCTCAAATTTTTTCACATAAAGTGAGAAATCTGCCTTGGAAATCTAAAAGCCAATAGTGACAAGATACTGTCCTATCTTGTCAGACCATGCTCTGGGTGCTTGCTTCAAGCCATACAAGGCTTTCTTCAACCTGTAGACAAACTCAGGATGAACAGCATGAACATAACCTGGTGGCTGCTCCATATAGACCTCTTCTCGCAAATCACCATGCAAGAAAGCATTCTTTACATCCATGTGATGTAAAGACCATCCCTTTGATGTAGCCATAGCAATGACTGCTCTTACGGTTTCCATCCTTGCAACCGGACTGAATGTTTCTTCATAATCAATGCCATATGTCTGTGCATACCCCTTGACAACTAATCTTGCATTATATCTATTCACATAACCATCTGCATTGTGCTTCACCTTTTAAACCCACTTGCAGCCAATTGCATTCTTGTCTTATCCTGCATAGACAAAGGAGTTTTACCAATCTGCACAATAGGATGTGCAGTATCATTACCAGTCTCAACGAATCTTGGTCTTTCCATTTTCCTTGCATCCTGCATCCATTCTGCATGACCTGTCATGTGGTTTGATGCACCTAAGTCAACATACCACACATTATTGCTTTCTTCTGCACTTGTCATAGAATTGGTCATGTGCTGCACCATAAACAATTTTGTCATCACCCTGTCTACTAGAGGATGCATAATTGCCTTGCTACAATTTTCTAGTCATGATGTCATTCTGCTTTTTATAGCAATCTTTAACCATATGACCCATTTTACCACAGTATTAGCATTCAACATTGTTGTTTGCATTTTGGCCTCTCTACCATCCACCATGACCTCTTTGGCTCCCCCTACCTCTAAGGTTACCACATCCTCCTCCATAGGACTGGTTTTCTTAAATTTGCTGCATATTTTGATTTCTGCCACGGCCTCCAGATTGGCCTGCTCTACCTCTGCCTGTACCTCTTCCATCATTTGAGTAGAAGATAGTTTCTTTTGAAGTTCCTCCTGAAGGAGATGCACCACCATTTCTTTGCTCTTTAGAAATTAGAAGAGCAATCAACTCTTCAAAAATAGGAAATTTTTCACGGACGGCAATGGTTGTCTGAAATTGTGCATAATCCTTTCCTAGACCATTCAAGGTCACAGAAACTAAATCATCATCTTCCATTGGTGACCCAATGGAAGCAAGTGCATCTGCAATCTTCTTCACCTTCATGTGGTAGTCATTGATGCTCATATTTTCTCTCTGCACATTATGCAACTCCTGGTTGAGCTGCATTTTCCTGGCTTGCATATTTGTGCTATACATTTTTGTCAAACTATCCCATGCCTCATTTGGCGTGCTTGCATCCTAAATATGCACAATCATAGAATCTGAAATACTGATAAACACCAGTACATAACTCTTTTGGCTCTCTCATGCCATCCTTTAAATCCCTGCAACTCCTATTGATTGGGAACATTAGGAATAACTGGTTCTTGTTCAGCTCCAGTAATGAACTCCCAACAGCCTTTTCTCTTAAGGAAATTCGTCATTCTAAACTTCCATGCTTGGAAGTTGTTCTTGTCAAGCTTTTCAGTGACTATCTGTGAAAGAGCATCAGACGCCATTATAGAACACTGAAAAAATATTCTGTCATTGCAAAAAACACAACTTTTGCCTCACAAGGGCAAATCTACAAAAGTGACGAAAGTGGCATTTGACCACACAGTCACTTCCTAGTGACGATTTTGCATCAACAGGCAATAAGAATGATTTTATGACTCCCAATATCTCTGTGCACAGGGATACAATGCAATTTCTGCGGCAAATTTTCATCGATGTGCAGAACAGTGGTCGCACAACAAAAACAGTGCACTTTTTTGAATGCCTGCGGAAAACTTCCGCCACCAAAACGGGCCCTGAAATGGCCTCAAATCAAAAAAATAATGTCACTAAGGGCGTCATCCTATCCCATGGCTTGCACTTTTTGGCTATGCTATCTATAGAGATTTGCTCCCAAACTCGAAAAAGGAAAGCAACAGTGATCCTCTTACCAAGACACCACAAACTTGGTTTGCTTTCTTGAGCTCCTTACCACGAACCCGAGCTCTGATACCATGTAAAGAGAGTGGGAGAGAAGTAAGGAGTCTCACTTGCAGCTTTCTCACATACACAATGGGGGAATACACACGATGGTGGAGGTTGAAAATAGTTTTCCTCTTCTTAGTTGTGAAAACCAAAAGAACTCTCTCTAAGTACAAAAGGAATAGGTGAACCCCATATGTGGGTCTCAAACCAAACTCAACTAACCTAGGTGGCATACTAACTGAGCCACTAACTAGAGTACATAAAGATAGCTGTCATCCAGCTATTATTCATGGGTGGTGTACCAACCGTAGCTGCAGCTAACAAGTCAGTGACATAAATGCACAATGGTCACCCTAGCATATCATGAGTGGAGCTCGATATCTCTACACAATTGTCCAATTTGTTGCAATACATCTCCTTGCCAACAAGGTCTTTCCTTTTCTTCTTTGTCCTCTATACCATGGTTCCTATCTCCACATTCTAGAAGACCTTCACCATCACCTTTCTAGAAACAAAATTCATCTCATGTGGGCAGCATGACATTTTGCATGGGCCACTTTTTTTGTAGTCACTCAAAAGACACCCATGGTGGTAGCAGGCTTAAAGAGGTTTAGGGCACAACATAGAATTCCAAAGGCTAGACTTGACACCCATGTTAGCATGTTGAATAGCTTTGCAGCCACACTCCCCTTCACTATTTCCACATACCTTACAGTCACAGTTGCAGCATGCTCCATGAATCCCAAAACTATGGGTCCTCAGCTGGTTGACTGCATCCTTCAAAAAACACATTTGCACATGATAAATACAGCAACATCTATACCTGTCCTTCATCCTTTTAATGAAATAAGGCTTCAAGCACTCAAATGAGTGTTGCTGAATCTTGATCTCTGGAAGTTTTTCCTTGAATTGTTGGAAGAACTCAACCTATGCTGGTGCACAAAACAAAGGGAGCATAGTTGGATAGAAATTATGGATAGAAATCACTCTATGGATAGAAATCATAGCACATATGTAAAGCACTCCATGGACATACTGAGAACTTGTAAAGTAGTCACAAAGCACATACAGAGAACTTGTAAATTTCATGCAAAGCACATTACAAGTAGAAAGTAGTGGAAAAGCACTCATAAAGTAGTCAAGAAAAGCCCGAGCAGTAATAAAGCACTGCCAAAGCAGTAACAAGCACATGCAAAGCACTGCCAAAGCACATGTAAAGGACTTGGGCAAAAAGCCTTTGATATGACGATTGTTTTCAAGGACTTCAAAATCAAATCCTTGGCAGTGTCCACATCTTAATTGATGCCTCACATGTAAAGAAGTCAAGGACCTATATCGCTAATTGATGGTTATATCAATGAGTGGGGAGGCCTTCCAAATGTCAATTGATGCCTCACATGTAAATAAGTCAGGGACCTATATAGTTGTGTATTATCAAAGGTTACATTTTGATTTTGGATTTCTAGTTCTACAAATTACTTTATTCTATAAATTCCTTTACATTATTTTGCTTTATCTATAAATTTCAATTGCCAAATCTTTTTGATTTGATCTTGGATTTGATAGACATGGAAGTATCCTACAATTTCACCTAACATAAATCATACTTAGCATTCCACATTTGGAAACAGTAAGACATCATTCTTAAGTTTGATTATTTAGATCAGAGTAGGCCCAAGGAAGGGGCTCTGGCTGCTCCTTCTGCTCCAACTCTTGCTGATCGGCTGGATGTACGAATGAAGCACAAAGGCCTCCTTGTATAGGGCCCAAAGGTTGTGGACAACGAATAAATGATGCTGCATGGTCATTGGTGGTAAGTGCATATTGACCACCACATGAGGACACAAAACTACATGCTTCAATCAGCTTTGGAGGTAAGTTTTCACCAACACTACCTTGGCCATTGTTTAGAGCTCTAACATAGCACTTACAATATTTATTACACTAGTAGCACATCTTTGACCTGCACCATTGGAGCACATAACAAGTACCACCATCACACCATTGACTTGCAGTGTACTACACTGACAGGCACTATTGTAGCACTAGTAGACCAGTATTAGAGATATAACATGTACTAGAACTCTTAAGAAGTTCTAGCTTAGCTTTGACTAGCACTAATTGTGCACTAACAAGCACTATTAGAGCACTATTATAGTAGTGCCAAGCACTGGGACTATATCAAGTTTTGGCATAGCCCTGGATAACACTATTACAACACTATTATAGCACAATTAGAGGACTAACATGTACTTGAACTCTTGAGAGGTTCTAGTTGTTGAGATATTGAGCTCCACTCGTGATATGCCAGGGTGACCGTTGTGCATTTATGTCACCGACTTGTTAGCTGAAGATGCGGTTGGTACACCGCCCACGAATAATAGCTAGATGACAGCTATCCTTATCTACTCTAGTTCGTGGCTCAGTTAGTATGCCACCTTAGTTAGCTGAGTTTGGTTTGAGACCCACATATAGGGTTCTTCTATTTCTTTGTACTAGAGTTCTTTTGGCTTTCACAACTAAGAAGAGGAAAACTGTTTTCAGCCTCCACCTTTGTGTGTATTCCCCCATTGTGTAAGTGAGAAAGCCGCAAGTGAGCTTCCTTCCTTCTCTCCCACTATCTTCACATGGTATCAGAGCCTTGTTCGTGGTAAGGAGCTCAAGAAAGCAAACCAAGTTCGCGGTGTCTTGGTAAGAGGACCAGTGTTGCTTTCCTTTTTCGAGTTTGGGAGCAAATCTCTGCAGGTAGCACAGCCGGAAGTGCAAGAGTGCACTGTTTCAGATTGAGACGCCCTTCATGGTGTGGCAAGAGGGCAGTATATGCTGCAGGAGAGGGCAAAGCCCTCAGTGATTCAAGGCCATTTCGGGGCCTGTTTTAAAGGTGGAAGTTCTTCACAGGCACTCAAAAAAAGGCCCTATTTTTGCTGTGCAACCACTGCTCTACTGGTCGGTGAAAAGTTGCCGTAGAAATTGCATCGTATGCCTAAGTGCAGAGATATTGGGAGTTGCAGAATCATGCTTGTTGCGTGTTGATGCAAAATCGTCACTAGGAAGTGACTATGTGGTCAAATACCACTTTCGTCAGTTTTGCAAATCTGCCCGTGTGAGGCAAAAGCTATGTTTTTTATAGTGATAGAATATTTTGCAATGTTCTGTAATGGCATCTGATTCTCTTTCACAGATTTTCACTGAAAAGCTTGACAAGAACAACTTCCAGGCATGGAAGTTTAGAATGACAAATTTCCTTATGGGAAAAGGCTATTGGGAGTTCATTACAGGAAATGAAGAAGAACCAGTTCTTCCTAATGTTCCCAATCAACAGGAAATGCAGGCATTTAAAGGATGGCATGAGAGAGAAAGAAAAGTTATGTACTGGCTGTCTATCAATATTTCGGATTCTATGATTGTGCATATTCAGGATGCAAGTACGCCAAAGGAGGCATGGGATACTTTGGCAAAAATGTATAGCACAAATACACAAGCCAGGAAAATGTAGCTCAAGCAAGAGTTGCACAATGTGCAGAGAGAAAATATGAGCATCAATGACTACCACATGAAGGTGAAGAAAATTGCAGATGCACTTGCTTCTATTGGGTCGCCAGTGGAAGATGATGATCTAGTTTCTGTGACCTTGAATGGTCTAGGAAAGGATTATGCACAGTTCCGGACATCCATTGCTGTCTGTGAAAAATTTCCTGATTTTGAAGAGTTGTTTGCTCTTCTAATTTCTGAAGAGCAGAGAAATGGGGGTGCATCTTCTTCAGGAGGAACTTCAAAAGAAACTGTCTTCTACTCAATTGTTGGAAGAGGTAGAGGCAGAGGTAGAGGAGGCCATGGTAGAAATCAGAATATGTAGCAAACTCAAGAAAACCAGTCCTATGGAGCAGGACATGGTAACTCTAGAGGCAGGGGGAGCCAAAGAGACCGTGGTGGATGGCAGAGAGGCCAAAATGCAAACAGCAATGTTGAATGCTACTACTATGGTAAAATGGGTCACATGGCTAAGGACTGCTACAAAAAGTAGAATGACATTATAAATGGAAAATTGCAGCAAGGCAATTATGCATCTTCTAGTAGACAGGGTGATGACAGAAATGAGCATCTATTTATAGTGCAGCACATGACCAATTCTGTGACAAGTGCAGAAGAACGAAATGATGTGTGGTATGTTGACTCAGGTGCATCAAACCACATGACAAGTCATGCAAAATGGATGCAGGATGCAAGGAAAATGGAAAAACCACGATTTGTGGAGACTGGTGATGATACTGCACATCCTATTGTGCAGATTGGTAAAATTCCTTTGTCTATGCAGGATGGGAAAAAGAAATACCTGTCTGATGTATTTTATGTCCCGAATATCACCAAGAACCTAATTTCTATTGGTCAAATTGTTGAGCAGGGCTTGCAGCTCAAATTTAATCCTCTTGGATGCTTTGTTGAGGATATGAAAAATAACGGTCGCTTGATAGCAAAAGGAAAGAAGAAGGGCAGGATGTTTACATTGGATGTAGACATGCCTGAATTGAGTGCAGCAATGTTTGCACATGGGACTGGTGTTGTTGCAGATATTGATATCTGGCATAAAAACGTTGGTCATGTTAATGTACAGCGACTTAAATCAATGCAGGCCCAAAATATTGTTGCAGGATTGCCTAAATTCAAGGTTGCAGAAATGCAGAAAGTTTTTGAAGCCTGTCAATTTGGAAAACAGGCAAGGAAACCATTTCCTAGGCATGTTCAAGAGAGTAAGAACTCATTGGAATTAATCCACTCTGATGTGTGGACTACTAAAGCTGCATCTATTGGAGGCTGTCATTATTTTGTCACTTTTATTAATGACTACAGCAGAAAAGTTTGGGTGCATTTTATGAAAAAGAAAAGTGAAGTGTTTGGGCATTTCAAAGCCTTTAAAGCTATGGCTGAAAAAGAAATAGGCCTGCAAATAAAATGCCTAAGGTCAAATGGAGGGGGAGAGTACCTCTCAAATGAGTTTGCAAGGTTCTTGCAGGAGCATGGCATAAAGCAACAATATTCATGCAGTCATACCCCATAGTAAAATGGACTTGAAGAAAGGAAAAATAGGCATATTAGAGAGGTATCTCGGGCCATGCTAAATGAAAAAGATCTACCAGATTATTATTGGGCTGAAGCAGTTGCTACAGTAGTTTACATAATGAACAGGACTCCCACTGCAGCAATACATGGCATGATGCCAAAGGAGATGTATACTGGTAGGAAACCAGATATTTCTCATTTGAAAATTTTTGGTTGCATTGCCTATGTTCATGTGCGAGATGAGTTGAGAACCAAGTTGGATCCAAAAGCTGAGAAGTGGATCTTTATTGGTTATTCTCTGCAGCAGAAAAGGTATAGATGCTATAACCCTTCTACTCATAAGTTTACAGTGAGCAGAGATGTTGTTTTTGATGAGATGATCAGCTGGTATAAACCAGTAAATGTGATGATTGATGTAGATGCAGAAAATGGTAATGCTGCACAGAATTCACAGCAGCAATCACAAAATATCAGTGGACCTGCAGTGTCCTCTAGCAGTGGTTCACATACTTCCCCATGGACAAGCAGATTGAGATCTGGAGAATCTCCTCAAAGCAATGCAGATAGTGGTACACAGGTATTACGAAAAGGAACTTCCTTCTCTCCCACTATCTTCACACTAGTGTGGCTCTAGCACAGCCATGAAGAACACTATTACAACACTATTGTAAGAAAATAGTACACAGCGGAAGATAACAACAAAACGCAAGTACACGATGGAAAGCTGGAGAGAATACAAAAATTCTGATATACCAAACTGCTGATACAACTGATGGTTGGCTGTCCACCCGTGCGCTCTACAGACAGAGCTTCGATGGTGATCTAGACAGATGCTGGACGGAGGACTATGAGCATGAAGAACTGGTGATATGATGATAGGGGGTGGCCACTTATATAGTGTGAGTGGTTGACGGTCGGCCTTGTAATAGGCAGTCGGCCTAATAGACAGTCGGCCTGAAAGACCAACCGACCCTTCAGAAAACATGCCGTCGGGCAGATGAAGGATCGCGCATAGGTCATACCGTCGGGCTTTGAAGGACCCTGCCGCTGGGGGCTTTGCCCCCAGACCCCCACCGGGGGCCTGCGCCCCCCGGACCCCCTGCTATCGGGGGGGCTATCGCCCCCCCGAACCCCCCCTTTGTGCAGACAAGTATCTACTCTTGGCTCCTAAGCCGTCTCATAACCATCTGGTCTACTCTAAGACCCCTTCCAGTGTCTAAACTGGGGATCCCTCCCAATATCCGATACCCATCATGGCTTCTCCTCATATGGGGGCCTTACAACATTGGGTACACAGAATATTGGTGGGTTACATGAGAGGTGGACATTTGAGCTAACTCTAACACTATTAGAGCACTATTAGAGGACTAATATGTACTTGAATCCCACTAGCATAATTCATCATGTTTGCAAAATAGACTCTAAATCTTACTTCAATAATGCATTCAAACTTGCATTGCTCCATCCATAGATGGTCTGCAAGTTTAGTAACTCAAGGGAGGCACGTAGAACAGAGAATGTGCACTTCTCAAACAATGGATTCGATGCTATAGTAAAAATATCATCCTGCTCCATGTTATCATCCCTACCAATCCCACACCATGCTTTAAGGGGGTAATGGTGGGAGTAAGGATGATTCAAATGATGTAGATGTGCCACAAGGTGATGATACAATCTTCTATGACATCACTTAGATAGGAGGCATCTTGATGGATGCACGAGGGAAGGACATCATGGCCTTCATGCGATCTATGATTGCTAACAACTACAGAGATCGCTTTATTCACTACAAAGAGCAGCCATAAAATTTGGCTGATGAGACCATCGCTGTTGTTCGCTCTAGGTATCCCAATCCCCCCAATGTTCAGTTCACAGATAAATGGGCAAAGTCAAAGATTGTTATGATACTTGCCAATAAAAGATATTCGCTTAAGAGGCAGGCACCAGCCGAGATTGCTAGGAGAAAGGGAAGTCAACCACCAAGCAGCCAGCCCCACACCACTCACAAGCATGAGTGGAAGAAAGCAATGAAGGTAGTGAAGGTGGACCCCAGTCTAGACCCGAGCCTGCAGCACATGGAGGCACGAAGGATCCAAATGGAGCAATATGAAAACGTGTATTTTGGAGTAGGGGGTGTTGAATCATGGGAGGCCCAATTTATAAGTATTGATCTCAAATTATATTATGTTTATGTGGTTTGTTAGAGGTTGTTTCTTTGATATCATGGGGAGGTACCCTACTCCTATTGAGACAGCCTATTACCACCACCATCATAGAGAAGATACATGGAGGCACTTCTATGATGATGGGTTGATTACTGAGGAGCAATATATCTGGGCTACTGGAGCGGCCCCCCAGGTATTTAAAAGTAATTAAATAATGTCAATATTATAAATAAAGATTTGATTTTTCATACATTGATACATGTTGTCCCTCATTTAAAGGGCCCTAGGGTTGATCAGGAGGAAGAAGATAAGGAAGAAGGGAGCGAAGAAGGGAGCGAGGACGTGGAGAACTTAGATTAGTCGTAGAAGTAGTGCTAGCTACTCTTTTTTGTACTTGAAGCCATTGTCTTGGCTTCATGCCTCTCTTGTATATACACTCCTCTTATTTTTTGTACTTGAAACCAAAGGACGTGGCTTGGCTTCGTGCTATATGTACATAGAAGCGCTTTTTGGGCTATGAATTAATATACACTCCTTTTATTTTTTTGGCTTTCAATTTCCTTGTGCAATGTTCTATCAATGAATGCCTTGTGAACTAAATGTTTTGGAGTTGTAATGTTTTATTCGAAATTGTAATCGTCGGCTATAGACGTGCTTGGAATCATGCTAATTAAAATGCAGTTGTCTGTAAGAATTGAATTGCACAATGTGGAAATGGTATTCTTGTAACCACATAGCATACTCAACATACACAGCATGGCTATCTCACGGCATTGTGCACAACATTTCAGCCTTGTAAAGCCTCTTGGCTCTATTCCTGGCATCATTGCCATAAGCCTTGTAATACAACTTAGATTTTATATATTGCAGTTCTATTTTCACCAAGAGTTCAAAGATTTCACTTGACACAATCAGTGTATTTGCAGTTGATTCATACAGAGATTTTCACGACACTTTTAAGTACATTTCTTGCACCATGTCTATGACTAGCAACCTCAATCTAGAGGCATTTGCTAAGTTAGACAACTCCAATTACAGTACATGGAAATACCAAATGGAGACCATTCTTGTACTTCAGGACAAATGGGAGTATGTCGATGGTCTACACCTAGACCATTAGATGATCTAGCCACAAGTAGCTCTACTCCACATGTTGTCACAACACCGGCAACGGGATCTACAACTACACAAACAATTTTCGCACCAGTAGCAGATCCTGCCATTGCCCAAGCTCAGGCAGAATGGGATAAGAAAGACAAGTATGCGTATCATCTGATCAAGCAAAATGTGCAAGATGTCATGTTAGGACAGCTCAACATAGTCAAGACATCAAAAGAAGCATGGGGTATGTTTGTAGCTCTCTACAAGTCAAAGAACACATCCAAGATTCTCACACTGAGAAACTAGATCAATCAGAGTGTCCGTAACAACAGTGAAACTAGTCATGCTTATGTACTCTGCATAAAAGACTACAACAATCAACTTGCAGAACCCGGCAGAAATGGTTCAAGTCATCCTGAATGGACTAGGAGAGGGATACGAGAATCTAGTCCAGAATATTGCCATCTAATGAAAAATTCTGACACTGGAAGCACTTCAGTCAGTTCTACTTGGTGAAGAACTCAAAACTCAGGCATTGCAAGCACGTAAAGGTCATTCTAATGATCAAGCATTCACAGCTTCAGACAGAAGTAGAGGTAGAGGTAGAGGTAGATCATATTAAAAAAGTGGTCATCATCAGCAACAAAATCAAAATCCACATCGACATCAGCATCAACATATCCTCAGCGGCATCAGAATCAACAAAGAGGAAATCATTCCAACCGAGGAAGATTTCAAGGACGAGGGAATGCATCCACCAATGTGTCAAACATTCAGTGCAATTAGAGGTGCAAGAGGATTACCAAAAAGCGAGCGAAGAAAAGCGAGCAGCCCCAAATAAACGAGCAAGATTAAATAGGTTTCAAGCGAGCGAGAACCTCATCCAGCATCTTATTCCTCTCAATATCATTGGAACAATTGATGTGATCATAAGCAAATTAAACATATTCCAACAATGAAGGCATGCCTGAAACTCACAATTAACTTCTCTTTCATCCCCATACTATCAATTTGAGTCGTTGTGGAGAGGTAGAGACACAACAATACATAAAATTTGCGATAAAAAAAGCAAACACTACTCAGATTGAACATCCACACAGCAATATAATGATAGATCACAATGTAGAATATATGACTGAAAATATGTAAACATGATCATGTGCTACATATACATATCATGTCTTTTATGCTTGCAGAAGATCATCCATACATTCGATCCAAAAACATGGAAACAGAACTAACTATGTCAAAAGAAAAAAAATACGTTTTCATCATAAGGATTAATTTTGCTTAGTGAAAATACCTATGTAATCTGGACAATACCATGCTTTAAAAAACTTAGGGAGCCAAAAAAGGATTTTAGCCCTCCATATTTCTATTATGACCAATGTCTGAATGATAGTTCTATCGGAACTAGAAATGAATGCATCCCAGTATCCTATAGACTATTATGTTAAAGTCAATACGTGACCACAAACTCAAGCATAAGAGGAGCATGATTCAAGTGAAATAATTGGCAAAGACACTCGGTAACTAGTATCCTACTGCATCTAACGAAAAATATGCACCAGGCATTAACAAGCTTTTATTTCCACCCGTATAAGCAAACTCGTATCTTGTAGTATGAAAAACTTTAAGGAAAACATTTCACTTAATGCATCAGTTAAGCCAGTGACTACTCATCATGCACAATCAAACAATCATCAAGGAAAGTCTAGTCAAGCAAGTTGAAGCAAAAAACCAAATATCTATTCGGATCTATGCCGTGGTGTATCCGCCAACCATGAGTAGCAAAAGAACCTATGAAAAAAGAAAAATAGGGATTATGCCACTCTACCATGATCACTTCCATGCTACAAATAAGGGAATACATAGTCATTTTAGGGTACTTTTAGGGTTCATTCCCAACCACTAAAAAGAGAGCCAATGCTATCTATTTGTATTCATAAAATCTTTATGAACATTATCATGTTCAATATAAGGATAGGAGCCAGCTCAATGGGTAGTCTTAAACAAATATAAATACTATTCAAATTTTAACCTTATGCAAAAGCTTTTTTTTAAACACAAAGTAAAACTTGATTATACATATAGATGGGAATCAGGTCACCATTGTAAGTATGTATTTAGTAATTAAGTTGAAAATATTCCCTTAGAAAAATAGCTCAATCAACATAGTACCCATATTATATATCCAAAATTTACAAGATCTCATTCATACCATTAGATTGTTTTCATCACTTGTCATCAGTACTAACCTCAATTGGTGTATTTGGGTCAAAATAGTTTTTAGTATAGGATATAATGGAGCAATACATTTATGTAATATCTAGTGATCATAGTTTCTAATATAGGATAAAATGGAGCATAGAGTAATGTTGTCATTCAAAAATGATAATATACCTTCCTTGACCATATACAAGTATCATGCATTCATAAAAAAAGTTAGTCATAAACTGCAATATAATGTGCCCATAATGCATGTACATTAAATCTTCACATGTTAGAATGTGAGAAAGGGAATAATTTAACTATGAAATCAGGGATCAATGTAGGAAATGGTCTTCTATGCACACATATATGCTAAGGGTCCATCTAATACAATATTGGAAATTGATGTGAGTATAAGTGTATGCATCCATCGGTGATGTATATGAGTGTATGCATCCATTTGTGATGTATATTGTTGTACTAATCCATGGTGCTTTACGGCTTGAGTTGTTTGTAGCGCAATTAATCACAACAATTTTGTATTTTTTAAAAGAAAAATGCCATAAACATTTCATGCTGCAAAATACACACACAAAAATGGCATTTGTAGCATTAATCCAAGCATTTCCTACAAGCAATCTCCATCCCTCCCTTTCTTGCTTACTCTTTCAGCCACCTCCACCCTCTTGTTGCCCTTCAAGACTGCCTCTTGCCTCCTTGCCTCCTTGCTTCCTCACCTCCTCACCTCCTTGCTTCTTTGCCTTCTCACCTCCTTGCATCATGCTTGTTGCTGGCAATTCCAAGGCTGTCCCTCCCCTCATTGGCCAGCTCCTCTACTCCTCACATCATCCTTCTCCTCATTTTGGTGTCTCTAATGAATAGCTTGGGGGTCTTGTTTCTGGAGGGGGGAAGCATCAGAATGGCAACACCTTAATGCGCTGTCATTTTTTGTGCTTTTGCCACCCAAAAACAAGACCTGCAAAGCCCTTGCTTAAGCTTGAATGAGCCTCTTGATTTTGGGCGTGTTAAGCCATTTTTGACCATTATACCCCCAAAATCAAGAGGCTCATTCAAGCTTAAGCAAGGGCTTTGCAATCAGATTAGGAATTGGCAAACTCAATTTGGGAATGGTCAGAAATACTTTGTCTTTGAATAATGCCTTGGATCATGGGATGGGGTCCCATGAACCTGCTGCCTATGACGACGAATGGTTCTGCCCTCGACTAAAGGTGACGTGTGTAGTAGTAAAAGGATAGCCCTCATGGAATCTCTAAGGGGTCTTGATTTTGGCCATGATTTGCACATTCTAGCACTTGAGCCATATATCAATTTCCAACACTTGAGGCATATAGTGGCTTTGCCCATGCAATGTTTCCAGCTGCAATCCAAGCCTCAAGCAATCTCATATTCTGTATCCAGAGACACCATGAGGGGTAGAGCCTCTTTTTGGTAGTCTCACTAGCAATATGTATTGAAAAAAAAATATATTCAATTATTATATTCTTCCTTGCTATATGAATGCTCTTAATGCATCCAAATTGTAGAACTACTTCAATACTACTTCTTAGTTATATTGTATAATAACCTCCATATGTATGCTCGTGAGACAACAAAAAAGAGACCTGGCAACCCAAAAATGATAGTGCATTGATGCGCTGCCATTTTTGGGCTACTAGGCCTCTTTTTTAATGTTTCCTGAACATAAGAACAAGCACTTGTGTTCCTTACCTTTCTTTCCAATGGGGGTTTTGATTTTGGGGGTGTATGCCAAAAATTGATAAACAACATTATTTGATGCATATAGTTTTATTAAATCGATAAAATGGGCATGAAAACATCTAAATTGGCTCTTGCCATTTGATTTGATGTATGACATGACCCCATTTGGATTTGTAATTCCAAAGATATGGGGTCTTACTTTTAGGGCTTGAATGCCTAAAATAGGCAGCGCGCCAATGCACTGCCTATTTCATACATTTAGGCCTCAAAAGTAGGACCCCATGTAGGACCAAATGAGGTCCTACTTTTGAGGCCTAAATGCATGAAATAGGCAGCACATTGACAAGCTACCTATTTCAGGAATTTAGGTCCTAAAAGTAGGACCCCATATCTTTGGACTTACAAATCCCAATGGGATCATGTCCTATATCAAATCGAACGGCAAGAGTCAATTTAGATGGTTTTCATGCCTGATTTCTCCATCAATCAAAACTGTATGCATAAATATATACATCAAGATATGCATCAATATATGCATCAATATATACATATGTATGTATGTATATATATATATATATATATAGATACATACATACATACATACATACATACACATATAGATATATATGTATGTATATACATACATATATACATACTTACATACATACAGCAAAATGGGGGTCTTGATTTTGGGGGGGGTATGCCAAAAATTAAGGCCTTAAAAGTAGGACCCCGTATCTTTGGACTTATAAATCCAAATGGCGTCATGTCATATATCAAATCAAATGGCAAGAGCCAATTTAGATGATTTTCATGTCCATTTTCTCCATATATCAAAATTGTATGCATCAATATATACATCAATATATACAAATATGCATCAACATATACATACATACATACATATATATATATATATGTATGTATGTATGTATGTACATGCATATATATACACACATACATACATACAAACATCAAAAGTAAGACCCCATTGGTTTCCCATGTCATGCATTTTGTTGTCTCTTGAGCATAACAACAAGCACTTGTGTTCTTTACCTTTCTTTGCAATGGGGGTCTTGATTTTGGGGGGGTATGCCAAAAATTGATCAACAACATTATTTGATGAATATAGTTTTAGTTGATGGAGAAAATGGACATGAAAACCATCTAAATTGGATCTTGCCGTTTGATTTGATATATGACATGACCCCATTTGGATATGCAAGTCCAAAGATACGGGGTCCTACTTTTAGGGCCTGGATGCCTAAAATAGGCAGCGCGTTAACGCACTGCCTATTTTAGGCATCCAGGCCCTAAAAGTAGGACCCCATATCTTTGGACTTACAAACCAAATGGGATCATGTCATATATCAAATCGAACGACAAGAACCAATTTAGATGGTTTTCATGTCCATTTTCTCCATATATCAAAATTGTACACATCAATATATACATGTATGCATCAACATATACATATACATACATATATATATACATATATATATATATATATACATATATATATATATACATACACACACACACACACACACACACACACACACACACACACACACACACACACACACACACACACACACATATATACACATATAGATATATATGTATGTATATACATACATATATACATACTTACATACATACAGAAAAATTAGGACCCCGTTGGTTACCTATTTCATGCATTTTTTTGTCTCATGAGCATAAGAACAAGCACTTGTATTCCTTACCTTTCTTTGCAATGGGGGTCTTGATTTTGGGGGGGTATGCCAAAAATTGATAAACAACATTATTTGATGAATATAGTTTTAGTTGATGGAGAAAATGGACATGAAAACCATCTAAATTGGATCTTGCCATTCGATTTGATATATGACATGACCCCATTCGGATATGCAAGTCCAAAGATACGGGGTCCTAGGGCCTGAATGCCTAAAATAGGGAGCGCGTCAACGCGCTGCCTATTTCATGCATTTAGGCCTCAAAAGTAGGACCCCATTGGGTTGCCCAATGGGGTCCTACTTTTGAGGCCTAAATGCATGAAATAGGCAGCGCGTTGACGCGCTCCATATTTTAGGCATTCAGGCCCTAAAAGTAGGACCCCGTATCTTTGGACTTACAAATCCAAATGGGGTCATGTCGTATATCAAATCAAACGGCAAGAGCCAATTTAGATGATTTTCATGTCCATTTTCTCCATATATCAAAATTGTATGCACAACATATACATCAATATATACATATATGCATCAACATATACATACATACATACATACATACATACATACATATATATATATATATATATATATATATATATATATATGTATGTATGTATGTACATGCATATATATACATACATACATACATATAAACATTAAAAGTAAGACCCCATTGGTTTCCCATGTCATGCATTTTGTTGTCTCTTGAGCATAACAACAAGCACTTGTGTTCTTTACCTTTCTTTGCAATGGGGGTCTTGATTTTGGGGGGGTATGCCAAAAATTGATCAACAACATTATTTGATGAATATAGTTTTAGTTGATTGAGAAAATGGACATGAAAACCATCTAAATTGGATCTTGCCGTTTGATTTGATATATGACATGACCCCATTTGGATATGCAAGTCCAAAGATACAGGGTCCTACTTTTAGGGCCTGGATGCCTAAAATAGGCAGCACGTTAACGCGCTGCCTATTTTAGGCATCCAGCCCCTAAAAGTAGGACCCCATATCTTTGGACTTACAAACCAAATGGGATCATGTCATATATCAAATCGAACGACAAGAACCAATTTAGATGGTTTTCATGTCCATTTTCTCCATATATCAAAATTGTATGCATCAATATATACATGTATGCATCAACATATACATATACATACATATATATATACATACATACATATATATATACATACATACATACACACACACACACACACACACACACACACACACACACACACATATATACACATATAGATATATATGTATGTATATACATACATATATACATACTTACATACATACAGCAAAATTAGGACCCCGTTGGTTACCTATTTCATGCATTTTGTTGTCTCATGAGCATAAGAACAAGCACTTGTGTTCCTTACCTTTCTTTGCAATGGGGGTCTTGATTTTGGGGGGGGTATGCCAAAAATTGATAAACAACACTATTTGATGAATATAGTTTTAGTTGATGGAGAAAATGGACATGAAAACCATCTAAATTGGATCTTGCCATTCGATTTGATATATGACATGACCCCATTCGGATATGCAAGTCCAAAGATACGGGGTGCTACTTTTAGGGCCTGAATGCCTAAAATAGGGAGCGCGTCAATGCGCTGCCTATTTCATGCATTTAGGCCTCAAAAGTAGGACCCCATTGGGTTGCCAATGGAGTCCTACTTTTGAGGCCTAAATGCATGAAATAGGCAGCGCGTTGACACGCTCCCTATTTTAGGCATTCAGGCCCTAAAAGTAGGACCCCGTATCTTTGGACTTACAAATCCAAATGGGGTCATGTCATATATCAAATCAAACGGCAAGAGCCAATTTAGATGATTTTCATGTCCTTTTTCTCCATATATCAAAATTGTATGCATCAACATATACATCAATATATACATATATGCATCAACATATACACACATACATATATATATATATATATATATATATATATATATATATGTATGTATGTATGTATGTATGTATGTATGTATGTATGTATGTACATGCATATATATACATACATACATACATGCAAACATTAAAAGTAAGACCCCATTGGTTTCCCATGTCATGCATTTTGTTGTCTCTTGAGCATAAGAACAAGCACTTGTGTTCTTTACCTTTCTTTGCAATGGGGGTCTTGATTTTGGGGGGGTATGCCAAAAATTGATCAACAACATTATTTGATGAATATAGTTTTAGTTGATGGAGAAAATGGACATGAAAACCATCTAAATTGGATCTTGCCATTCGATTTGATATATGACATGACCCCATTCGGATATGCAAGTCCAAAGATACGGGGTGCTACTTTTAGGGCCTGAATGCCTAAAATAGGGAGCGCGTCAACGCGCTGCCTATTTCATGCATTTAGGCCTCAAAAGTAGGACCCCATTGGCAACCCAATGGGGTCCTACTTTTGAGGCCTAAATGCATGAAATAGGCAGCGCGTTGACGCGCTCCCTATTTTAGGCATTCAGGCCCTAAAAGTAGGACCCCGTATCTTTGGACTTACAAATCCAAATGGGGTCATGTCATATATCAAATCAAACGGCAAGAGCCAATTTAGATGATTTTCATGTCCATTTTCTCCATATATCGAAATTGTATGCATCAACATATACATCAATATATACATATATGCATCAACATATACATACATACATACATATATATATATATATATATATATGTATGTATGTATGTATGTATGTATGTATGTATGTATATGCATATATATAAATACATACATACATGCAAACATTAAAAGTAAAACCCCATTGGTTTCCCATGTCATGCATTTTGTTGTCTCATGAGCATAAGAACAAGCACTTGTGTTCTTTACCTTTCTTTACAATGGGGGTCTTGATTTTGGGAGGGTATGCCAAAAATTGATCAACAACATTATTTGATGAATATAGTTTTAGTTGATGGAGAAAATGGAGATGAAAACCATCTAAATTCGATCTTGCCGTTCGATTTGATATATGACATGACCCCATTTGGATATGCAAGTCCAAAGATACGGGGTGCTACTTTTAGGGTTTGAATGCCTAAAATAGGCAGCGCGTTAACACGCTGCCTATTTCATGCATTTAGGCCTCAAAAGTAGGACCCCATTGTGTTGCCAATGGGGTCCTACTTTTGAGGCCTAAATGCATGAAATAGGCAGCGCGTTAACGCGCTGCCTATTTCAGGCATTTAGGCCCTAAAAGTAGGACCCCGTATCTTTGGACTTACAAATCCAAATGGGGTCATGTCATATATCAAATCAAACGGCAAAAGCCAATTCAGATGATTTTCATGTCCATTTTTTCCATATATCAAAATTATATGCATCAATATATACATATATGCATCAACATATACATAAATACATATATATATATATATATATATATATGTATATGTATGTATGTATGTATGTACATGCATATATATACATACATACATACATACAAACATCAAAAGTAAGACCCCATTGGTTTCCCATGTCATGCATTTTGTTGTCTCATGAGCATAAGAACAAGCACTTGTGTTCTTTACCTTTCTTTGCAATGGGGGTCTTGATTTTGGGAGGGTATGCCAAAAATTGATCAACAACATTATTTGATGTATATAGTTTTAGTTGATGGAGAAAATGGACATGAAAACCATCTAAAGTGGATCTTGCCGTTCGATTTGATTTATGACATGACCCCATTTGGATATGCAAGTCCAAAGATACGGGGTACTACTTTTAGGGCCTGAATGGCTAAAATAGGCAGCATGTTAACACGCTGTCTATTTCATGCATTTAGGCCTTAAAACTAGGACCCCATTGTGTTGCCAATGGGGTCCTACTTTTGAGGCCTAAATGCATGAAATAGGTAGCGCGTTAATGCGCTACCTATTTTAGGCATTCAGGCCCTAAAAGTAGGACCCCATATCTTTGGACTTACAAATCCAAATAGGATCATGTCATATATCAAATCGAACGACAAGAACCAATTTAGATGGTTTTCATGTCCATTTTCTCCATATATCAAAATTGTATGCATCAATATATACATCAATATATACATATATGCATCAACATATACATATACATATATATATATATATATATATACAGACATACATACATACATACATACATACATATACACACACACACACACATACATACATACATACATACAAACATCAAAAGTAAGACCCCATTGGTTGCCTATGTCATGCATTTTGTTGTCTCATGAGCATAAGAACAAGCACTTGTGTTCCTTACCTTTCTTTGCAATGGGGGTCTTGATTTTGGTGGGGTATGCCAAAAATTGATCAACAACATTATTTGATGCATATAGTTTTAGTAGTTTTAGTACACATACATCCATACATACATACATATGTGTGTGTGTACATACATACATGGATGCATGCATGCATGCATACATACATACATACATACATACATACATATTGATGCATATAGTTTTACTAGATGGGGAAAATAGGCCCTACTCCGATTTTTGTGGAGAGACACAACTAGACAAATAGAGCAGGTCCAAGGGGTCGCTGGGGACACCTCCCGGCAAATGGAGATGCCCGGTATGCAATTTTAGCACCAATTTTGGGATGTAAGCTGCATAGTCATGTCCAAAAAAAGTTGTCAATTCTTGCATTAAATGTAGGGTGGTGAATATATGCTATTCCGTCATGGGGCCGGAGAAGACGGAGGCAAAAAATTGAACCTCCAAAAAGACTTCTTTTACCAGTCTATGGGGACCGCGGCTCTTACTAGTGTTGAGAGTGGACAAGACAGCTACCGTTGGTGTGATATGGGAATCTCCCAATCTGCAATTTTAGCACCAATTTTGGGATGTAAACTACATAGTCAGGTCCAAAAAAGTTGTGTCAATTATTGCATTAAATGTAGGGTGATGAATATATCCTATTTCATCAGGGGGCCTGCAGAAGACGGAGGGAAAAAATTGAACCTCCAAAAAGACTTCTTTTACCGGTCTATGGGGCCTAGCTCTTACTAGCATTGAGAGTGGACAAGATAGCTACCACTGGTGTGATATGGGAATCTCCAAGTCTCAAGTTTTGGGGTACATGAAATTAGATCATGCTAACGGTAACTCTAAGAGGTTCCAAAGGCAGGCAACATTCTTCATCATAGCTAACTCAAATGCAAGGCAGTGAAAATGCCAGGAGAGTTGCTAGGTAGCATTGATTTTGGGAAGGGATATGATGATACTTTGTTGTGTTATGTAGGATATTAATTTCCATTAAATTTGGGATATGTTAGATATAACTTCATAAAATCCTAAGTCATGAAATTAATACATTACAAGTTCAAGCATAAATAATAGTTGTGAAGTTAATGCATTAAATATTCAAGCCTAAAGAAGAATTAGTCAAGACCTAATGCACCGTACCAGAGACTTTGGCCTTACCCTCATTCCATAGACTTGCCAACGTAAGGCCAAAATTTTCATTCTTAAGAATATGTGGAAAGACCTTACATTTGGCCCACTTTTGGCGAAAAAATTTCATTCTAAAGAATAGGTGGAGTGAAATTGTGTTTGATAAATACAAATCAATGCTCAAGTTTGGACATTATTAAATAAAGGTATCCTTTTGAAGATATTGGAACACATGAGAGAAATAATATTGAAGATACATGAATTTTTAGACATACTATTAAAGACAAATGAACATATAATGGATGAAATCCTATTGATGATACATGAATTTTCAATAGAACTGTTATTCAAAAGATTTGATGGATTGAATGTAGCTTTAATACATTATCTTTTTTACAAGGGTGTTTGAGTTTAAGGCTTGAAACATAAGAATGAATTTGTGTTGAAGCCTAGTGGTTTGTTAAGGATATGTGAAACTTGAAGTAAAAGTACTTACAATGGAAGGGATTATATCAAGATCCTATTAAGGACATGTGAACATATAGTAGAATAATTCTACATAAAATCAGTGGATCAAACTTAATGGCTCAAAAGCAAAAAGGGATGATGGTGCAACCTAGGGGCTACTCTACGGCACTATGGCAGCAATCTTTGTAGTTACTATCAAAGGTAGTGTAACTTTTTTGTCAAGGAAAGAGACGCGAACCACTCCACATGACCCAGATCTGTATGACCTAGGTTGCACCGACTTGTTTCTTTCATGGATAAAAAGTGACCCTTAGGTGATGCTATAGCACTCCCTTTTTTGGTCCATTATTATAGCACAATTGGGGCCTTTTGACCTAATACTAGCTACCCATCAAATATTTGTTGTAGATGTTAGGGGTAATTACCAAACTACTAGTGGTAGTTTTATCACCACCATTAGTAATTTTATTTGAGTGTTCCTTAATGGTAGTTCTCCTACTACTACATACAATATTACCAATAGTAGTCCTAATCCCAATGATAGTACACATAATATTATTATACCGTCCAACTTTAATCATCATTATATCTATGAATGCATATATATAGGTCTATCTATATCTATACCTATTTATTCGTCATCCAATACGTTTGCATTTATTTTTGGTGCTTTGCTTACTTTGAAACTAAAGATAATGTGATTTCATTATTGTTTGCATTGTTGTCAAACATGAGGAGCTGGAATGCATAAGAGTTGGGAGGCACATTATAATTTCTGTGCAGATTTGAGCCATTGAATAGCCTATTGATTCTGATTGTTTTCTTTCTTATTAAATCCTTAATTTGGTTATTTCACACCGAACATCGCCATATCAATTCTTTTTTTTTTTGTTCTAGTAATGTCCTATCGCAGCATGTCCTATCGCAGCTTAGTCTAGGGTTGATCAAACAAGATAAATGGGTGCTCACATTTAATATATTTTTGAGAGTCAGAGGATAGTGGCTGTAGACTAAAAAATCATCACTTTGAATAAATTTGGCAAGATTCTTCTGATAGAAGGAATAATTTCTATTGCACTAAAGATGAAAGAAAATTATCAAAAGGCTGATACAAGGCTCAAAATCACACTGGTGCTACTAGGCTTAATAGTCGTAGGCTAGTAGTAGTACTAGTGTATTTACTAAGTAGTGTGCATGCCTCTCCTCATTAAAATTCATAGTCTTCAAAAATATATAATACATAAGTCAAAATATTCTAATTAGTTTTATCATCCTAATGTTGAAACTGACTTAAATTCATAGTCTTCAAAAAGGTATAATACATAAGTCAAAATATTCCAATTAGTTTTATTGTCCTCATGTCAAAACTGACTTTCTCTTCCTTCGTCTCCTATGAGCTTCAAACCTTTAATCCATTAATCTCTCAAATAGTAAGAATGGTCTTGTATTAAGAGACGATGATATCTAAAGTGATCTACAAATACTAAGAATGGTCTTATATTAAGAGGTGATGATATCTCAAGTGTTATACAAACCGTAAGAATGGTTTTGTATTAAAAGGTGATGATATCTCAAGTGTTCTACAAATAGTAAGAATGGTTCAAGTGTTCTACAAAAGTATTAGGTACCTCTTAGTGGCTGAAGGGAAGGAGTGATGATATCTCAAGTGTTCTACAAATAGTAAGAATGGTCTTGTATTAAGAGGTGATGATATCTCAAGTGTTCTACAAATAGTAATAATGGTTTTGTATTAGGAGGTGATGATATCTCAAGTGTTCTATAAAACTATTAGATACCTCTTAGTGGTTGAAGGGAAGGGGTTGGAAGTATGGGAAAAATCTCTAGGAACTACAGGATGGTTGCAAGAACAATTTTGAATGTCATAAATGACACTTGGGTTTTTCAACATATGGGTGAACTATTTTTAAACATTTTCTTTCATGGTTGATAACACTTTTAATAAGAAGAACCATTTTAAATGTCATAAGTGTTGATGCAATCCCATGCTATGAAGTCTACAGAAAGTTTTTTTTCCCCACATATGGGTGAAGTGATGTTTATGTTACTAAGTTCAACATATCAAGCAACGCATTTGTTTTGATTATTGAAGGAGTTTGATAATAAGACCCATTTCAAATGCAAAAGAATTGTTGTATCAGTAATGGAATCCGCTTTGGAGTGGAAATTCGGTTTCTTTCAAACCACATACTATTGTTGCATAATGTGAGTATGGCTCCAATTGGAAGTTAAGGTAGACTATAATTCGCAATATTGGTATAGTTACACATAGTAACATAAGTTTTATTTTCGACAATTTTCCCAAATAGTGGTTTCCACAAAGCTATGTTGAATACCTCGATAAGGAAATTGTGGAAAAGCTCGCTCGCTTTTTTGGGCCCGCTCGCTTTTCCTCGCTCGCTCTATCGACTGCCTCGTGCAATTATTGTCACAAGTTTGGACACTATGAAAGAGATTGCCACAAGAAGCAGTACAACTAAGGCGGTCAATCCAGTAGCAATCGAGGGAATTTCTGAGGCAGAGGAAATCATCATGGTGGACATTCTAGTCACAATCATTTTGCAAATGAACATGGAAATATGTTTCTTGCAAGTGAGGAAATGCATCAGACTAATACAGTGTAGCCAAACATTGATTTCAATCCCAAAGAGGATTACAGCTATTAAGTCGACCAAGTGGAATAGGATCCTTAGTACATCGACAGTGGTGCATCATCTCACATGACAAATAATTTTAAACCCTTCACAAAAATGAAGCCATTAGAAGGTTAGAAGAATGTCACCTACAAGACAATACACCGAATCCGGTTCAAGGGATAGGTGTTATCCCTACGAACAATTTCATTGGTACAAAAGGATTGGTAAAAGATGTCCTCTATGTTCCGAAGCTCAGCAAGAACCTCTTGTCAATAGGTCAAATGACAGAACACAATTACAAAGTCATCTTTGACGATGATGAATGCACTATCAGAGACAAAGCCAAAAGATGTCAGCTAGTAGCAAAAGGTGTCAAGGAAGGATGCTTATACAAAATGCTAGCTACAGTACCAGATAAGCATGCCATGTCAGCTCAACTGCAACAGATGCCACTATCTACAAAAGGGCACAAGAGATATGGTCATGTCAACTTCAAGTACTTGTTAGATCTCAAGAATCAAAATATGGAAATTGGGATTCCGAAGCTACAGTTTCTTGGAAAAGTTTGCGAAAGCATGCTGCTTCGGCAAATAAAAGTGAACCAACTTTGTCAGAAGTACCTCTCTTTGCATGAGGTATTCTTGATTTGATACATACAGATGTATGGGGTTATGCCCCGACCTGTAGCATCAATGGTTCACTTTACTACTTGACTTTCATCGACGACTATAGTAGATATTGTTGGGTCTACTTTTTGAAAGAGAAATCTAAAGTGTTTTCCAAATTTCAAGAATTCAAAGCCATGATAGAAAACCAGATAGGCAGAAAGATCAAGGTCATGAGATCAGATAGAGGAGGTGAATACATGTCTTCAACATTCATGAACTTTTGCAAAAATCACGGCATTCGAAGACAATTCACATGTGCAGATACTCCTCAGCAAAATGCAAGACCTAAAAGGAAGAATGGGACTTAGTGGATAGTGCTAGAGCAATGCTTAGTGAAAAGCATCTTCCGAATCAGTATTGGATAGAAGCAATAGCTACAACAAACTGTTTGCTTAATCGGCTTCCTACCGAACCGATACAAGGTATGACTCCTTATGAAGCATTCAATGGAGACAAGCCACACATTGGGCATCTCCGCATATTTGGTTGCATATCATATGCCCACATACATGATGATCATCGCAGGAAATTGGATGTGAAGTCACGCAAATGCATCATGGTTGGCTACAGTGAAGAAAGCAAAGCATATAAATTGTATGATCCCATCAACCGTAAAGTCGTTATCTCCAAAGATGTAATCTTTGATGAGGAATCAGAATGGAAAACCTCACCTACACAAGAGATAGAAGCATCGACTTCACAGTCATCTACAGAATAGGTTGATGAAGAAGAGCAAGAATTGCCAGCAACACCCCAAGCAGAGCCACAGTAGCTCAGACGGTCTACTAGGGAAAGCAGACCTCCAGCTAGATTGACCTATGCTCAAAAAGGCAAAGCAATTCAGGCAGAAACCACAAACTATGCTCTTATGACTACCATCATGGCTATAGAAGAGCTAGTGTATTTCGAAGACGTAGTCAACAAGCCAAAATGGCAAACTTCTATGAATGAAGAAATGGATGCTTTGTATAAGAATAACACTTGGGAATTATGTGACCTTCCACCAGGAAAGAAGGCCATAGCAAACAAATGGGTATACAAAGTGAAGTACAATCCAAATGGAAGTATTCAAAGATACAAAGCTAGACTAGTTGCAAAAGGATTTGCACAATAATATGGTCAAGATTATGATAAGACTTATGCTCCAATAGCAAAGATGGATTCCATACAGGTCTTGATATCACTAGCGACACTCAGTAGATGGAATGTGTACCAACTGGATGTCAAGAATGCATTTCTCAATGGTTATCTAGACGAGGAAGTCTACATGCAACAACCAGCAGGTTATGTTGAACCAGGAAAAGAGAATAAGGTTTGCCATCTCAAGAAGAGTCTCTATGGCTTAAAGCAAGCACCCAAAAGTTGGTACAATAGAATTGACAAGTATTTTGCCGATCTGGGATACATGAAGTCCAATGCATATCATACTCTCTACTACAAAGTTCAAGGGGAAGACATCACTATTGCACTTTTGTATGTAGATGATCTGATTGTGACAAGAAGCAAGGATAGGCTCATTAGAAAACTAAAACAAGACTTATCTGCAGAGTTCGACATGAAAGATCTTGGACTTATGCACTATTGTCTTGGAATTGAGTTCTGGAGAGATTCAGATAGCACATTCATGAGTCAGCTCAAGTATGTTGATAGTCTCCTGAAGAAGTTTCATATGGCAGATTGCAAGATTGCAGCCACTACAATGGAACAGAGTTTGAAACTTAATAAAGATTCAAAAAAGCCTATAGTCAACGATAGGTACTATAGGCAGCTCATTGGATCTCTTACATATCTGACTATCACACAGCCAAATATTTGTTATGTAGTAAGCTCACTGGCACAGTTTATGGCAAATCCAAAATAGTCTCGCTAGAATGCAGCCAAAAGAGTCTTGAGATACATTAGAGGTACAAGACAGTTTGGGATAGAATATAGAGGAAGTCATCCACAGTTGCATGGATACTGTGACTGTGACTATGTCAGAGATCATGAGACTAGGAGATCGACACAAGGATATGCATTTTTCCTTGGTCAACGTGCTATATCATGGTTGTCAAACAAACAACCAATTGTTTCTTTGTCTTTGACTGAAGCAGAAAAAAGAGCACTCACTATAGGTGCATGTGAGGCTATATGGCTCAAAAGACTATTGTCAGAAATAGATTACTTTGATAAGTCAAAGCCAACAACAATATACTGTGATAATCAATCGGCTCAAGCATTGGCCAAGAATCCAATATATCACTCCAAGACAAAGCACATTGATGTCAGAGAGCACTTCATCAGAGAAAGACTGTTACTTGGTGACATCACACTGCAGCATTGTGATAGCAAAGAGAATGTTGCAAATATCTTTACCAAACCACTCGGTAAAGAGCTATTCGAGCAACATCGACTAGCTCTTGGTTTGACATAGAGGAAGGACATTCCCATTAAAGGGGTGTGATGGAATGTAATGCTTAGTCCTTATTCAATTCCCCAGCATCATCATCTTGAGGGAAGGCCTACTTCATGATGTTGATCTTGAGGGAAGGTGTTGAGAGTTCACGCTCAACATCATGTGATCATGTGTGCATAGCACCATCATGTGATCATATGTGCATAGCACTAACCTTATAGAGTGCTATAAAGGAAAGCGTTAGATCCCCTAACCCTAACCCTAAATGGGTTTGTATATATTCTATCTTTTCAACTAAATCTAGCGTACAGTTAGTCATTTGTGGTGTGCTCTCTAGCTGTGCCCTCTCTCCTCATCTCCACTCTTCTGCTCTCCCCTCTTCATATTTTGTCAATATCACGAAAAACACTTAGCACCCCTAAGCCATGCAGGTTGTGCAACAATGTTATGCTAATGAAGTGCTTTGACTAGAGTCAGAAAAGAAGGAGCAGAAGCAGGTGAGCTCCAAAATTAATAAATTGAAAGAGTTGTCTGAGGTGTTGCAAAAGTTTATCAAAACAATGGAGGGATAATGTTGAAAAGAGATTAATGGACCAAATTGAAAAGCTGCAAACCAATAATTTGCTACTACAAGAAAGAGTGGACTCTTTGAACTATTTGGAGGATGCAACACATGTCGCAAGACATAGATATTAATGGCATCTTCATGGGGAGTGAGGCAATTAGTAAATTGAAACTTGATCTTTTGACTTTGAGGTAGATTCCAAACAACTCAGCAAAGCTATTGATGCAGGAAACTACAAAGCACTACCAAAGCACATGAAAGCATTGCCAAAGCACATGTAAAGCTCTGCCAAAGCACATGTAAATCACTCTTCAAATAGAAAGCAATGGACAAGTTATCACAAATCATGCAAAGAACATTACAAGCATAAAGTAGTGGAAAAGCACTCATAAAGCAGTCAAGAAAAAGACAAGCAGGCGTAAAGCACTGCCAAAGCTAATAAGCACATGCAAAGCACTGCCAAAGCACACGTAAAGCACTGCCAAAGCACATGTAAAGCTCTACCAAAGCATATGTAAAGCACTCTTGTGGACAAGTTGCCACAAATCATGCAAAGCACATTACAAGTGGAAAGTAGTGAATAAATACTCATAAAGCAGTGAACAAAAGGACAAACAGTCATAAAGCACTACCAAAGTAGTAACAAGCACATGCAAAGCACTGCCAAAGCACATGTAAAGCTCTACCAAAGCACATGCAAACCAATCACAAAAGTAAAGCAGTGACAAAGCAACACTAAAGCATTGTCATAGCACTGAAAAGCACATGCAAAGCACTCCCTCAAATAGAAAGTAGTGTACAAGCAGCCACAAATCAATGTTAAAGCACTTTTCAAAGCAGTCACAAAGCACATACAGAGAACTTGTAATTTTTATGCAAAGCACATTACAAGTAGAAAGCAATGGAAAAGCACTCATAAAGCAGTTAAGAAAAGAACAAGCAATCATAAAGCACTGCCAAAGTAGTCACAAAGCATTGCTAAAGCACTGATAACCAGTCAAAAAATCAAGCTATGAAAAAATAGTTTTTAAAAAGAAAGCAGTGGTAAAGTAGTCTAAGCATGAATCTAATGCCATAGAGGCTTCTAAAGTGAAAAGACAGCCTTGAAGCACTTGCAAGAATACTTCTAAAGTGATAGACCCAACTAGGCACATGTGAAAAAACTTCTAACATTGCTAAAGCACATGCAAAGCAAATTGTAACTGCTTGTAACTAGTCACAAACCATTCTCAAAGTAGTTACAAGAGAAGCTAAGTGACATTGCCATGCAAGAGGACCAAGCAGCATTGACAAAGTAGTCCAATAAAAGATCTACTTGAATGTGTGATTCCTTAACTCAAAGTCTACATGGCTCTAGGCAGTTACATAGCAATGAGAATGCAACCTCAAATCAATTCATCATGGCAAAAACCAGTCTAGAAGTAGTTCATTATGGCAAAAACTAGTCTAGAAGCAGTTCATTATGGTAGAAACCAGTCTAGAAGCAGTTCATCATGGCCAAAACCAATCTAGAAGCAGTTCATTATGACTCAAACGAGGAATCATGGGGAGGCAAATCCAAACCGGAGGTTCTTCAAGAAGATGGATAGGGTGCTTCACATAGGTTTTTCTGCTTATCCTCTTTCTACAAACATCTTCCTTATTGGGGGACACCCATGTTTCTTGAGTCCAAAATGTAGACACAATAACTTGAACCTCCTGTTTTAATGCTGCTACATCATAGTTGTTACCTTTGGCAAGAGGATAGCGACAACATTCCCTATTCTTCGATGGGCAAGCGAGATTTTGTAGAGTAGAGGTTTCTCTTGTGGACACTAAAAAGCTTGGAAGCCTTTGCAATGCTGAAAACTTGGCATTCTTGCCCATCATAATTCATCAACATCATCATAGTAGACCTTTTGAAGAAAATGGCTCCATGGTTATTTCACATGGATTAAGGTTTTGTGTATATTGGTTACGATTGTTTTTACAACAACTAAACTTCTTCGTTGGCACTATGCAAATGCTTGATATTGGGATGAAACAAGATTTGCGTGAAGATATCCTTTCTAGTTTCTGAGCCCATTCCTCTTTTTTGTTCTTCAAAGAAGAAAATAATCTCCTTTGCTATCTTTTGTCTCTTGTCCATGTTAGATACAACATTTTCCTGATTTGCCATAGCTCTCTTCACCCTTGCTTTCTGTCGTTGCTTTCTTTTCTTTGCACCCTCGTATTCTCTGACAGCATCTACCTCTTTTTCTTGATGGGTCAGTTGCATCAATGTCTCTGCATTGACATCCTCAGGTCCTGGAGACAAATAAACTAGATGCACCTGCAAAAGTAGCATAAAGCATCGCCTCCTAAACTCATTTGCAATGTCATTTAAGAAATAGAAAAGCAAAGACATTTCATGCAGAGGCACATACCATTTTTTGACAAGAAATCTGAGTATGAACTTTGATGGTCCTAGGGATGCTGTTCATTCAAGAGAATTATCTGCAAATATTTTGATGGTTTGAAGTGCTACAACTTTGCTCTAGTCTCAAGTTGATTTGTTCATTAATGGTAGTGGAATTTGCAGACTCTAGTCCACTCAGGATTTCACCTCTTCTGGCATCTATTTGAAGTGTTGCTACTCTAAGGCTATTTCTGAGAGATAGAATGCAAAGAAAGAACTAGGAGCACCGACATAGAGAGAGAGAGAGATTCTAGGTTGCATATTCAAAGCGGGAGGTTTTAGAAAGAGAAGCGAGACTGGAAGTTATAGTGTCTTTGTTAGTTATGCATCATGGACGTGGGACATGGTTTTAATTTTTACATTTACACTCGTGACCAATCTCACAATCAGTTTGAAAGACACTACTTTCTAGTCCAGCCAAACGTGCTACCCAGCAAAGCAAACACTTCCCCAACCACATCTGGTGTAACTTTCACCCCCATAATGATTTCACCCCCAGTCTTCCTAAGTAAATCAAACTCGGTAGGTGCCATGGCAAACATCCAAACCCAAATAACTTCACACTTAACAACCATGATTTTTTATGTGCCAAAATATCAAGTGTTACCATCCAAACCCAAATAACTTCACACTTAACAACCATGATTTTTTATTAAGCCCTCCGATCCTTTGGCATTTCTTCAATGGCACATTTGAATCTATGGCGAAATCCATTGTCACCTCCTAAATCTTTGATTCCACCAATGCATCCTCCAAATCTCTCTTACTTTTCCTGATCGATGTCATCTTCCCATTGTGCTGCATGATGGTAGCCGTTGCCTCTGTGAGTAGGTGGAGTTTGGCACACTCCTTTTGAGTTGGCAAATAATCACTACATATAGCATTACCACTCGACATTTCATTATTGATCCATCTCCCATAGCATTCATGGACAATGTTGGTGCATGATGATGCATCTTCAACTTGTAACCATTCATCGATTTGGCAACTACATTGCTTTTGGCTCTTTGGTATTCTCAGTATGCAGGGTTCCGAGGCTTTTTGTCACCTACAGATATTTTGGTGTTGTCGTTTGTAGTATAAGTGTAGCTTAGGACCTCGAGTCGTATTCTGATGAGAGACATGGACTTAACTATGGTAAGCAAACATATTGCATGCATGTGTGAAAGGGACGTGCATCATCATGATTGGGGTAATGAAGGCTTTTGCTTTCATTGGGGGTTGAAGGGTTTAGGAGGAGTTTAAGGGTTAGAGGAAGATTCAAGGTTTAGAAGGAGGTTCCACGTTCAGAAGGAGGTTTTAGGGTTCAGAAGGGGTTTAAGGGTTAAAAGGAGGATCCAAGGTTCAAGGTAGAGTACATGGTGGAGAACTCATCTCCCTCATAGATCATCATGGAGGTCAAGGGTTGAGGGACTAAGGGTTTAGGGGGAGCATAGGAGTGGGAGAGGAAGAAGGTGTAAGAGCATGGGGGGGAAGGAGAGAGAGGAGGAGGGAGGAGGGAGGAGGAGGGAGAAGGAGAAGTGAGAAGAAGGGAGAAGGAGATGGGAGGAGAATGGATGAGGAGGGGGGAGGAGAAGGGAGGAGAAGGGAGGAGGAGGAGGGAGGAAGAGGAGGAGGAGGGAGCTGGAGAGGGAGAGGATGGGTTGCAAGGAAGGAGGATAGGGGTGGAGGAGTTGCAAGGTTAGGACATGCTTTTGGACGTGGAGTGCAAGGAAGCATGGACACTTGGAGACAATTGTGCTTGGAATGCCAAAGTAGAACTCAACACAATGCCCCAAAGAGATTGGGCCTCATTCAATTATGCAGTATTTAAACAAGTTGGAGATCTTCTCTCTCTACATGTAGAAATTGGAAGACATTCTCTCTCTACATGTAGAACTTGCATCTAGAAGTTGCATGTAGGAGTTGCAAGTTGCATGTAGGAGTTGCATGTTGCATGTAGGAGTTGCATATAGAACTCACATGCAGAACATGTATGTTGGATTCTTGAGAGGGATATTCCTAGTCTTTTATGCAAGTACAAGCAGAGCTTTGCCACTACTATATACACACACATTTTGTGCTACCTAAGTCCATGTTGACAAAGAGATAACATACTCTCGGATCCATTTTATTACCCGTCCTTGGGTTATGGCTTATTTTGATTTTGGAGTTGGAATGCCATGCGTTTAGCCAAGTGGCTATTGAGCTTGTGGCATGCCAATCACTCCTGTTGTAATGCTTCTGCACCATACCATTTTTTGTCTATAGTCAGGAAGCTTATCTCCACTTGAGGAGAGGTAAACGGCTGCGAATTTTGGAGGGGAACTCGTTGCTAAAGCTGCGCAAACTATGTCATCAAATCTTCTTGAGAAGAGGTTTAGCAGGGGTCTTGTTTTGCTAAGGCTAGAATTTCTTGCTATCTTGCATTCATGTTGGATGCGATTGCACCCAAATCATTGAACTTGTAGATTAGTTTGTATGCAAGTGTGATATTTGTGCATTTAGGAGACGGCTATGATGTTTGGTGGGGGTCTCGTTGTTGTTGAAGCTATAGACTCTTTTTTCGATTTATCTTGAGTTTTGGCATAGATTCTTGGCCTTCTTGTGAATTCATTGCATTCTTTGAGAGTATAGAATGAAAGTGTGTGATACTATTATTGATGTAATCTATTATGTGCCTATCCAAAATTGTGTGAGTGCATGTGATCTATCGAGATTAGGTAGGGACTAACTATATGCTTATTTGTGGGATTTCATAGGGCAACGAAGACTCAATCATCCCTAAGTGGAAATTGATTAGGTCTTCCTAAATGTGCAAAAACGTGCATATGCCAGTGAGTGTGTGTGTAACAATCTAGTGCAAACTATATGTGCAGGAATGTGCATATGCTAGTGAGTGTGCGTGTAACAATCTAGTGCTAACTATTGAAGGCTTGGGGTTCCCAAAACTTCATTATTGTCATCAGTGATGGCCTGCGTGTTGATGTAGTATCGCTTCAATCGGCTCCCGTTTATGGTTGTGTTGAATTGGACTCCATCCAATGTTTCTAGTAGCATAGCTCTTATGGGATTAATTTTTCTTACTTGACAAGGTCCTTGACGTAGAAAATTGAGTTTTCCCTTGTGGACTTTGGCATTGTATAGCAATACCATGTCACCCTCTTTGATGTCTCTGGCTTTAAGGTTTCTTTCAAACCATGCCTTTCTTCTGCGTTTTTCTGTTGTCATGGCATGGTAGGTGACTAATCTGGTCTCTGTATGCTTCTCTAATTGATAGAGTCTTTCTTGTAGAGATGCATGATCTCCCTTGCATTCATGTACTGCTATGCATAGGCTTTGTATTACAAATTAGAGTGGGACCATAGCTTCAAGGCTGTACACCAATTAAAAAGGTGTATTCCCTATACTGACCTTGAGTGTGGTTTGGTATGCCCATAAGGCTGCATTTAGTTTCTCTATTGAATGAGAATGTGTTGGTTCTACTACCTTGGTGAGGATAATGCATAATATTTTGTTGGTGGATTCGACCTGTCCATTCCCTTGGGGGTAATAGGGAGTGCTTTTCTTGGATAACCTCATTGACAAAATGTGTGCCTTTATCCATCATAATTTTAATGGGGCATCCAAATCAGGTGATCACATTCTCGTATAAGAATCTTGTTGTGCTTCTGGCATTTGCCTTTCTTGACTACTTTTTAGCTTTAGCCCATTTGGTAAAGTAATCACTGGCCACACTAGCCACAATGATGTAGCGTGTATGTGTTCCCTTCGCTATTGAGATAGATGAGACTCACATAATCAATCCCCTATTTTTCAAATGGTTTTTGTGCAATGATTGTTGTTAGGGGTTTAAGTCATTCTATTGTGGTATAGTAGTCTATTGGTACACATCACAACTTTTGACATATTCATAGGCATTTGCCCAAAGTGTTGGCCACCAGTAGCCTATAAGGATGACTTTTCTTACTGTCGCTTCCCCTTAGAAGTGTCCTTATGCAATGCAAGTCATGGACTTCACTAAGGATTAGCATGATCTCATGAGGCATTACACATCTTCTTAAAACTTGGTCCTTGCCCATCTTGTATAGTTGTCCTGCAATCAGTTGATAGGGTGTAGCTTTTAAATTTAGTTTTCTGGCATCCACTATTTTCATTTCAGGGGGTGGTCTTCCTACAATTAAGTACCAATGATATCTGCAAACCAATTTGGAATAGCATCTATCTGAAATAGTGTGGCATCTGGCAAGTCATCTTCTACTCCAGTGGCTTCCTCTCCTGACTCAACACAAGACATGTGATCGGCAATGTAGTGTTGGGCACCTTTGTGAACCACTATTTTGAAGTTGAACTCTTGAAGCAAGAGGAGCCATCTGATTATTCTTCCTATTGTTGTACATGGTCGGTTCACAAGATAAAGCAATGCTTGATGGTCGGTATAGAAGACAAAATCATTTGCCAATAGATAGTATCGAAATTTCTTAACAGTATACACATTGCAAGGGCCTCTTTTTTTGTGGTGGTATAGTTGATCTCCGCATCATTGAGTTGTCGAGGACTGGCAAAGTAGAATGAGCAGTTTTTCTGTGGGAGAGGAGAGCACACACAAAGGGATAAGGAGACACCAAAAGTGGTGGAGCAAAAGCTACTCTAGCTTATTCCTCTATCATATATATATGAGTATACATGGGCACTGTACAAGTGGGTGGGCACACTATCCTTTACCCCAACAACCTCCCACTTAAAGGCAGTGTGCCTTTAAGGGAGTATAGTACACATATAGTACAATCAGCCATAGGCTAAAAAACAAGATGACCAGACCATCATCCTATGCCCATCGGCACTTTACAATGTGCAAAGTGGATAGAGGATAAGTTGCTAGCAGACATCAGGTTTGCAGGATAGAAAATGACAAGCTGTACAAGCCTGTCAACCAAGATCTCATGCCAGATCTCACTGGGAGAGTGAAGTCTCACCACCATGTGCTCCTGTGCTAAGTCCATAGCACCCAAACTGTCACTGTGCAAAGAAAATGTCTTTGTACCACCTGTGACCATAAGAAAATGCCCTACAATAGACCTCTGCTGGTCTACCCAACCTGCATCACCTGCATGCTGCTCCTGGAAGCATAAGGACCTGATGTCCACAATCGCTTCCCCACTGCCAAAATCTACCATAATCATGCTATCAACTCCCACTGCAACGAAAGCAAGAACCGAAAGTGTAGCCCCAATGGCAAACATGTGAGAACTAAGTCTCAACACAGTCATGGATGCATGAAGTACTATGGTTGCCATATCAACCATAGCTTGCTACTCAACTGATCTGTGATCGTCAAACCTGTTGTGTTTCAAGTATGGAGCCAATACAGGCAATGGAGTACTCAGTAACTTCCCCCTCTCCATACTAAAACAACCAAGTATCTGACAAACATCATCAAGACCATGCAGCTCCCACTGCAAAGCATCCCTGTCCATAAGGAACCATATGGCAAGTAACCTCAGAAGGATAGCAACCTCCTGAATACTGAGGCCATAACCTGTCTCATTGCACATCACATCCTGAGCTCTCATAACGGTATCAAACCTATGAAGCCAAGCTCGGGGGGATTGCTTCTAGCCATGGAGGCACTTACGAAGCAAACATATCAATGATTCCTGCCCATGCGCAATATGACCCGACTCAATAACTGCAGAAACCACATCTGTCCTGGCATAACCAACCGATGGATCATACTGGGCATCATTAGCCAAGGTATCCTCCTCACCATGCGCATAGCCTCATCCTCATCTGCAAGAGGCACTCCACATCCTAGGAGTAAACTGTAACTATCCATAGAAGATGCATCAACAATCTCCATAGGAGTATAAATTTGTGGAATACTTGAGATATCTGATTGTCTTTGACCAAAATCAAGAAGTAATCGTGGCTGTCCCAACTTTATAACCTGCACACTGTGGGAAAACCTCCCACTCCAAGGGATATGGGCTGCCCTGCAAAGAATTTGGAGGTATCAGTGCACTTACACCCTCTTGGAATACCACTCTCTTGCTATCCACAGTCCTGGGCTGGTCTAAACATAGCATCCTCTCTGAAATAGACATTATGGCTATGTATCAACTCTCTAGTTGAAGAATCCCATAACCTATAGTCCCTACTAGACTCACTGTATCCAAGGAAGATACACCTCCTCGATCGGGAACCATGAGCATAAGCCTCGTAGCCAAACACACGTAAATGCTCATAACATGGTGCCCTGCCTGTCAAGAAGTCAAATGGCACTTTACCATTCAGAGATCTCCTGGGTGACCTGTGGGAGAGGAGAGCACACACAAAGGGATAAGGAGACACCAAAAGTGGTGGAGCAAAAGCTACTCCAACTTATTCCTCTATCATATATATATGAGTATACATGGGCACTGTACAAGTGGGTGGGCACACTGCCCTTTACCCCAACAACTTCTTATGTTCACCAACTTGGCCAAGCACACTCCCAATTGCATACGTGGAGCCATCAGAATGAACATGAAAATCAATATTCCATTTGGGAGATATAAGGATGGGTGTTGTGATTAGGTGCCACTTTAAAACCTCAAAGCCTTGGTCGCACTCTTCTGTCCATAAGAATTCCACTAATAATTTGTAAAGTGGTCTAGCTATCATGGTGTATACCGCTAGATAAATCTTCTATAATAGGTGGATGTGTTGAGATATCAAGCTCTACTCGTGCTATGCCAGGGTGACTGTTGTGCATTTATGTCACCGACTTATTAGCTGCAGATGCGGTTGGTACACAGCCCATGAATAATAGCTGGATGATAGCTATCCTTATGTACTCTAGTTCATGGCTCAGTTAGTATGCCACCTTAGTTAGCTGAGTTTGGTTTGAGACCCACATATAGGGTTCTTTTATTCCTTTGTACTAGAGTTCTTTTTGTTGAGATATCGAGCTCGCGATATGCCAGGGTGACCGTTGTGCATTTATGTCACCTACTTGTTAGCTGGAGATGCGGTTGGTACACCGCCCACGAATAATAGCTAGATGACAGCTATCCTTATCTACTCTAGTTCGTGGCTCAGTTAGTATGCCACCTTAGTTAGCTGAGTTTGGTTTGAGACCCACATATAGGGTTCTTCTATTTCTTTGTACTAGAGTTCTTTTGGCTTTCACAACTAAGAAGAGGAAAACTGTTTTCAGCCTCCACCTTTGTGTGTATTCCCCCATTGTGTAAGTGAGAAAGCCGCAAGTGAGCTTCCTTCCTTCTCTCCCACTATCTTCACATGGTATCAGAGCCTTGTTCGTGGTAAGGAGCTCAAGAAAGCAAACCAAGTTCGCGGTGTCTTGGTAAGAGGACCAGTGTTGCTTTCCTTTTTCGAGTTTGGGAGCAAATCTCTGCAGGTAGCACAGCCGGAAGTGCAAGAGTGCATTGTCTCAGATTGAGACGCCCTTCACGGTGTGGCCATTTTGAGGCCCGTTTTGAAGGCAGAAGTTCTTCGCAGGCACTCAGAAAAGGGCCCTGTTTTTGCTGTGCGACCACTGCTTGGCTAGTCGATGAAAAGTTGTCGCAGAAATTGCATCGTATGCCTATGTGCAGAGATATTGGGAGTTGCAGAATCATGCTTGTTGCCTGTTGATGCAAAATCGTCACTAGGAAGTGACTGTGTGGTCAAATACCACTTTCGTCAGTTTTGCAGATCTGCCCGTGTGAGGCAAAAGCTGTGTTTTTTGCAGTGACAGAATATTTTACAGTGTTCTGTAATGGCATCTGATTCGCTTTCACAGATTGTCAGTGAAAAGCTTCACAAGAACAACTTCTAGGCATGGAAGTTTAGAATGACGAATTTCCTTATGGGAAAAGGCTATTGGGAGTTCATTACAGGAAATGAAGAAGAACCTGTTCTTCCTAATGTTCCCAATCAATAGGAAATGCAGGCATTTAAAGGATGGCATGAGAGAGCTAGAAAAGTTATGTACTGGCTGTCTATCAGTATTTCGGACTCTATGATTATGCATATTCAGGATGCAAGTACACCAAAGGAGGCATGGGATACTTTGGCAAAAATGTACAGCACAAATACGCAAGCCAGGAAAATGTAGCTCAAATAGGAGTTGCACAATGTGCAGAGAGAAAATTTGAGCATAAATGACTACCACATGAAGGTGAAGAAAATTGCAGATGCACTTGCTTCCATTGGGTCACCAGTGGAAGATGATGATCTAGTTTCTGTGACCTTGAATGGTCTAGGAAAGGATTATGCACAGTTCCGAACATCCATTGCTGTCCGTGAAAAATTTCCTGATTTTGAAGAGTTGTTTGCTCTTCTAATTTCTGAAGAGCAGAGAAATGGGGGTGCATCTTCTTCAGGAGGAACTTCAAAAGAAACTATCTTCTACTCAAATGCTGGAAGAGGTAGAGGCATAGGTAGAGGAGGCCGATCTGCAGGCCATGGTAGAAATCAGAATATGCAGCAAACTCAAGAAAACCAGTCCTATGCAGGAGGACGTGGTAACTCTAGAGGCAGGGGGAGCCAAAGAGGCCATGGTGGATGGCAGAGAGGCCAAAATGCAAATAGCAATGTTGAATGCTACTACTGTGGTAAAATGGGTCATATGGCTAAGGACTGCTACAAAAAGCAGAATGACATTATGAATGGAAAATTGCAGCAAGGCAATTATGCATCTTCCAGTAGACAGGGTGATGATAGAAATGAGCATCTATTTATGGTGCAGCATATGACCAATTCTGTGACAAGTGCAGAAGAACGAAATGATGTGTGGTATGTTGACTCAAGTGCTTCAAACCACATGACAGATCATGCAGAATGGATGCAGGATGCAAGGAAAATGGAAAAACCAGGATTTGTGGAGACTGGTGATGATACTGCACATCCTATTGTGTAGATTGGTAAAATTCCTTTGTCTATGCAGGATGGGAAAAAGAAATACCTGTCCGATGTATTTCATGTCCCGAACATCACCAAGAACCTGGTTTCTATTGGTCAAATGGTTGAGCAGGGCTTGCAGGTCAGATTTAATCCTCATGGATGCTTTGTTGAGGATATGAAAAATAACGGTCGCTTGATAGCAAAAGGAAAGAAGAAGGGCAGGATGTTTACATTGGATGCGGACATGCCTGAATTGAGTGCAGTAATGTTTGCACATGGGACTGGTGTAGTTGCAGATATTGATATCTGGCATAAACACATTGGTCATGTTAATATACAGCGACTTAAATCAATGCAAGCCCAAAATATTGTTGCAGGATTGCCTAAATTCAAGGTTGTAGAAATGCATAAGGTTTGTGAAGCCTGTCAATTTGGAAAACAAGCAAGGAAACCATTTCCTAGGCATGTTCAAGAGAGTAAAAAGCCATTGGAATTAATCCACTCTGATGTGTGGACTACTAAAGCTGCATCTATTGGAGGCTGTCACTATTTTGTCACATTTATTGATGACTTCAGCAGAAAACTTTGGGTGTATTTTATGAAAGAGAAAAGTGAAGTGTTTGGGCACTTCAAAGCTTTTAAAGCTATGGTTGACAAAGAAACAGGCCTGCAAATAAAATGCCTAAGGTCAGATGGAGGGGGAGAGTACCTCTCAAATGAGTTTGTAAGGTTCCTGCAGGAGCATGGCATAAAGCAGCAATATTCATGCAGTCATACCCCACAGCAAAATGGACTTGCAGAAAGGAAAAACAGGCATATTGGGGAGGTATCTCGAGCCATGCTAAATGAAAAAGGTCTACCAGATTATTATTGGGCTGAAGCAGTTGCTACAGCAGTTTACATAATGAACAGGACTCCCACTGCAGCAATACATGGCATGACGCCAGAGGAGATGTATACTGGTAGAAAACAAGACATTTCTCATTTGAAAATTTTTGGTTGCATTGCCCGTGTCCATGTGCCAGATGAGTTGAGGTCCAAGTTGGATCCAAAAGCTGAGAAGTGCATCTTTATTGGCTATTCTCTGCAGCAGAAAGGGTATAGATGCTATAACCCTTCTACTCATAAGTTTACAGTGAGCAGAGATGTTGTTTTTGATGAGATGAGTAGCTGGAATAAACCAGTAAATGTGATCATTGATGTAGATGCACAAAATGGTAATGCTGCACAGAATTCACAGCAGCAATCACAAAATATCAGTGGACCTACAGTGTCCTCTAGTAGTGGTTCACATACTTCGCCATGGATAGGCAAATTGAGATCAGGAGAATCTCCTCAAAGCAATGCAGATAGTGGTACGCAGGTATCACGAAAAGGAAAAGAGAAGGTAGATTAGCCCATGTTTGATGTGAATGTAGGTCACTCTTATGTGGATGGTGAATCCAGTGGCTCCGAACAGAGCATTGATGATGAGTTGGGTATTCCTTCTGTTGTTACACCTGGAGTAAGGAAGACCAGGGATGTTTTGAGAGCACCTGGAAGTGAGCCTATTTTGCATAGGTCTACCAGGGTTAGGTATCCTGTGGATAGGCTGAAATATGATGGATTTATAGCCATTCACTATGCCTATATGGTCAAAGTGATACAAGAACCAGAACCCACTTCTTTTGAGCAAGCCATGGGAAATGAAAAATGGGAGAAAGCCATGGATGAAGAAATGGATGCCTTGGAAGCAAATGCTACATGGGAATTGGTGCCTTTGCCTAAAGACAAGAATGCAATTGGTTGTAAGTGGGTTTATAAGATCAAGCACAATGCAGATGGTTCTGTGAATAGATACAAGGCAAGATTAGTTGTCAAGGGGTATGCGCAGACATATGGCATTGATTATGAAGAAACTTTCAGTTCAATTGCAAGGATGGAAACCGTAAGAGCAGCCATTGCTATGGCTGCATCAAAGGGATGGTCTTTACATCAGATGGATGTAAAGAATGCCTTCTTGCATGGTGATTTGCAAGAAGAGGTCTTTATGGAGCAGCCACTAGGTTATGTTCATGCTCTTCATCCTGAGTTTGTTTGCAGGTTGAAGAAAGCCTTGTATGGCTTGAAGCAAGCACCTAGAGCATGGTCTGACAAGATAGGACAATATCTTGTCACTATTGGCTTTCAGATTTCCAAGGCAGATTTCTCACTCTATGTGAGAAAAACAGAGAAAGGTATTATGCTGCTTGTCATTTATGTTGATGATTTGATCATCACAGGTGATAGCGATGAAGATATCCTTCATGTGAAAATGCTATTGAGGCAGAAGTTTGAGATGAAGGATTTGGGAGAGCTGCATTATTTCTTGGGCATTGAGGTGATTAGATCACCAACTGGGATACAGCTCTTGCAGAGGCAGTATGGATTGGACATGCTATCCAAATATGGGATGACAGGCTGTAAGCCTATTTCAATTTTTTTGGAGCAGAATGTGAAGCTGAGCACAGATGCAGGTGAGCTTTTGGAAGACCCTACTATGTACAGACGCATAGTAGGAAGTTTGATTTATATGACTATTACCAGGCCAGATATAAGCTATACTGTTGGATTGGTAAGTCAGTTTATGCAAGCTCCAAGGAAACCGCAATTGGATGTGGCTAGACGCATACTCAGGTATGTGAAGTCCACATTGTAGTATGGACTATTTTATGAGGCTGTGGTTCAGATACAGTTGCATGGATACACTGATGCTGATTGGGCTGGTAGTATTTCTAATAGACGATCTACCAGTGGATATGTATTCTCTTTTGGGAGTGCTGCAGTCACTTGGAGCAGTAAGAAACAGCCTACAGTTGCCTTGTCGAGCACAGAGGCTGAGTACAGGGGTGCAGCAATGGCTGCATGTGAGGTAGCTTGGTTGCATAAGCTACTTTATGATATGCATCAGTCTACAGATGGGCCAGTTGTCATTTATTGTGACAACATGAGCAGTATACACTTGGCAAATAACCCAGTCTTTCATGCTAGAACAAAGCACATTGAGGTGCATTATCACTATGTGCGGGAGAAGGTTTTACTAGGTCTTATTGATCTAGCTTATGTCAGCACAGAGGATCAGGTAGTTGACATATTCACGAAGGCATTGGGCGTAGAGAAGCTGCGCAAGTTCAGAGACTTACTTGGTGTACAAGAATTGGGATTGAGCTCGAGGGGGAGTGTTGAGATATCGAGCTCCACTCGCGATATGCCAAGGTGACCGTTGTGCATTTATGTCACCTACTTGTTAGCTGGAGATGCGGTTGGTACACCACCCACGAATAATAGCTGGATGACAGCTATCCTTATCTACTCTAGTTTGTGGCTCAGTTAGTATGCCACCTTAGTTAGTTGAGTTTGGTTTGAGACCCACATATAGGGTTCTTCTATTTCTTTGTACTTGAGTTCTTTTGGCTTTCACAACTAAGAAGAGGAAAACTATTTTCAGCCTCCACCTTTGTGTGTATTCCCCCATTGTGTATGTGAGAAAGCCGCAAGTGAGACTCCTTCCCTCTCTCCCACTATCTTCACACTTTTGGCTTTCACAACTAAGAAGAGAAAAACTATTTTCAGCCTCCACCTTTGTGTGTATTCCCCCATTGTGTATGTGAGAAAGCCACAAGTGAGACTCCTTCCTTCTCTCCCACTATCTTCACATGGTATCAGAGCCTGGTTCGTGGTAAGGAGCTCAAGAAAGAAAACCAAGTTCATGGTGTCCTGGTAAGAGGACCAGTGTTGCTTTCCTTTTTCGAGTTTGAGAGCAAATCTCTGCAGGTAGCACAACCGAAAAGTGCAAGAGTGCATTGTCTCAGATTGAGATGCCCTTCGTGGTGTGGCAAGAGGGTAGTATATGTTGCAAGATTGGGCGAAGCCCTTGGTGACTTTATTTTTCTGATTCGAGGCCATTTTGACGCCCGTTTTGGAGGCGGAAGTTCTCCGCAAGCATTGAGAAAAAGGCCTTGTTTTTGCTGTGCAACTACTGCTCTATAGGTCGGTGAAAAGTTGCCGTAGAAATTGCATCGTATGCCTGTGGACAGAGATATTGGGAGTTGCAGAATCATCCTTATTTCCTGTTGATGCAAAATCGTCACTAGGAAGTGACTGTGTGGTCCAATACCACTTTTGTTAGTTTTGCAGATTTGCCCTTGTGAGGCAGAAGCTATGTTTTTTGTAGTGACAGAATATTTTGCAGTGTTCTATAATGGCGTCTGATTCTCTTTCATAGATTGTCACTGAAAAGCTTGACAAGAACAACTTCCAGGCATGGAAGTTTAGAATGACAAATTTCCTTATGGGAAAAGGCTATTGGGATTTTATTACAGGAAATAAAGAAGAACCAATTCTTCCTTATGTTCCCAATCAACATGAAATGCAAGCATTTAAAGGATGGCATGAGAGAGCCAGAAAAGTTATGTACGCCACTATCAGTATTTCAGATTCTATGATTGTGCATATTCAGGATGCAAGTACGCCAAAGGAGGCATGGGATACTTTGGCAAAAATGTACAGCACAAATATGCAAGCCAGGAAAATGCAGCTCAAGCAAGAGTTGCACAATGTGCAAAGAGAAAATATGAGCATCAATGACTACCACATGAAGGTGAAGAAAATTGCAGATGCACTTGCTTCCATTGGGTCACCAGTGGAAGATGATGATTTAGTTTCTGTGACCTTGAATGGTCTAGGAAAGGATTATGCACAGTTTCGAACATCCATTGCCGTCCGTGAAGATTTTCCTAATTTTGAGGAGTTGTTTGCCCTTCTCATTTCTAAGGAGCAGAGAAATGGTGGTGCATCTTCTTCAGGAGAAACTTCAAAAGAAACTATCTTCTACTCAAATGCTGGAAGAGGTAGAGGTAGAGGTAGAGCAGGCCGATCTGGATGCAGGATGCAAGGATGCAAGATGCAAGGAAAATGGAAAGACCAGGATGCAAGGATGCAAGATGCAAGGAAATTGATATCTGGTATAAACACGTTGGTCATGTTAATGTACAGTGACTTAAATCAATGCAGGACCAAAATATTGTTGTAGGATTGCCTAAATTCAAGGTTGCAAAAATGCATAAGGTATGTGAAGCCTATCAATTTAGAAAACAGGCAAGAAGCCATTTCCTATACATGTTCAAGAGAGTAAGAAGCCATTGGAATTAATCCTCTCTGATGTGTGGACTACTAAAGCTACATCTATTGGAGGCTGTCATTATTTTGTCACTTTTATTGATGACTACAGCAGAAAAGTTTGGGTGTACTTTATGAAAAAGAAAAGTGAAGTGTTTGGGCATTTCAAAGCTTTTAAAGCTATGATTGAAAAAGAAACAGGCCTACAAAATAAAATGCCTAAGGTGAGATGGAGGGGGAGAGTACCTTGTTGGCAAGCTGAAAGGAAAGCAAAGAGTGGACACAAACTCAAAATACTTGCATTATGGAATGAAGAAGAGTGAGGTCCTTAAGTAGGCATCTCATACATGCTCACTGACATCACTGATGACTTCAGAGCTCCACAATCATCTCCTCAATCTGCTCCTAGATTCTCTCAATCATCCTATGTGGCTTTCCACCACCTAGCTGTGCTTGTGGGCACCTAACTGTGCCTCTAGCACTCACACATAGAAACCAAGGTGTGCCTGAGGCATACACCTTGAGATATCCCATCAACCCCCCCCTCAAGGGAATGCCTCAGGCTATGTCAAGGATACATCTAGTCTCATAGTTTCTCATGCCATCTCATGGTGGTCAAGGATAAACCTATGGCTAGGTTCTCATGCTAGCAAGGGTTCCCTTGGGTGTAAGGTAGACAAAAGGGATACAAAAAGACCTTCCAATGGTTATCTCCCCTGCATGTACATGCACACAATGTCTGCAGGAGGTACTAATGGAGCAAAACATACACATGGCCTACATCATAAGGTGACCAGAGGTGTTTACAAAACACACAACACAATAATTTATTTCATTCATTTTGGAGGACTATCCAGGCTGAGGGGTGCGTACATATTATGAGCGGAAACCCTTGAGCAGATTATCCGAGCAACACTCAATGGAGTTATACTTGAATGAATGTTTTTTTATGGAATATATTTTTTTAAAAACCTCAATCGACAGCTCTCATATTAGCTGCATGCATGTACCAAGGTACAAAGAGCCAAAGACATATACCCTTGGTTTGAATGCTCTCATGATGCAATTGTGTGTATTATATTTGCACATTCATTGTATTTTCTATAAGCCTCAACATGCCAACAAAATTAGGACTAGTGGCATTGTTCACTTTTAAGTAGATATGCTTATTAATACCTCCCCTCAAGCTTGTGAGATTGCCAACAATTATTTGTTTTTAGTCTTTCGAAACTCAATAGAGGGACGGATATATATTTTAACAATCAAAGATGTAAACTATGAATTCACCTAAAAATTCAAACCTAAAAATTACAACTTGCCATACATTTCCAAAACAACTATGACATGTTCATATTATTAGGTCAAAGAACATTGAAAATCACATGATTCAGAAGCCATAATCTATCAATCCATAAGAAGTTAAGGTTTGCATAAGAAGGTAATGGCTATCCATCCATAAGAAACCAGGTCTACATGAGATGATAATGAAAACATGAGAAATTAAGTTTTGCATCAATCCATAAAAAGCCAGGACATGCTCTCTAGACCTCATCAGCCAAGTCATCTATGTAGTCTAGATGTCCATGATGCCTCTCCACCAACTCATAATCGAATGTGCTATCTCCTACCATTTGGGTAGCCACATCTTCTGCATAGCAAGGCAGAACACTAAGCTCAATTAGTCAGTATCTAACCATGCTTAAATTATACACATAGATCAAATAAATTACTCACTAATCAAGAGGTGCATCAAAGTCGTAGTCTGTCTCCTCATCATCTATCATGAGGACTGCTTGATTCACACTTGAAGGCCCTGCCTCTGTGAAGTTGTCTCTAAGCATGCCTTCTAAGTATCCTGTGCAAATCTCTTTGTCATTGTCCACTGCCATGCATGGACATCCTGAGTGAATTGCTGCTTTCATCCCAGGTGCTGTACCTGCACCAAGCTCAAGCATAGAGCCTCCAATCGGACACAATAACTCCATGAACATCAACATCATGGAGCTACTCTTCTCCAACCCACCACGCCACTGTCCACCCTTTCCCTCTTTTATGCACCGTACACTTGAAGGCAAGTCATGAGTGATGAAATAATTGTCCATGCACACCTTAAGGGATTGGGAAACTTTATTTGCCCTATCAAGATAGTGATGTGCCTTCTTGCCAATCCTAGAGAACAATAGGATTTGAAAGGCAGTAATCTACATAAAACATAGATTGAAAAAGTTAATGGAGAATGCTAAAATATGAACAAACAAGAACATGACAATCATGTAAATAGCCAAATGACATACCTTGACACCAAAGCCAACATTATCTGCAACATCAATGCAATCTCCCGTCTCCACGATCCATCTACATGTACTAACTATAAGATACCAATAGCTGAATGCAATTCACATAAACAGACATTATCAACTGTGATATATTGCTCACCTACAAGAAACCTCTAGTCTCATTTGTCTTGCCAAACGCTCAACGAATGAAGTGGATACAGGTGAACACATCACCAATGTCCATCCATAATCATTCATCACAGATGAAGCAATAGCAAGTGAGCATGAGATATGCTCCTCATTTAGAATGTTCCATCCAGGGATTCCACCCTTGATTCCACTCACTATAGATCCTGTAGGAAGGTCAATCAAGCAAAAATCCACACTCCATGCAACATTTTTTCCATTGCGTGACTTCTTCATGCCACCAAGTTCATGGTAAAAATTTCTTATGATTTGAAAAGCCCCATCGTACTTGTATTGCTTAACTTCTTTTCCAAGTGATACATAATCATACTCCCAAACTTTGTAGTTTTCTTGTGAGATACGAGTTGCAAATGATGAGAAAGTGGACAAAGGAACATAAACCATATCCGTATTACACACTTTCTTGCTAAGAAGAGACTCCTCCTTTCGTGGATCATTGTCTACAATAACAAAGAATCCTAAATTAAATTTGTAGGAAGCTTCTAATCACTTTGAAACATGAAAGAAAGAGTTATAAGAAAATAGACCTGTGTTAGAAGTGCCCGTTGGTTTAGGTCTTCCACCTCGTTTGTTATTTGGAGTCACATGACTTGCCTTTTGCTTTTCTACTATTGCTTTTTGCTCCTCTTCAAGCCTCTTCTTTTGTGCCTCATCCATGTTGCCCGACGAACCCGAGTTTGACTTGCACTCACCTTTTAAATGGCGATCATAAGTTTCCTTCTCTTCCTCGATACATGTTCCAGCCTTCATCTCAATCCACCAAGGGCAGTGCTTCCTTTCCCACTCCGTAAGCAATATATGACCATCCTTATGCTTATTCTCTCTAAAAATATGAGAGGTGCACATGCTATAAGTAGCAGGTGCAAGCATAGTCCAAGCCTTGCAAATGGATGGTACCACCTTAAGACTCTTATTTGCAGCCAGATAATGGAGATACCTAAATGATTTTTAGGATAATATAAGAGAATGCAAGGTATTACAAAGATATCTTTCCATTGAAAACGAAAGCCAAAACGCACCTGTAAACCAATCGTCTGCTGGCATTTGTAAGATCAACTTGCTTGGATGGAACAACAGCAACTGTCATCAATGAAGCAAAAGGCTCAAACAAAAAAGGCCTGTGTCTCACTATAATGCCATCAAAGTATTCCAGAATAGAAGGACTGTCTGGAAGTGTAGCTGCACCCTCAATGCTTGATGATTTCATCACTTGGTCAAGCAATCGCCCAGCATCTGCCAACACATGGTCCATCCATACTTCTTTTGCAAGCCAAGGTATGAAACCATGGTCAGTCATAGGCATCCCATAACTCTCCTTTAGATTGTCATCTGCACCAAGAAGAGAAAGAATAGATAGTTGCTTTGCCTTGGAACAGGTTGCAATTGATACTTGGTAAAGCTTCTCCAAAGTGATCTTCATTGATGTATCCTCAAATGGTAAATTCCAAAGGATATTAAACCACTCCTTGCCATGGGAAGGATTGACTATTGAAAGCATCTGCCAAATAGTAAAGTTTTAGAAGAGACTTTGATACACACAACAAACCATATATTAAGGTTTATGAGTTGTAAAATTAGAATTTGAAAACTATAAATTCAAATTTGCAAACTATAAATTCAAATATCTGAGATATAAAACGTAGAATTTTGTGGACTACAAATTCAAATTTGTGATCTATAAATACAAAATTTGGTAAATTGAAAACTTACCCGTGTAATTTTTCTTCGATATGTTGCTCCCACAGTCTTTTTAATCTCATGAATCTTGGACTCTCTCTCATCCTTTGGCATGGAAGAATGCAATTTCTTGCATTGAGCCTGAAAATCTGATTTCCATTTCCCCTTTCAACATAAACAGATAATCTCATCATAATGTTATTGGAACACAAAGCAAAGTCACAAAAAAAGAAAATATATAAACTAAAGAACTAATACTTACAGCAAATACCATCCTCCCAAGAATAGTTTGGGTGAGGGGATACCACACCCTTCGTCCACTTCCAACCTCTTTCTGTCTTGCCAACTCAATAGCTTTTTTCTCCTCCTCACTAAAATCTTGAGTAAAATATTGAGCATCACAGGATACGAGTGTGCTTGTATGGTACAAATAATCCTTGAGATTAGTAACAACAATTGCATCTTCATTAAGCCTGCAACCATTGACTTAAATGGATCAAAATTGGTTTCATTTACAAGCACTTACCATCTCAATATAGTAAACATAAACAACAAGGCTTACAAGTTAAATCTTTGCAGAGCAGCAACAAGCTTAAGCTCATCCTTTGCTTCCAGTTCAATAATTTGAGCTTGCACTCTAATGTGTCTAGACTTGATATTTGTGTAAAGCTCTTCTATGCTTTCCATCCAAGATGCCATACGATGATTTCCTTCCCACACGAAGAACATTTTGTTTGATAGAAAGCTCCATGGTGTGCCAATTATCTCTGATTCAAACTCATCATTAACTAAGCTCCAATTCTTGTCCCAACGTTCTCTTGTGACATCATCAACATCCTTGGAAGACCCATCAGGCATTTTGATAGATAGAATAAAAGATCCTTTTGTCGGAATGTATCCCTCTATTTCAAATGCTCTTTTCAAAATGGTCAAATCATTCCTAATTTGACGCACAACTGGGTTTATAAGACAACGACACAAGGGAATTCGAGGAGGTGGAATTTCTTTAGTTACTGTAAGAAGCTCTAAAATATCTGCACCTGAAGGTCTCTCAACACACTTTGGAATGATATCCTCCACATCATCTTTAACTCCTACTTTGTTGGATGGATCATCTATAGTTTTATCCTTGTTGTCCTCAGGATCCTCAATATCATTTTCAATGTCAACTTGCTCAAGCTCCTTCAGTTCATTCTTGACCTCTGACTCTTGCTTCTTCCTTTTGCCACCTTTCCTTGTGATAGGACTAGACACATCACGTTTCTTTCTCTACACGTTTGAAGAACTCAATTACAAGATTTGCAAAAATGCAAAGGTGAAATGCAACTAGAAAAAGAAAAAGAAACCAAACTTACTGGAGGCATTTGTTGCACAACTTTCAATAAGCTCACCTGCACAAGAAGAAAAACAAATAAATGACATAGTGAAACCATCTTTGAAATGATTAAATGAAAAATGACAGAGTGTAACCATCTGAAAAATGACAGAGTGAAGGCACGGGAGAAATTCTGCTGAACAGAAGAAAGCATGAAAATTCAGACTGATTCCCAAATTTCGTATTGTTGCCCTTTCTCCCGTGATGCTTATTCGAAGGCCAGAGATGCATATGTTCGCATGATGCTGGCTAGCCTATCCCAAGTCTGGGCTCTGTTTGGCTCTGGGCTGAGCTGTTTGCGCTCTCTGCGCAAATGGCCCCGTCCTCCCTTCACCAAACTATCCATATATGGCATTTGGTCCTTCCAACACTCGTTTGCTCTGCCAGGAGACATTTGTGCCCAACGCAAATGGGCAGTGCTTCTGGCACTCTCTCCCTCTCCAAATCAAAGTGCCGCCATCGCTCATCTTACATCAAATGGACTCCAAATCCTCTGAAAGTTCTTTATCATCCATTTGAAGAGACAGTGGAGCTGGCATAAGCCTCGCACAATAACTGGTTCAGACTCTTATCTTGCTCTTTCTCCATAAGGCTTAAGACCTGCAGTGATGTGACTCATGCAATGTCTCTGAATCTTGTGTCTCATACTCAACATACCTTAGTAGGACCCTGGAGATAGAAGCCAGTAGCAATCCAATGAGACATGAGTCAAGAATGCCAAGTCAAGAGTAATTAAGGAATTGCCTTGCTGCTAGAGGGCCGGATAGTGTCAATCGGATGAACACAGAGGGCGGCTATGCAGAGAATTCTTTGCATTCGTGAGGGGGTATACAAGCCCTTCAGGTTAGGATCCTTCGCCTAAAGATTTGAAACCAATGAAGTGCCTCAGTATTCAGGATTTACGCTACGCGAAGAGCGAGATTATGAAGAGCAAACAAGACAAAATCTACAGAACATATTAGAGATAGCACAAAATTATGCGCACATCCTAATGCTGGAGTCTCCTTTAGTTCCCTTTAATCCTTGCGAACAAGCCCGTGAGCAATCTGTCACTTACGTAGAGAAAGGGAAAACTTATGCAAATCTCTAAACAATTACAGCGTAAGGTTTCTTTACTCTTGTCCATCAACAGCTGTCCATCAACAGCTCAGGAATGGAAATGAAGGCGAGAGGCCACTTGTTCTTACTATAAATAGGTAAGTGGTTCTTCATCATAGAGTAAGAGAACTTTCTGCCGACCTCTTAATGAAAGGTGAACGATAAGTCCCTTTACTCGTCTCACAAATGGAGAGTCGTATCAATGATGAAGCTTGAAGTTCCCTAGTAATCCCTATCCATGAGCAGGAGATCAGCGAGCTCCAAAGATCTTGAGGATGAGAGAAGCTTTACCCATGAGACAAGATTTTCTTCTCCAAAGGACTGAACTGGCCGCTTTCCTGTCATGAGCTCCAACAGCACCACCCCAAATGCATAAACGTCAGCCTATCACCGAATCTGTCTCTCTTTCTCAGGCGGGATGATGCTGTGTAAGACGAATAAGATATTCATGTGGATGGGGTGGTGTCCAAAAGCAGGGGGAAGACACACCGAACTGTGGAGAGAAGGGGAGTGAGATGGGAGGAAATTGATGGGAAATCAATGAGGAAACTACTGACCGAGGAGGAGCAGAAGCTCGAAGAAGGAAGACGAAGAAAACAAAACTTACGAAGTGTGAGAGATAGAGAGCACTTACAGAGGAGACGAGATAGAGAGCACTTACAGATGGGGCGGAGGGTCGAGAAGGAGGGCGGACGCTCGAGAAGGAGGCGTTGAGAAGGAGGGTCGAGAAGGAGAAGGAGAAGGAGGGTCGAGAAGGAGAAGGAGAAGTAGGCAGAGAAGGAGGGTCGAGAAGGAGGCGTGGGCATAGGCGTGGGCGTGAGCAGAGTGATACTGAAGACGGAGAAGTGGAGGAGTGATACTGAAGATGGAGAAGTGGATGAGAGCAACCGAAGAATCCTGATGGTGAATCAGTCAAAGGCACAAAGAAGTGGGAGCTCAGGAACAAATCCGTCGCTACTAAATATGCCAAGACACCATGAAGGTAGCGAGCAAAGAAGTTAAGAGAAAACAATCTTATGGAGCCGAACCATACTAAGAAGAAGAACGTCAGGAAGGCAGGAAATACCCTCGAAATGCCGAAAAGTAGGAGCGACAAGAAGCAGTTCGGTGTACTTGCAACTTCCCGAAAGGCAAGAGGGAGCCAGACAATGAGTAGGCACGAACTGTCCACATAAGAAGCTTGAAGACGTGAAGGAAGCTTTGCATGGCAGCAAGGTAACCTGCGAACTAGCCACAAGGTAGGAGCCAGTGAAGTGAAGGCAAAGATGTCTTGCAAGCGTAAGGAAGCTGAGGCTATGGTAGAGGAAACAGATAGTGAGAGCGAACTAGGTGAGTGGAGAAGCGAAAAAAGAGCATGCAAGCGAAAAAAGAGCATGCAGGAAGCTTGGCAAAAAAAGAAGCATGCAAGAAGCGTGGGCGAAAAAAGAAGCATGCAAGAAGCGTGTTCTCTAGTTTCGCCAGCGAAACTAGTGAAGGCGTGAGATAACACTCACGCGTAAAAAGAACTAGGCGTAGGCGTGGGCAAAAAAAGAACTAGGCGTAGGCGTGGGCAAAAAAAGAACTAGGCGTAGGCGTGGGCGTAGACTCCGGTTCCACCTACGCCCACGCCTACGTGTTCACTAGTTTCGCCAGCGAAACTATTGAACACTAGTTTCGCCAGCGAAACTAGTGAACACTAGTTTCCATCTTCTTCCAACTTCCATCCACCTCCTCCCTTCCTCGATCTCTTCTTCGCATTTTCATCCACTTCCTCCGTCATTGCCCTTGGCGTGCCATGCATCCCGCCATGCAATGGCCTAATGCACTAGTGCTCTCTTGATTTGTGTAAGTCTCTCCGGCTTGCTTGATGCAAATGGGTGACGTTCATGCGAGCGAGCGAGCGAGCGAGAGAGAGAGAGAGCCAGAGAGAGCCAGTCAGCTTTCGATGTCAATGGGCATCATGAGAGAGAGAGAGAGAGAGCGACCCCATTTTGAACTGATTGCTCCGATCTCCTGATGAATTGTGCTTCTGCAATTGGGATATCCGAATTTGTTTTCATCTTCTGTGATTTGCGAAGACAGCGAGACGAGGGTAGTCGACATTGGCCGACAGCTAAGCCGTGCCAATATTCGAGTGAGTTTTGAGTCTTGTAGGGGAAATTGGAGGTAATCTTACGAGTAACAAGTCATGAAATTGAAATCTATGGAAGCCTCCTTACGTCTACGTACGTACTCGGAATTTAGATGAACTCCTCGTCGTGACAAGAGTCGGCTTCAGGTGTTGGAAGCAAATTAACTGCTTTTCGATTCTTCCTCTCCAGAAATTCCATCGTCTACTCCAGGCCCTTGCTTTTGAACCCATGGGATGGTGTTCAGCAATGAGCTATTAAGATTGAGTGTGCCGACTCGTTGGATTGCGTAGTCGTGGGCGCAACCGGAGTCGAAACTAGTTTCGCCAGCGAAACTAGTTTGGCCAGCGAGTTGAATGACAATATAATGTTATATATACATGAGTGAAATATAATAATTATAGTAATTATAAGGGCACATTGTATACATGTGGATTGGTTTTTCGTGACATTTCAATGAAGAATTTTCTTTGTTTATATGAGTGAAAGATAAAAGCATAGTGAAAGATAAAAGCATTTTCTTTGTAATATGAGAGTGGTAAATGGGAAAGATGCACAATGATGAGTTGTGATAGAAAATAAGATATTATGAGGAACAAAATGAGGAGTGGAAATTATGAAAGGACCTCCAAAGGACAGAAGAGACTTAGATAACTAGAATATCTATGTTAAAGATAGAAGATACCAAGCTCGCTGGCGAAACTAGTTTCGCCTTTCGCTGGCGAAACTAGTGAATCTCTAGTTTCGCCAACAAAACTAGTGTTCACTAGTTTCGCCAACGAAACTAGTGAAGGCATAGGCATGGGCGTAGGCGTAGGCGTGGGCGCAACCGGAGTCGTCTTCACTAGTTTCGCCAACGAAACTAGTGTTCACTAGGCGAAACTAGTGAACTTTCGCCATTGAAACTAGTGCCAACGAAACTAGTCTTCTCTGCCTCTTTCTCTGGCTCTGCCTCCCCTTCTCTTTCTCTGAACTAGTTTCGCCTCTTTCTCTGCCTCTGCCTCTGCCTCTTCTTCTCCCTCTCCCTCTCCACCCTCCTTTCTTCCACTTCCGTTTCCCTTCGACCTTCCTCCTTCGCTTAGTTTCGTTTTTTCCGCCCCATTTAGTTTCGCCAGCGAAACTATAGTTGTGAACTCCAAATGAAATGGCTTCCAATAGTGTTTCGCCAGCGAAACTATGATGTCTTTACTTTTTCCTACCACCTTCAATCCATTAACCTTCTTGAGCTCTATCATTTCATTAGATCTAATGATGGCATCATGTCCATGATTTTTCTCTCGCAACTATTCCATCCTTTGGTATGATTAATTTTAGAGTAAAAATTATACTAGGGATACACACCCATTTAACCATTCTTTGAGCTAGTTGCATCTGCTAATATAGTTTCGCCAGCGAAACTAACTTGTAGTGGTTCTTTTTCGTGTGCATTAGCCTTGGAAAAATCAACCTTGAGTAACATGACTCTTTTATGACTCCCCATCCTCTCCATCCTAGAGAAAGTTTCAATGAATGATAAGTGGGGTGCCAACTTGAGTGCTTGGAACGTGGGAGGTCAGACTGAATGTTGTGAATTGATTATATGAGTAGAGTGCCAACTTGAGTGCTTGGAACGTGGGCGCTTGGGACGTGGCGGTGGCAATGAATGTGGTTATATTATGAGTTTGATCGTCTAGCTGATTTAGTATCAAAGAACAATGATGGCCTCTTTCTATGCTTTTGCACTACAAGTGTAGAGTTGGTTAGTATAGAGTTCGAAAGGAGACAAGTGCGTGAACTACTGTTGCTCACATGCTTACTCACTTGTGCCTCGTTTGCTAGCAATAGATCTCAAAACTGGTAAGACTAATTTTCCTTTCACTTGAAGGAAGTGAGATTGTGTTCCACAAGCTCCATGGATTTTGCAATTGTGTCCAATGACAATAGGTCGAAGACACTGCAAGTTGCAACAACTAATGGTGTTGCACGCATTAGTAGGGAATACCTTCACTTAGCATTTGGGCTTTCACCGAGCTCAATCTCTTTGCATCAACTACTTGATAGCAAGTGTGACGACTTGTCCTTTGAGGTTCCCTTTGTAGGTGAGGAGTCCTTGTTTCATCTTGACACTCAGTTTGGAACCACCTTCATTGTTAGAGGTGTAAAGCTTTTGACAGAAATCAGTAAGGAAGTGTCGGATAAAAAACAAATAGATGAACAATCCGATAAGACCATGAGTTTGGTTCCTCTCTTGAAAAACCTTCCTGCAAGAAGTGCACTCAAAAAAGCTATGGACATTGTAACAACAATACAAGAAGTTGATGCACTTCCAGTAAAGTATGATGGCAATATTTTGTTTGAGCTTCCCGCTTCGGACCTCCCTAACCGTGCTGAGGGGACAGAAACCAAATACGACAGCCATGTTTGGATGGATGATATAACAAGTAATATGACAGGATTTGATGGTTTAGTTAGAATTCGAAGATGTGGTGGGCATCTACAATGCAAAAACATATTTTGTCCTTACTTGGAGAGAACCAAAGAGGCCAATGAGAAGCATTGGCAAGGGAGACTTTCACAAGTGTGTCCTCAAAGATCATATGTTGGCGAAAATAGTACTCTTAAGTGTTTGCATTGTGGTGCTCATCCTTTCTGCGAGCAAGAGTGCCCATGTAGGCTATTCTTATGTTACCCACACCCCAAGGGTGATACACAATTTAAGAGGTGTGTTATACACTCAGGGTATCATTTGCATCCCGTTGGTGAAGGAAGTTCTAGAGGTGCTGTGAAGGAAGTTAAGGCTAGGTTGACTAAGCTTATACAAAGAGATGGGATGGGAAGACCTAAAGCCTTGCAAAAAACATTAGCAAAAAAAATAATATTGGATGCCGTCATTCAAGATGATCCGAAAGCCATGAGTGATGCTGAATTGACATCATTACTAGAGAAGATTACTCCAACTTTGGACAAGACAAGGTATGTGCATACTTGTCCTTTTAATGTGATTAAAAGTACTCAAGTTTTTATGAAAAATAAGTAATGGGATTTTGATGCTACATGTTCTTAACTGTAGGCTCGCACGTTGGAAAAGGGAGGCCCAAATTGAAAGTGGATCCTTTGCAGATGGTTATGATGCTCTTTTACAACTGAAAAGAAAGTGTGTATATGATTATTTTCAGAGCATGGTGTTCCCTGGACAACTTGAATTTTCTTCATTTGAAAGATGTCATGTTTTCAAGATGTCTACCAAGGGACATGGTAGTGGTGTTGATCTAGTGAACAAGATGAGGCCAGGTGGAGAGTTAGGATCTTGCTTTGATTTTGTCAAACGTATGCATGATTGGAATACAATGGCATGCCATGTTTACAACCCTTTTGTTCAAGAGCTACAGACTATTGCTATTGGGGATTTCAAGGTTGAGGATACAGAAGCCCGGATCCTTTTTTGGGAAATGTTAAATAGAGTCATGGAGAAGGAGGGATTCCCAAAGCCTCAATTTAAAGGGTTTATGGCTGATGAGGCACAAGCAAATTGGCGTGCAATTAGAATGGTATTCAATGGTGATGCCAATAAGGTGCTCAAAGAAAAAGAGCGATCTTGCTTATTCCATTGGGAGCAAAGCTTGGAAAACCATGCTAAGTTCCTTCCATCATTTGATCGTGAGGAGTTCAAGCTAAGGTGTAGACAGTGGAAGAATGCTCCATCTCAAGAAGCTGCAGACATCGAGTTGAAAAACCTCCGTTCGTGGTTCAAGCATCATGCACATAAGAAGGACATCTCCATTTTAGAAACATGGATTGTGTGGTGGCATGCAAGAGTGGCTCATTGGGGAGAATACATTCTCAAGGTAGGTCTATTGTTATTTCATTCACAACTTTATTGTTTTTTGATTATTGGAAACTAATCTATGTTGTGGGATAGGGCATGGAGGGATCTGACCAGTTTTTAGTTCCTAGAGCCAACCTTGCAGAGTCAGTCCATGGAAGTTGGTTGGCATCGAATGATGGAGTGAAATATGTCACACTAAAAAATGCTTGTGAGACAGATATGACCGGTGCTGCTTTGCTGCAAACTGCAAGATACACAGAATATCTAAAGGGACTACACTTGGGTTGTGGACCTAGTTTGGAAAAGCTATCTCGAAGGCACTCTTATGGGGACATAGGGAGCAACTCATGCAAGTTCATTGATCTCAGTAATGAGGTGGCTAGCAAGGTGGATGCAACTATTGGAGGTCAAGATTGTATGGGTGATTTGAAGACTGTGAGAAGGAAGCGGTCAAAATCTTTCTCAGAAGCAGTGTATGCAAATGATTCACATCGTCCAGAATACCAGTATGTAAATCAGCCAAGAAAGAGAAAACAAAATACCACACCAATCTTGAAAACAAATCAATATGTTGAAGAAGAGGTAGTACACAAGACTATGTGGGCTATAAGAAGAACTAATGCAGGTAGTGAGGTGAGGTGTCAAGGATACTTAGAGGACAAAGGAATCAAATGCCACAAATTGATAGATCACAAGGGTAGGACGGGAAAGAGAGGTGTTCCTGCACCTAGCTTTTTTGGGAGAATCAACACCAAAGCAGGCATTCGAAGGCAATTGATTTGGTTTTGTGGGGATAACATGGACCACACATGGACACCATCAAATTGCATTGAAGGAAAACCACCTGAGGTGCCGAGGGAGTGGCCTATTGAGAAGGGGACAACAAGCCTGGATGAGGAAGAAATGAGGTTATTAGTAGCTGGAGGATTTAGATTAAAAAAGCAATGCACTAGGGCCAAATCTGCTGATTTAACAAGTAGACCGAGCACAAGGGATGGCATGGTTGTGGAATGGGTAACTGAGGTGACATGTGAAATGAGAACAAGGATAGCTAAGTCTATTTCCTTGGAATGTGTTGTTCACAATGTTAATATAGTTGTCCCTAGAGAGCATGTGGAGTACCTAGTTTCCACTCCAGGATCACGTAGAAAAGGGAGCAAGTACAATGTTATGGTTTCAGTGTTTCCATCATGTACATGTCTGGACTTTATGGGCCATTCTCAGGGGCAAAACAGATATATCCCATGCAAACATCTGTATTACATTTATATGCAATACTTGGGTCTAGATGAGAAGATACACATGTTCATTCACCAATCTGCACTAAGTAGGCAAGAACTCTACCAAGCTCTACCTGCTTGCTAAGAAGGGCATTTATCTCTACTTGTGGTTATATCAAAGGAACTTGCATAGGTGCATACAAATATTGTATGACCATTGTAGCTTGTGTTGACTTTTTGGGTGCATTTTGATAGTCATTTGCTTGACACAATATAGCTATATGTATGTAAACAGTATTTTGTTGCCCACAGCTTCTTTAAGAGTTGTGTATGAACAATGTATTACTCACCAGACTAAAGTTTTCGGTGACCTTTTGGTGTGTTTGAATGGTCCTTTTATAGAAATCTATCCATGTCTCTCAATTCAATCTTCCTGAGATTCTAGACCATTTGACTATAAATTGTTTGGAAGAAATATTATTTTTACTTTATTTTTTTGCACATGATGTTTATTGAAAAAATATATATATTGAAGGTATCAAATTAGACTTAACTAAAGGTCCACTACTCAGATCGCTCGTACGTTTTTGCTCGAAAAATGCTCGTCCCCCAGGCTGAGTACCTTGACATAAAAAGAGAGATCTGGAGCATACATAGAGATTATTTAAAATGCATAATCTTCAAAGGATGCCTCATCTTGTGGAGGCTCATCAACTGAAAGTAGATTTGCATTTTCTATCTTTGCTTTGGCTCTGCAAAACTTCTCATGATGGTTGTTCTTGCCACAGTGTTTGCATGGGTTAATTTTGAAGCAGTCCTTTGAAAGGTGATTTGTCTTTCCACAGTGATTGCAAGGGGTATACTTGCCCTTCTAGACTTTTACAACATAAACAGTTTCATTGCCTTTCCTGAGCTCCATATGTCTTTCTTCTTCTTGGAGAGCAGAGATAATACCTTCAAGATTAGGATTAGGAAGATTTTGCAAAGTGGTAACTATGTGATCATAATCTTCAGGCATACTCTTAAGTAACACTGCCATAGCATCATCTAGAGTAATAGGAGAGTTGATAGAAGCTAATTGAGTCATAAGACTCCGCATATACATGAGCTACCAAAGTAGTGCCACTAACCATCTTCAATTCAAAGAAAGAGATTTTAAGTGATAATTTAGAGATGTGAGAGCTAGCACCAAAAATCATGTCAAGCTTTTGCCAAGCTTCTGAAGGAGACTCTAAGTCAGAGATGTGGTGAATATAATCATCTCCTAAAGCAAGACCAATGATACCATATGCTTTCTCTTCTCTAGCGGAGTTGAGGATTCTCCAGCATTGGAGGCTGTAGAAGAAGCGGTTGGAGTCGGTTTGACAAGTCCCCAGAGGTTCTCCCTCATCAATGCAAATTTCACCTTCATCTGCCATGTGTGGAAGCACTTTCCATTGAACTTCTCTAGATTCAATAGGGTAGCCATGAGAGGGTCTAACCCAGATATTGGGCAGTGTCTTTCTCTCTTACAAGGCAAAAAATAACTGAAAGGTTTCCAAAATATAAGCACTTGATGTAGCAAAGACTAGTGACCAATATTCAATCAATGATGCTTCTTCTTACATGCTTCATAGAGGTGGCTAAAATGAATACTTTCCAATCAAAATCAGGTCTAGCAATTCAAAGCAAAACTGAAGCCACACTTGTACTGATGTTATTGAAAGTTTCAAAAAACCAGAAATGCTAGAATAGCATCTTATGTAGCATCATCTTCAAAAGCCTTGTCAAAACTGTCAAAACCAAAAGGCTGAACTTGGAGGGCTTGTAGCTTACTCTTCAGAGCAAAGGAAAAGGGGGTTTTTAAGGCAAAAGACAGCTGTTATACCAAGAAGGTCCTCTGGGAAGAAGAGGCGAAAAAATGCGTCAGAACTCCATAGCTTGCCCCTTCAAAGTCGACTAGTTTTTCACTGATTTCTCCTTGAATATGCAGCCATTGCTGCTCAGATTTCAGCACAAGATAGCCAAGGCATGGAGAATCTACCCCTGAAAGGAATTAAAGGAAGATGAAGTGTGCTGAGAGAAAACGTAGAAGAAAAAGTCGACGGAATTCGTGTAATGGCGACGAAACGAGCACGGTTTTCTTCAATTCCTCTTAGCCAAGGGTTCGCCCCTTCGAGGTGGATCTCCAGCAAGAAGGGCATGGGAAATGGTTGAGAACCGGAGGAGAACAAGCTTAAGCAAACTTTGGGGAGAAGAGGAAGAGATGGTGAAGAAGAAGATGATGATGTGGCAGAAATGGGCTCAAGGGGGATCAAAG